>NW_027472680.1:0-481310 GCF_030347505.1 Rhynchophorus ferrugineus
ATTATTTTCGGAAATTTTCCTTCCACGAGTGATCGGTATTCGGCATAGTTGAATGCAGAAGATTTCCTGTACAGGGATTTAATCACGAAGGGACGTTCTTGGATATCGGTTTTAATGGAGGTTGTTTCGAAGTTGTTTACTGATAACGATGGAAGGAGCTCGTGTTTGACTCCTTTTCTAACGAGAATAGCGGTTCCACCGCCTCGACTCGGTGTTCTATCGTTTCTGTAGACCAAAAAGTGTTCGAAAGAGAGACGATGCGAAGGTTTCAGGAAAGTTTCCTGGATGAGCACGATGTCGACGTCATAGAATGTCATGACATCTTCCAATTCCGCTTGCTTTCCGCGTAAGCTATTTGCATTCCATGTCATCAGTATAAGAGATTTCGGAACAGCCATTTCGAAGAGTTAAAGGCTGCTGGAAGTTATAGAGACAGGTAAGTGTTGCCGCCTAGGCAGCGACATTTGGAAAAAGACGAGCAAGTTGGTGAGCCAGGGCGATCACTTGCAGGAAAGCCTGCGGGTCAGTAAACGCCTGTATTGTGGAGTTAAGGTCCGGTGTATTGGTTGGAGCAGGAGTTTGAGTTGGAGCAGGCTGGGTGGCGCTGGCTAATTTTTGGGCTAGCTTCCTGCCACCTTGGTTACTCCATGCAGAACCTTGTGGAGGCCTGGTTTCGGTCGGAATTTTTGGTTTTCTTGGAGCAGGAAGGCAGCTGCAACCGCTGAAGTTTGCGGTATGAATTTCACTGCAGTTGCTACACTTTCGAGGTGCTTCTGGGATTTTGGTACAGTATCTAGTGTCGTGATGCCCGGCACATTTGACGCAACGTGGGGGGGCTCGGCAATATGAGCTGGAGTGCCCGAAAAGTTGGCAGTTGAAGCACTGCACTGACTGGCCGTTTCCCCTCTGGACCTCGACCTTCACTGTGATGACGCCGAGTTTGGTCATATATATGATCTGTCGCTCCTTCGCGAGGAACAACTACCTGAACAATTGGTAGTTCTATCCCGGATTTTAATTTCCATCTTTGCACCAATTTGGGATGGAAGCCTTGATCAAAGAGAAGTTCACGTACTTCGTCAATGCAGAGTGATTCTGGGATGTTTTTTATTATTACCCGGAATGCTCTCTCCTCCGGATGACAGAAGGAATGGTAAGGGTAATTCCTTTCCTCGAGCAGGGTAGTAAGTTTACGGTAATTGTCGCTTGTGGCGACGAATAAGAAAATGCCCTCCTTTTTGTTTCGGGTTATGATGTCTATTGATTGTGCCTTAGTAATTCTAATGAGCTCCATGAACCTCTTCTTGTCACGGAGCACTATAGGCGGAATTTTTTCCTTTGGGGGACTTTGAGAAACAGTCGCCGAAACGGTTGGCACTGTTTTTGCTGTGGAGGTTAAGACTTGTTTAGTGGCCTGGCTACTTACCTACGCAGGTTGGGTTGGTCTTGTGGTAACTTGTTTCGGTACTGGCTGTGGGGCCGTCTTGGTGGTCGGCTTGTTTTGCACTGGTCTGGTGGCAAATTTTGTAATCGAAGGCTGTATTAATTGGGTTGTGATTTGGGAGCCTGTTTTCCCTTGTTGCCGGGCCCTCTTTTCCTTTTTCCCACCAAGGTGAAACCGTTTAGCTGGTGTCTGGGTCTGGATTTCTATGGCAGCGGGAATCTTTACTTCCATGGCATCTTTTTGATGCTTCATGAATTGTGCTATCGTAGCTGTGAGAGTTTTGATTTCTTCCTTGAGATCTTCGGAAGCCTTTTCGCTCTTTTCCAGCTTTTCCGTCTGTTTGGGCTTTTGCGAACATTTTAACGTCAGCTATCTGCTTTCGCAGGTCTTCGTTCTGTAAAAATATAAGGTCTAAAAGGATTAGTTTTCCAAACAATTGACAATGATCCTATTTCAATTGTTTAGTATTTTATTTACGTATTTGTTAATATTCGAGAAGCTACCCGGTCGTTCCGTTTTACCATTATCCCTCAAGTCGGAAAGAATTAAACAAGTTACAAAATTTTAAGCATCTGTTGTTAATATGAATTGCTTATCAAAGTTAGGATACATTAAAATACTATCAGATGTTATAATTTTTTTACATTTTTCAAAATATGTTTTATTTTTTTAATATGGAATTAAGAGATTTCAAGAAATTTTAAACAAATTTAGAATATCAAAAAGACCTATAAATTTTTTTAAAATTGGAAAATATGGAATTAAGAGGTTTCAGAGATCTAACAAAAGGCTTGCCGGTGATAACCCCAAGTTGTCGTTATTGTGGAATATTTGTAATTTTTTCTATATATGTAGGGAACGACACCTGATCCATCTGTCTGACGGAGCCGTATCTACGTTTCAAGAATACGCTCTGAATGGTTACGCTTGTTTGTGGAATAGCCGCCACCGAAAGAATACGTTCGAGTGGCATACAATAATGATTAGTTTTTAATTTTTTGTTATATTAATTTTGGTTATAATTTATATTAACAGAAGCAACCGTACAATTATTATTATTGGCTTGCCATAAATTATGAATTATGGGTAATGTAACACCTATACACTGATACACCTATATACACTAAACAAGTTCCTGTGGTTTGGTTCGCTTCGATCTTCTGATTTCCCGCGTGTTGTCCAATAGCTGTATAGCTTTCACGTTACTGTGATTATGCAACCGTAGTTCAAGGCGAAATCTTGGATCACTTCTTGTATTCATTTGATTTCGAGGTCATTGATAATTATTCGCAAAACTGTTTGATGTTTGGCGTATTATCAATATATGGCATTTGTCAACCCCTTATGTGCACACCATGGATCCAAATTGGCTTTATGATTGACTGATAAACCAATCTCTTTGATTTTAGGTTAAGTGGAGAGTATATTTCAATTAACCAATACGTTTTCTTGACTTTGAATCTAATCTGCTCTGCTTTTTGTCTAACATGAGGTTTTTAGTTTAACCTACTATCGAGACATATTTCGACGTATTTAGCTGATTCTGCTTGAATCAGGCATCTGTCAAGTGATATAATTATGTATTTGTCATTTTACTTCAATTCAAAATTAACATGGACGGATTTGGAGCGATTAAGCCATATTTTTCAGTCTCTAGTCCATTTGTAGATTTTTTTACCGCTACTTGTACGTTATCTACAGCCTTAGATAACTTAGACAATTTTTAATATGAAAACTGTGTCGTCGGCAAATGTTCCAAGTATTGTTTCTTCTGTTGTAGGGATACGTGGATCTTCAGCTGAAATAGGGTTGAGTGTAGAGATTGCTCGTGCATCTAAAACTCTAAATTTTTTCAAAATGTTATTATTCGAGGAGTCGACAGTAATTGGGGGGAAGCAATCTGTTCATTTTGTATATTAATCCCAAATGCCGTACCCGGTCAAAAGCTTGTGAGACGTCCAGTAATATTGCAGGGCAGTATTTCTTTTCTTCGAGTTCCTTTTTAAGTACCGCTGTTACTCTATGCGCTTCGTCCATTTTTGAGTGGTGATTTCAAACTGCAAATTGGAAATCTGGTATTTCTATAAATTACTTAATGCGTTTTAACAGCAGTTTCTCATATAATATTGATATCGTAGGTAACAGCGAAATACACTGGTAAGATATAACTTGGTCTACTGGTTTATCAGGTTTTTTAAGCAAATGAATTCGAGCAACATTAAATAATTCCGAAACATGCTTCAGTCTCAAACAGGCATTGAATATTCAATATATCTTTTATTAACCAGCCTTTTTAGGATTGATGTTAATATAAATTTCTGTGGCAACTTCTATTGGAGAAATCTGATTTACAACAACATCGGTCTTATGAACAGGATTTGTATCTATTGCAGATTCTATAACCGTCGGTTTGTCGCATCTAGTGCTAACAATACTGGAGTGTGATCAAATGATACTTCGCAAAATCTCTCGATTTGTATTTAATTTGAAGAGATGCCTTTCGAAATGTAAAAGTCCAGTAGGTCTGATAATTTTTACTGCCCCAGTAAGTGGGTTTGCGCCCAGAGTAATAATTACATGTAATTATATTTATTGCTGCGAATAGTTCGCTGGGTTTTCCAGGTATTATTAATCGTGAACCTCAGGCTGTATGTTTAACATTTTTTTATTATTTAGTTATTATATTGTTACTAGTCGTTTCCGTCTAACCTACGATTTGTCTTTGTAATAACTTAAATCTAGGTATATAACTAGGAGGACCCATCGGCCCTATCTCAGTCTTTGGTGAAATAATGTTTATACGTGTCACTGCTGAATTTTTTAATATATGCACCTCACTACACAATGCTACACAAGATCAGGTGATTTGATTTTCTTGAGTCTATGTCGTGTTCTGGTGGTATCTTTCCTCATGCTCCCTTGCAATTCTCTTGATTTCTTTACTGACTGTGGGTATCTGAAGGTCTCGATGTAGGTAACAAGTGCTATAGTATTTGGGTACACCCACAATACCTCTCAGGACTTTGTTCTGAAAAACTTATTTGATTTATGTTACTCTTTGCAGAACATCCCCATAATTGAACTCCGTATGTCCATATATGTGTTAGTAATTGCTTATATATTAGCAATTTATTATATACTGTTAATTGTGATTTTCTTCCAATTAGTCAGTAGATTTTCCTATTTTTCAACTCCAGTTCGTTTCTTTTCTTCTTCATATGTTCCTTCCAGCGAAGTTTTGCATCGAGATTCATTCGAAGATGTTTAGCGTTGTTGCTATATGGAAATATAGTGTTATTTAATCTTATTGGTGCTTGTACGGTCTGTTTATATTATGAACTGCACGTGTCCAATTATTTAAATTGTCACTTGCCTGTTGTAATTTTCGTGAGGCTTCTTCAGTATTATCTCCGACAGCTATAATCGCAGTATCATCAGCAAATGTAGCCTTCGTAATATTTTCCATTTGAGGTATATCACAAGTGTAGAGCAGATAAAGCATTGATCCCAGTACACTTCATTGTGGTACACCTGCTTTAGCTTCTTTTATTGTAGAGTAAGCTTCTTCTTGTTTGACTCTGAAGATTATGGTTGTAATGTATGATTTTAATAGTTAGGTGTGTTGTTTTGGTAGTATTTTCTGTAGTTTATGCATAAGGCCTTCATGCCAAACCTTATCGAAGGCTTGTGTTACATCTAAAAATATAGCTGAGCATACTTTTTTACTTTCGTAGGCTTTTTCAATAACATCTGTTATTCTGTGGACCTGGTCAATTGTTGAGTGCTTGTTAAAAACCCAAACTGGTGTGTTGGTATTAGGCTTTTTTTCTTTATATGATCGGTTTTATTCTTTTCAACAGGAGTTTTTCAAAACCTTAGATATTATTGGGAGCAGTGATATAGGTCTAATTTCCACATAGGTCTCTTATAGACGAACTGTGTAGACATGAACGCTTTAAATATTTTGGGACTTTCCAGATTGAGTAATCAGTTTCTTTATCACGTGTTACATTTCTCAGATAATCATTTATGGTTTTGTTTTTTATTTCCCTTTTCACTCTTTGAGTTATATTGTTTAAACTATTTTTATTTTCAGGTGTTCTGTTTTGTTGCCATTTTTTTCGTAATTTACGTTTTTCAGCTACCATTTCCTTCACTTCTTTTGGATAATTAATTCCTTTAGTTGTACTATTAATTTGTGGAGTATTATTCCAAGCAGCTTGTTGAATATCAACTACGAATTTCTCTGCTTCAAAATTTAATTGTTCAGTTGTCTTGAGGGGTACGTATAGTTAAATTCGTTTGTTCAATTGTTCAGCAAATCGTTCCCAGTCTGTTCTCTTGATTGTTAATGTTGGGTTTCTTTCTTGTCTTATTATATTTTCGCTGAACGTCAGAATCACTGGCGTATGATCTGAACTTATCTCAAAATTTTCTTCGATCTTTTTATAGTTGGCTGTTATGTTTCTTACTATGAAGAAATCTAACAGGTCTGGGGTTTTCTCTTGATTAGTCGGCTAATAAGTTGGTTTTCCAGTTGACATGTAACTACATCATTGTTCAGCAGCTGCTTTATGCCGTTCATTGCCTTTAGTTGATGTCATTCTGAGTCCCCATCTAATATTTTCTGCATTGAAATCAACTCCAATTTTAAATATTTCTCCCAGGTTGCTTAGGACATTCAAATAATTTTCCTTTTTTTGATTGTATCTTCTTCTTCACTTCCTTCTCTTGCGGTGTTAGCTGGATGTATGGTATGATAAAATGTATATCCTCTAAATTGTATAAGGACTCTTTTGTTAAATGGGTTTCTGATATTAGGCAAATATCTATTTTTTGCATATCTAGGAATACTTTTAAGATAACGTGATGTTTCTGCATTTTGCACTGTATTTTGGTTTAGTTCTGCATTAATTTTTCACTTTTAGCTGATGATGGAAGCGCTCTTGCCATAGCTTTGATGCCTCTGTTTTTTTTGTCGTCATAAGAGTGCCATTACAGTTTCAGCAACTCTGAACAATCTATTATTTTTGTGAATATTGTACGACATTCGGCGTCGAGTTTTATTTGTCCATTGTTCAGTACCGTTGCTTTGAATATTATATACTTGGACCTCATCGTAAAGCAAGTCAAAGTCGGTAATATTACTTACCATACTTGAGGGTGACCTGGGCATTCTAATTTCTTTATTTTGTTCATTATTTGGTTTTACTTTTATTTGCTGTGATGATGATCCCCGGGGAATTATTTGCTTTTATTTTTTTACTTTTACCCGTTATTCAGCCTATTTCTTTCTGCAATTCTTCTTCATCTGTTTCGTATATAACAATTGGACTGCTTTTGTTGGCTTGGTGGTTTGTCCTTGCCTTCAGAGCTTTGTTTATTTAGTTGTAGCTGGAGGGCATATATTTGTTTTTGAATATTGGTTAATGCGATTTCAAGACTCTCTGATTTTTCGTTCATCCACGCATTGTAGAGTGCCCGTTCGTTCTGGGTTCTAGTTGTGTTTTCTACATTCAAAACTGCAATATGTAATATCCTGATGTCGATATTTCCATTTTATCTATTTTTTGTGTAGTGTTCTCATATTTTTTACGTGTTGTTGAAATAATACTGTTATTTTTATGTTTAAAATTATCCTACCCTGCATTTGTGGTCCAGATATTCAGTTTCGGCTCTTAACGTTTTATGACATTTTGCATTTATTTTCTACTGTACTGACCTTTTTTTCCGATGGCACTTTCACTTTTTCTGTTTATTCTAAAATCTCCTCCAATAATATATCTTGGGCTTAATTTTAACAATAAATATCTATAACATGAACATAATAAAGGAGGATTTTATAAATAATAAATGGAAATTAGAAAGAGAAAACTGGAACACTCTATGAACAAATTATCATGAAACTCAATCAGGGTGGTACAGACACTAGAAATAGAAAATAAGAAAAGCGTAGTGATTCTGAACATGGCGTCTTTGGAAATGATGTGTTATGAAGTTCTAACATCTCTAGGATGTGTTACAACAACATGTCGTCAAAATGTGGACAAATTGTACATTTAAAAAGAAGTGGCAATCCCGTCTAGTTCATTTACACTTTCCTTCAAATTTAATAAAAAACATAACTGATATTAAATTAAACGGTCTAAAATATCGCATTACTAGATCGATTTCTATGTACCATAGATATTTGGAACCATTCATGATTTTCTTGAATAGTACAAGTCTTCGTCGGTATTTTTGGCCAAAATGTTGAGAAAATATTAACA
Source organism: Rhynchophorus ferrugineus (assembly GCF_030347505.1). Classification (NCBI taxonomy): domain Eukaryota; kingdom Metazoa; phylum Arthropoda; class Insecta; order Coleoptera; family Curculionidae; genus Rhynchophorus; species Rhynchophorus ferrugineus. The sequence goes on from NW_027472680.1 coordinate 7,714, forward strand.
GTAGAACTCGCTTTTATTCTATTATGTAATATCTAGAGGAATAATACTAAAATTATGGATTATGGATAAATACATAAGGATTGATAATCAATTTATCATAAACATATAAGTTGCATTTAATATATCTTAATATTAAACTTGAAAATCCGTTGTAGATCCTTCAGGTCTCTCCTAAAACCTTCTCTGAATATCAATAATCAAAATTCCCAAATTTAAATAAAAATATGCTACCTATCTAAATATACATATATTTATCTTAATCAATTTTAAGGCATATTGATATTTATTTTTCTTGTAAATACTCTAATATGCATCAATGATGCTGATGTTATAACAAAGCGATATTTAAGTTCAAAATAGCTATTCATTTCAAAAATATACGAAATATCTAATACCTGCATAACTAGACATTCAAAACTCTTTTGATTTATTTGTAATATAAATATTGTAAGATCAATTTCGTATTAAAATGGTACTGATAAAATAAATTGATTATGGCCAAAAGCATACCCTTAATCTAGTATTATTTTATCAACCACCTTATAATACACTAATATTAATGAATTACTGAAATCCTTATTTGGGATTTTTATTAATTAGACCTCATAAATGAAATTGACGATGGGCGATAATTGAAATTACAATTACTTACATGTTTAAATGTACTAGGTAAACTAATACATATTTATCTCAAAATATCTACGTTTCACTTATGAAATTAGGAAAAATACAAAACAACAATATTACAATAAACATAATTTATTTAAGTATAAAGGACATTAGGATAAAGTTATGTTATTTGTGTTACATCCACTTTTCTCTGAACTATTTCTTAAGGGTCTAAGTTATATAGACTCACTAAGATTGTGGTAACATTGGCCAATAACTGCAAATTTATCATCTTCTTTCTAATTGAGGTAGACGTCCATATATCCACCTTGTGGGTTATATAACAGTATACATCTTGTATCTTTCAACTCATTTGCCCATGGTTCTACACTTATTGCGTCATTTTCATCTCTATTAGCTGTGGATTCAAAACCATAAGCGGCTTTTATGTTTTGGAACTCTTCGTGAGTCACTAAATCTATTCTTCTTACATTAGTAATATCCACATCGTGTCTTACATCATCCTCTATAACATTAAATGGTATTTTAGCTGCTCATTTGGTTACAATTTATTCTCTATTTGTTTTCGAGAGCTGCAGGAGTTTAAGGTATTTTCATGTCCAAAATATGTTTTGGTGAATTCTACTTCATATTCTTCACCTTTGTTCTAATTTAATACTTGCTAGGCAATGTGTATTTATCTTGTTTCTTCCTTGAACTTCCTTGGACCCTGAAATATTATGCTAGCACAATATAAAGAAATATAGCTTCTTCTCTCTTGACACGAGGTTGGGGCTTGCTCCATATCATTTTCCCATATTTGAATTTCTTTAAAGGTATTAAATTTCAATAACTCCTCAACGTTTAAGTTATGAGTTGACTGTAAATGATTCATTAGAAGATTCGCTTACATTATAGTATGCTCGCATAACTTACATGTGTACAGTATTTTTGTTACTTTGGTATCTTCATTAATAGCAGGATGCTTTGTTTTGGATCCACGCTGTTTCAATATTTGTTTGCTGCTATATTTATTTTCGCAAGTAAAATATTTAAAAATGAATACACCCTTCAGATTTAATGCAGATATTTTTCTAAAACATAAAATTATTGTAAGATTCAGCAGGAAATTCTCTTGTTATGAACATTCAAATTAGAGCAGGTATATAACTTCGTACAGTTTTCAAAATAGAAAAGCTTCTTTTGTTCCATGTTTTGTCTTTCCATAGCAATTTGATTTTCTTATATAATTACTTAATTCTACTATTATAATATAAAACAAAGCAATATATATAGAAAAAATTAGTGTATACAATAAAATAAACTAAATATTTCAATCAAAAACTAAATAAACTAAATAAACTATATTTCAATACAATCGTAAATTAAACTATCTAAAATTATAAAAAAGACTAATTAAGTAATAATTTGGTTAAAAAAAATTTGCGGTTGCACTCGAAGAAGCGCAATTTTCCCCACTAAGAACACAAAGCGAAATGCACGTAACAGCCTTGGCGTGAAATTTAAATAAAAAACAATTTTTTTCTGGAAATAAATTTGTTAAATTAAATTCAATTAAATAAATAAATATATATATATATATATATATATATATATATATATATATATATATATATATATATATATATATATATATATATAAAATATGATATATAACAATAAATATAAATTTATAATGTAAATTTATATACATTTATCTAAATTTATCTAAAAATATAAATATAATATAAAAAATATATATCTATAAAATATAAATATTATATACATAAATATAAACCATAAGCAAAAAACTTTGGTGCATAGCAAAATAAAATTACCTCTTCCATCTTTCCGTCAGTACTTTTAATATTTTATCCGAAAGATCATTATGGAATGTACAATTGAAGGAGTTTTAATTTACTTTTTTAAAACATTTGACAAAAATTTTGTTATATAATCGACATGGCAAAATCGCTGAATAATTTAAGATATAGCTCAAAGACCTACTGACTACTTGTATATTAAAACAATTTTGTTAGAGTTTGGGACACGATATATTGTCTTGTCTCTATAAAATCAGTCTCAATTTGTGGGTCTACTAATTTATTCATAATTGTATGTAAACAAAAATCATATTTCATATCTTTTTTAAAATGTTATACCAATTAACCTGAGATATACACTACGGTACAACGTAAAACTTTGTTTGCTGTTATAGGAACAGCTGGACTGAAGTTATAGTCAAGTAATTAACAGTAAAAATGAGCAGAAAGGGGGATACTAGTTGAATGAATACAAACTTTACCTTTACCTTCTGGAGTTTGTTCAAGTGTCGATGATACTTGCTTCGAACACCCTGGTTGCGGGCTTGGAATGATGGAAATAGGTACTACCAAGTAAGACAGTTTTGAAATTAACAATTATGAACAGAGATGTGATTGAGTCCTTCAATTTACCTTCGATATAATTTTGATTTTGATCCACTTCAATTTGTACATGTTCTGGGCTCGTGATATTATTTTCACCATAACTAAATTGTTCATAAGTACTTAAAGGAAGGTTTAAATGTATCACACAAATATCTCACGTGGTAACGATAATAAATTATGCCTCATGTTTAACCAACCAGTTTAGGATTTTAAAAGTTTTCTACTCACTTCTTAAGGATCGCTTTTTTAACGCAAAACGATGATGCATTTCCTCACTATCTGTGCATCCGGACACACAACACTTCATAGATCGGGAATACATTTCAACTACGGACTTCTACCTAGTAATAAAATAAAATAATAATTTAGTCTATAAACGTTATAAAAAGCTGACCACACTGTTCTCTACATAGGGCACGTTAAAAATGGGGTGCAAAATAAACAAACCATAGAACGAAATGAACGAATCAGATTCCGTCGCGGCTCTTAGCAGTTTCATGTTGGACGTGGCGAAACATTTCGCCAAAATTTCCATAAATTTCCATATATTCGCAAAATGTTACCAAAATACCCACCTACGAAACTTCCTGCCCTACTCGTATTTAACATAATAGTTAGGGGAGCATAATTGCCAACGCCTCCGACCGTTTTAATTTGGTAATATTAGGTACGTCTGTGTTTCTATCCGGTAGTTTCCAGAACAGTTTCAAATTTAAAAAATTAAAATAATATTTTTAAATTTTCAAACAAATTCCGGTACATTGTTACTATTTGATTGTTAAGCTATATATAATAGTACAGGGAAAGAATGTAATTGACCTTATTCTTGGGTTTGCTATAAATAATCTTGTTCGTTGATTGAAACATATTGCCTTGTCTTACCTTTCGGACCAATAAACTAGTATTGTGGTCGAATAAAGGCCTTCTATTTATCCTGTCAAGTGTGTGTGTTTAGAATATAACGAACATTTCAAATACTATAACATTTGTGCTGAGGTTGTAATAGTGAGTTAAATAAGAATTATTCTATTAACATAAGTGGTGACAGTGATAAAATAGCCAATGGACCATCCCCGTTAAAATGGTAAAATCAGACTGTGTAGGAACTTTGCTTATCGTCTAATCAGAACAGAAGCTAGAAATAACTGAATTAGCGAAAAAATGCTGTATGGCGTGATAAACCTACTCATTTGATGCTTCTAGTGCACAAGCTGTGCCGTCAACTATGATGTCAAAATTTGTTTGTCAAAAATCTAAACTACAAATTGTAAGTGATAACATTGTAATTGTTAAGACAAGTGAATCTATCAAATTCCGGTACATTGTTACTATTTGAATGTCAAGCTATATATAATAGTACAGGTAAAGAATGTAATTGACCTTATTCTTGGGTTTGCTATAAATAATCTCCCAGTTAACTTGCCTATAATGCAACCACTCTCTGATACGGTGTCAATGTCCTGTAAGAAATACTTTTATTTCTTGATAAATAAAATACAAATATTCAACAAACATTATAATGGTCACAATCTTGATAATATACTAGGGGTTGCAACGGTGATTACAATAACAATCGTATATCAACTACGTCAGCAAGATCTTCTTCGAGAGACTCCAAGAACCTATATGAATTCCGGTCAAGGCGTCGTCCGTTGTATCCGAAAAATGTACATCTCAGCATTCCCATCGTTCCGACCCGTTACCACGTCCGCCTCGATTAGCGAATGAGTCATTAGGTGCCCTCTATGTAATTGGTCAACAATGCCGATCTATATTTTCTTACGGTCCATCTCTTAGTGACTATGGAAAATTTCACTTGATTCATTTACCACAACGACCTATTTTGATGCACTGTATGCAGCATCATTGAAAAATTCTGGGAATATATGAAAAGTTAATTTAAGTTAATAAAAGCACCAGCCTTCTTTCTGTTCTGTCATCATTGTAAAGTCATCCATTTGTACTTAACCATTGCAAAAAGAATATTTGAAATATGTACATAATAATCCTTGTAATAACTAAATAAAAATAAACAAAAACCTTATCTGTGTTCCTTATTTATTTTTTGAAGTCGGATTAATTTTCTTGATAAAAACATTATGTTTTTCTCTTTTTGGTGTTAGATATTTGCTCAACAAATTATGCAGTTATTATATTAAGTATTATAATGGGCATGTCAAGTAAAGTTGCAGTCTGTTTGAGGAAAAATATGAATAAAGGAACAATGATTGAAAATAAGAAATGCTTCAGGCACCGGGGTCCGCTACCTAACCTAACTGATTTGACAGGCATTAACCAAACTAGAACACCCACGAAAAGTCGTTGTTTCCACCGGGAATCGAACCCGCGACCTCCACCTGTGGTCTGAAGACTCCAATAACTAATCTCTACGGCTTCTCATATGATATGGTTAGTCTTTAAAAAGCAAACTGAACGAATTTGTACGGATAACTAATAAAGAATAATTAACTTAGATATTATAGACAAACATATGTGCATTTTCAATTTTTCGTTCCCTTTTCAAGACCATAGGAACCTTTAATTTATTTAATAAACTCTGCTTTTTTTGGAATTCTGTTTGGTCAGCTGATTAAAGTCCTTGTTGATGTGGAACGCGTGTTTGGTGTTGATAAGGATTTGGTATAGGAATTTTGCGATTATACTACGGTGAATTTTTGAAAAGGGATGAGTGAAAAATTCCTTTTGAACCTTTGCACTAATGTATTTGAGTAATTCTGTATATGAGGCGCTCAAATTTTTTTCTCCGCTATTTCTAAATTTGTTCATCTCTTCATGGCCGATGTACTTAGACTACTTTAACCCGTCTAAATAAAGGAGTATGTCTTATAGAGAACCATAATTATTAGAGACAATTTGCTTTTTCTACACGTGGGAGGATACAGGATTCTCTGTGGATTATAACGGCCTGGGTTTTCTTTGGGTTGAATTGCAACTTCCAAAAGTTTAACCATTTAACCTCATTATTTAATTGTCCTACAAAAACTTCAATGTGAGAATATTTTTGTCTTCAGAGATATCGAGCTATGTATATCTTGATTGTGAATTCTTCACGCCATAAACAAAATCTAAAGGGCCGGCTTGGTTGGCACAGTGGTCAAGGGCGACAGGAAGGCCCTCTTACTGTTGCGATAGTAGCAGTTTCGAATCCTGCTGGGTAAATTTATGTTTTTGACTATTTATAATACGAAAAAGAAAATCTGTGACTGCGATCAGCCACGCCGGTAACCAAGCTGGGTAAGACCGGATTTCTTCTGAAATCATCTCTTGGACCGTGGGGAACAGATAAACACTATTTAGTAAAAAAGAGACGTTCAGTGTTGTACATACTATTTACATACATATGTAAAATGTTTTCTTGTCAACCCAATATAAACCCAAAAATATCTGAAAAATATGTAAAACATTATTTGAAAATGTCTATATTATGTTGTAGAGCCAGAGAGAATTACAAGAAGATAAATCAAATTGTAGATATATTAAGTTACTATGCTACAAAGGAGTGGAAGTTTGAGAACAGCAACGTAAAAACGCTATGGAAAGAAATGAGAAAGAGCGACCGGGAACTATTTGATTTTGATATTTGTGCTTTGAATTGGGACATGTACTTTTACACTTGTATCCGAGGTAAATCTTACCTAGACTGAAGTTCATTAATGATTGATGCTAGATAAATGATTATAAATATCGATTATATGACAGAAGAACTGAAAAAATCCAAATTAGAAGTTATTTTTGTTATTTCATTTCAACTCATATATATTTTTACATACTAATTACACCCAATTTTTCAATTATTTTGATATACCTTAAAATATTATTTGTTATATCAATTTATTTATGAATCATCATCTAAGTTAAAAAAAATTGGACAGTTTGTATTATGATGTGATGGGAAATGATACAGTCATACTAGACCCAATAGTGATTCCTAACTAGTGCTCAAATATTTCAATATTTTAACGACAGATGACGCTGACTTCAAATTTTCCTATAATGTTTCGTCAGTATTATGTTTCGAATAAAATATAAATATAAAATTTAATACTATAATATTTCTATTTCCTTATAAGAACAATATATATAAATCTAGTAATACTTGTTAAAAAGCTCGTAACACCTAATAACATTTCTAACCTTACTAGCTAAAGAATTTCAGCCTTCCTTCTATTGAGTGTTTTCATTTGTCTTCATCAGATTGCCTATTTTTATCCAAGCACAGTCTGTGATAGGCCACATGAGAACAAAAGTGGTCTGGGGATTAAAATACGGCCTAATATCGGTAATATTCACTATATCACAGGAATTGAGATGGAGGAATTCTTTCTTCAGGTCTTCAAGTCTGAATAAAAACTGAAAATATGTCATTTCCCATTTGGTGGCCTTTATGAACTTGTTTTTCAACTACAAACAGTCGCCTTTGAAATAGAATACCGGGGCATACCCTTCGCCGTTTCTCACCACGAAAAGTACCAAATTATCTACATTAATCTGCAGGAATCCACAGCAATCTTCATGTATGTCATTACATATATTATTAATCAAAACGAACATGATCCTGGTGTAGAATTTCAGAAAATTATACGTCTGCAGAAAGTCTTCCATCAATATTTTTCTATCTTTGCCTTCTACGAATAAAAGCTTCCCAGATGAACCGTCACAATGTTTAAAATTGATCTCATTAAATAAAAAAGCTTCGTATTCGCTAAGGGGATAACAATTTACTCGAAGGCTCTGACAAACTTCTGGTGAATATTTGTTCATCGTGGAGAAAATTCTCTCATTTATAATTCGAACGGAGACATATAACAATAACAAAAATTCATCACCAGCCACTTGATTTTACATCAAATTAGTATTGTTGTTATAAAGGTGATTTTATTCATTTCTATATTCTATTTACAAATTTTATTGCGAATATTTTAGGAGCTTGAGTTTATATTTTGAAGGGCCCATTGGACACTATTCCACAAGGAATAAGAAAATTCTATAAGTTAATGATTATTTATTATTTAATATTATGTGTATGTTGGTGTGTTATATTATATAGTGCTTTGTTAATTTTAAAATATTTCGTTATAAACATATGTTAATTTTTGCGTTTGTTTTAATAGTTTTGATACATATAACTCAGCCCAAATATTTAACCATTCTTAATTATAACCTTTTTTTTCTTAATAATAATCCTTATTGTATATGATATTTCTCTTTATTTATCACTATTTACCTTTTATGCCATGTTATATTACTATAATCAAAATACCAGTATATAAAAGAAAAAATAAACGTACAAATGAACAAAAATAAGCCATTGTTGTTATATCATCAATGTTTTTGATATACCGATTATTTTGATTTTGTTTTCAAATTATATATTTGTAAGTAATTTGTAATCAGCTATATTCCTCGTTCAAACGAGTAGATGACAGTGGCGATGACGAATCTGTAGTTAATTTTAGATATGACTTACCAACAGCTGTTATCAAATGAGTCATCTACTTGAGGTTTTATAAATTGCAAGAATTCACAACTTGTTCAAAACCACCTCTAACTATCTCACTTAATGATAAATAAAATGCCATAGTTGATATTTCAACTCTGTAACTGAAAAAAGCCGAATAATTGAATCTAACCTGAAATCTAAACATAAACTCAGAGAAACATTAGGCTATATGGACATGCATCCGAGCAGGTTTTATGGACCACTATAATTTGTTCAAAAATAATAAGCAGTAATTAACATAGTACGTTTATTGATGAAAAAACAAATTTCACATAATAGAACAAAAAATTTTAATTTCTTATAAGAAAAATATTAGTGAACTTAATACTAATTTAACAGCCTATAATAAGATTTGGAATGTTACTGACTAAAAATTTTTATTTATTTAACATTTCCATTCATTTGACTGCCTACACTCATCCAAGTGCAATCTACAACGGGCCATTTGGGAACGAAGCTTTCTTGATCAAAATATTGGCTAACATCCACAATATTCACTAAATCACAAGAACTTAGTTGAACATCTTCTTTCTCTAGGCCCTGAAGCCTAAACAAAAACCGCAAATAAGTTAACTCCCATTTGGTGACCTTCACGAACTTGTCTTTCAGCTGCCAGCAGGTTCCTTCGAAACAGAACATCGGTGAATATTTTTCGCCATTTCTTACCACAAAGGGTATAAATTTGTTTTCGTCAATTTGTAGAAATCCGCAGGAATCCTCGTTTATATCATTGTGCATGTTTTTACTTAAAGCGAACATAATTCTACCGCAGAATTTGAGAAAATCGTACATGTGCAGAAAGTCCTCCAACAACATCTTCGTATCTCTGCCTTCTATGAATAAAAGTTTTCCAAATTGACCATCGCAATGTTGCAAATTAATCTCATTAAATAAACACGCTTCCCATTTATTCAGAGGATCATAGTTTACTTGAAAACACTGGTGGACTTCTGGTGAAAACTTCGTAAAATTATTACACAACCTATGTTTTATAATTCTAACGGAGACATATTTTAAATCACCGACAATGATGTAAGGCAAATGCTGCAGGTCTATTGTGTGCCATCCAAATTTTACAACTGGAGAACATGGTGGTTCTTGCAATTCTGGTAACGTTTCGGTCTTACTCACTGCGTCTACGACAACATGTCGGCTTAATTCGTTATCCATATTTTGTCGGTTCGCTGAGTTAATTGATGCCAATTTAACTACATAAACTTTTTTATTCGACATTTCACTTTTTACTTATATTATTTCAATTAACACTCTTCTTATATACTTAAAAAGTACACTACTCTTATAATCTCTACTTATATACTACCTTCTGTCACTGTCACTTCTGTCATTTCAATTGCGAATAATATATATCAAGTAATCTATGGAGAATGTTTTATGATACCATGGCAACTGTCAAATTGTTATAAGATTGTTGTTTTTAAATTAGTATTAGTTCTATATGCAATTTGTATGCTCTATTAACTTTAATATAAACAAATATATTATTACAGGCATATTAAGTATATGATTTTTTAGGTATAAGAGTTTATATTTTAAATTGTGTCGTTTTATATAGGACCTTTTTAATTTAAAAACATTTGAAAAAATTTGCGAGTGTTGCCTAAGTTTGCAATTGTGACATTACAAATAACTGAATGAACTAACCTAACTTCTATTTAATCTAGGGATATATTCTGAAAAATATGTTATTCTTTTTATAGTATAAATTAATCGTTGAATTTTAAATTGATCTAATTTAATATGTTTATGAGAGCAATAATTCGTTGAGATATACATTTATTTAGAGACATTGGTAATATTCTGCAGAAAATTTGTGCATGATTGAGAAAATCCTCTCACTTGTACCTAATTCGAAATGAAACGTGCTTCAGATCACTGATAGTGATGTAAAGGCTGCGGATATTCAATGGTGTGCCATTCGAATTTTAGAAATGAAGGTTTCTGAAGGAATGAAGAAGGCTGATGTTTCTTTCAATTCTGGGAATATCATTGTTGCCTACTGATTTAGCCATACCGGCTTTGTTATTTAAACTATTATTTATTAACCATTTGAATTTTTATAGCTTATGATGCATTTGATTTATTTAGGGATAAAAATATACTTTTAATTCATTTCAAATTTAAAACTAAAATATATTATTTCAAAAACAAGATGTACTGAATTGGTTCCACCAAGGGAATAACGACTCTGCCATAGGGCTGCCGAAAAAATATTCATATTTTTCTATGTTCATGGTTTCATATCTTTGGTGATATCATGTTCATATATGATATCATCTAAATTAAGGATTTCAAGCAATCTAAGGAGCTTAGATAGGTTTTCCGAAGCGAACAAGTGATAAACCGTGAAGGGAACTTAAGTTCGGTTTTCGATGTGGTCCAACTGTGGTATACTCAGTATACCACAGTGTGACATATCTATAAAAAATTTGTTATGTTATCGACATAGCAAAATCGCTGAATAATTTAAGATATAGCTGAAAGAACTACTGACAGTATATTAAAAAATTTAGTTAGAGTTTGGGACACGAGATATTGCCTTGCCTCTTGATACACTACGGTACAACGTAAAACTTTGTTTGCTCTTATAGGAACATCTGGACTGAAGTTATAGTCAAGTAATTAACAGTACAAATGAGCAGAAAGGGGGATACTAGCTGAATGAATACAAACTTTACCATTACCTTTTGGAGTTTGTTCAAGTGTCGATGATCCTTGCTTCGAACACCCTGGTTGCGGGCCTGGAATGATGAAAATAGGTACTACCAAGTAAGACAGTTTTGAAATTAATGGTAACAATTATAAACAGAAATGTGACTGAGTCCTTCAATTTACCTTCTATATAATTTTGATTTTGATCCACTTCCATTTGTACATGTTCTGGGCTCGTGGTATTATTTTCACCATCACTAAATTGTTCATAAGTACTTAAAGGAAGGTTTAAATGTATCACAAAAATCTCTCACGTGGTAACGATAATAAATTATGCCTCATGTTTAACCAACCAGTTTAGGATTTTGAAAGTTTTCTACTCATTTCTTAAGAATCGCTTTTTTAATGGAAAACAATGATGCATTTCCTCACTATCTATGCATCCGGGCACAAAACACCTCCTAGAACGGGAATGCATTTCAGCTACGGACTTGCACCTAGTAATAAAATAAAATAATAAATTAATCTATAAACGTTATAAAAAGCTGACCACACTGTTCTGTACGTAGGGATTCCGTCGCTGCTCTTAGCATAGCGAATAAAACAAGAAATGTGTTAAAGGTAGCGACATTTACATGTTGGACGTGGCGAAACATTACGCCAAAACTTAACGTTAGAATATAACGAACATTTCAAAGGCTATAACATTTGTGCTGAGGTTGTAATAGTGAGTTAAATAAGAATTACTTTATTAACATAAGTGGTGACAGTGATAAAATAGCCTCTGGACCATCCCCGTCAAAATGGTAAAATCAGACTGTGTAGGAACTTTGCTTATCGTCTAATCATAATAGAAGCTAGAAATAACTGAATTAGCGTAAAAATGCTGTATGGCGTGGTAAACTTCCTCATCTGATGCTTCTAATGCACAAGCTGTGCCGTCAATCATGATGTCATAATTTGTTTGTCAAAAATCTAAACTACAAATTAGGGCTAAGAGATAACATTGTAATTGTTAAGGCAAGTCAATCTATCAAATTCCGGTACATTGTTACTATTTGAATGTCAATCTATATATAATAGTAGAGGGAAAGAATGTAGTAGAGCTTATTCTTGAGTTAGCTATAAATAATCTCCGAGTTAACTTGCCTATAATGTAACCACTCTCTGATATGGTGTCAATGTCCTGTAAGAAATACTTCTATTTATTGGTAATTAAAATACAAATATTCAACAAACATTATAATGGTCACAATCTTGATAATATACTAGGGGTTGCACGGTGTTGTACGGTGATTACAATAACAATCGTATATCAACTACGTCAGTAAGATACTCTTCGAGAGACTCTAAGAAACTATATGATTTCCGGTCAAGGCGTCGTCCTTTGTATCCAAAAGTGTACATCTCAGCATTCCCATCGTTCGGACCCGTTACCACGTCCACCTCGATTAGCGAATGAGTCATTAGGTGCCCTCTATGTTATTGGTCAACAATGCCAATCTATATTTTCTTACGGTCCATCTCTTAGTGATTATGGAAAATTTCACTTGATTCATTTACCACAACGACATATTTTGATGCACTGTATTCAGAATCATTGAATAGGGACTATGTCTTTTTAATCTGAAGCGGCAGTAGAAATAAAAAATTATGGGAATATAAGAAATAGTTAATTTAAATTAAGAAAGAAAAGAATTTTAAGCAAGTTCAAAGCACCGTCCCTCATTCTTCCTGTTCTGTCGGAAATTAATTATCGGTTAAAAAATTTTAAGCTAAATAATACTAATTGTTCTACTATAGAACAAAAGAAATCTCCGTAAATTCCCTATTCCTACTCTGTTGTGTGATAACAAGACATAGCATTTCATTATAATGATGACAGTGGTGCAGAAACATCCTACAAACAACAAATTTCCGAGAAATCGACAGACATAAAGCTTATGATGCAGATCTTTTCAAGTCGAGGAACAAAGAGATTTTTATATATCTGTTGTACATGATAAGGCTTTGCTCCAGGAATTAGATGTCGTCATAAACTGGAATATGATCAGTAAAACCAATTTTAAAATATATAAAACTACTGATGGGTTGGAAATAAGGTATGACCTATTTATATTCCGAAAACTACGATAGATCTGAAGTATATTAATATAGATGATTAGTATTAATATAGATGGCGAAAAAATACAAAAAATGTTTTAAAAACGTTAAAATGTTCCTTTATTTCGTTTTCCTAAGATGTATTCGCAGCAGCTGTTGTATATGTGATGCGTATTGGGAAAATTCCATGAAGAGTGAAAAATATGTTGATATGCTTGAGATACTGATTATGAGGTTCTTTCGATCAAAAACAAGGGTTATACTCAAGTTCTGATCATAACGGATATAATTTTAAAAATGCTTTTGGCGTTATCTCGTAATAAACAAACAACTACAGACGCACTACTACACAGACATGACTACAGATAGACAATTTTCTACAAAATACTAAAAGGAATACAATATACCACGAAGAGATATAACAGAGAGAGCAGCACAATTTACATTTGTAACTTTTCGCAATTTCCTGGAACATGAAATGTGAAATTACGTCTCATCGCTATTGGAATGCCCCAAAATACATTATCTGTTGGAACTTTTGATCCGCACAGTTTTCAGTTTACTGAAGATCTGCTTAAAAATTAAGAAGGAAAGATAATAATTTGAATTAAAATATCTACCGGGTGTTGTGTTGCTTCGTTTTAATTTGGATTTAAATGGATTGTTAGTTGGACTGCTTCGATTTTGAACATTACACAACAGTATGAAATGCATAATGTATATAATATATATAGTAACTAAGTAGTAACTATATATAATAACTATGTAGTTTAAATGTTTACATATTTGTGAATTAGTTAACAATAAATTATTTTGAATAGATTTCTATTATAAAATTGAGAATTATATTATTTTTATTACTCCAGTTATTTCAAATATAGTAAGAATATACATGGGATTGACACTTAGTTTAATAACTACAAGAAAATTTCATTTAAAATCAATAGCATAAAATACACCAGACGGTTGAACTTTATTTTAATATACAAACAATAGTATGAGCTCTCTTCTGTTATTACAGAAATTTGTTTTATGTTTTTAAATATTACGAAATCTTGACATTTATTTTTGATATAGGTGAATTTTACAGCAGATGAAATTTGTGCCATGATGGTCAAAAAACGAAACATCCGTAATATATCCGTCATAGCTCACGTAGATAACGGAAAATCATTTTTAACAGACTCCTTAGTAGCAAAAACTGTTATTATTGCTGGTGCCGAAGTTAGAGAAATACATTTTACAGACACCGGAAAAAATTAACAAGACAGATTTATAAGCATATTAAGAATATGTAGTCTTTTGAAATATTGAACGACGAAATTTACAAACCACTGAACTTATGTGATAATTTTGATTAGTGATTCTGAAGCTTTATCTCTTTAAAATAAAACTGGGTATTTGTTATAACAAAAATACTAACTTTTTTCATAAATAATATTGATTAACGCGAAAAAGAATAGAAAGTTTTCTTGATTAATTTGATTGGTTCCTCTGGGCACATAGATTTCCGTTCTGAAGTACCTACTGCCCTTCGTATAACTGATGGTGCTCTTGTAGTAGATTGTGTTTCGGATAAGTAAATTCCTAAATAATTATTTGTATAATAAATTAAATAATTATGTATGTATTTTTGGTGTTACTTCACTTTGTATTAATTTTACTAAAGAACATGCATAATGCAATTCAATGCAAATGCAATAACGCATATCTAAATATATATCTGTGGTAAAGACAATTTATTAAGAACTTCCGAATTACAGTAGGAAACATTGTAGTGTCTTTACAATCTTTTAATTAATCGTGTTGTCATATCCAACGGCCCCAGGCCATCATCGGTTAATGATTGGTGCTACTGATGCTGCTAATTCGCTATAAATTATGAATTAAGTTAGAAACAATTTTGTAATAATGAATTATTTGCAGGTGTGTGTACAACCGGAAACTATGTGACGTCAGGCTATCGACGAACGTATTAAGCCAATCTTGTTCATGAACAAGATGGACCGTACCCATTTGAAATTGCAGTTGGATGCTGAATAACTTTACCAAACTTTCTGACGATTAACAATCTATGGGCTTAGGAATATTTCAACCCAAAAACAGAACAATAATCACAAAAGATCGTTTTATATGTACATCTTGAATCCATCTACAAAATTTTTGACTTGATTATGAACTGCAAGTAAACATCTGTTTTATTATTAAAAAAAAATTCTTCCAGCACAATTAGGCCACTATACAGTTTACAAAATAACTTTTATGAAGTCATTAGGAAATAAATATATTGTTGGCAGTGCATTGGAAGAAAATTATTAGCCTAGGTATTAAACTCTTTCATGTTACCTCTATCTTTATATCCTATGGTGACAAGCTGTTATATCCAGAATGCATTATATATTTTTAGCTCTTGGGTGTAACTAAAATTTTTATTTTAGGAAAGAAGAATATTCTCTCTACACTGCGCATTAACTTGAAATATGAAGACAAGGATAAGGATGGAAAACAATTTAGTTGGACATGGTTACCTGCTTGTGGGCCTTTGCTTCAGATGATTGCCGTTCACTTACCATCCCCAGTAACTGCTTTGAAATACAGAATGGAAATGTTATACGAAAGTCCACATGATGATGAAGCCGCTCTTGGTATGTGTCACCTATATGGTTTTTAAAACGCGTTAAATTTTGGTATTTATTTGTACGTGACGATTTGTAATTTACAACTCTAGGCTGATTCCTATGATGATGTGTCTAAAATGGTACTCACTTCTAATAAAGGTATTTTCTACGATTTTGGTCCTGTTTTTTCCGGTAAAGTAGCCACCGGCATGAAGGCCCCTATCCTGGGACCTAACTATATGGCCTCAACAAAGAGGATTTACACGAGAAGACAATTCAGGGAGCCATCCTCATGATTGGTCGTTATATAGAGGCCATGGAATATGTCCCATCTGGAAATATTTTCACTTTGTTCGGTCTGGATCAATTTTTGGTTAAGCCCGATGCCATCGCCACATACACAAACAAGTAGAACTTGAATGTCAAGAAGTTTAGCTTATCTTCCGTAGTACGTGTAGCTGTGGAACAGAAGAATCCGACCGATTCAGAAAAACCTGTAGAAGGTACGCAAATGTTCGCTTTTATAGTGTGATTATCACTAAGTAGTCTTTACAATCTTTTAATTAATCGTGATGTCATCTCCTACCGCCCCAGGCCGACATTGGTTAATGATTGGTGCTACTGATGCTGCTAATTCGCTATAAATTATGGATAAAGTTAGAAACAATTTTGTAATAATGAATTATTTCAGGTGTGTGTACAAACGGAAATTATGTTACGTCAGGCTATCGACGAACGTATTAATATTATATCGAGAATGCATTATATATTTGGAGTTCTTGGGTGTAACTAAAATATTTATTTTAGGAAAGAATTATATGAAGCCCTTCTCTTCTCACTGCCAACTAACTTGAAATATGAAGACAAGGATAAGGATGGAAAACAATTTAGGCGGACATGGTTACCTGTTGGTGAGACTTTGCTTCAGATGATTGCCGTTCACTTACCATACTCAGTAACTGCTCTGAAATACAGATTGGAAATGTTATACGAAGGTCCACATGATCATGAAGCCGCTCTTGGTATGTGTTACCTATATGGATTTTTTAAACGTGTTAAATTTTAGTATTTATTTGTACATGATGATTTGTAGTTTACAACTCTAGGCTGACTCACTGTGAATGATTGGTATAAACTAAACAACAATTACCAATTATTATTATTATATTTTTAATATTTGCAAATGACTATATTTTGTTTTTTGTTTTTAGGTATTAAGAACAGTGATCCTAACAGTCCTATGATGATGTGTCTAAAATGGTACTCACTTCTAATAAAGGTATTTTCTACGATTTTGGCCCTGTTTTTTCCGGTAAAGTAGCCACCTGTATGAAGGCCCCTATCCTGGGACCTAACTATATGGCCTCAACAAAGAGGATTTACACGAGAAGACAATTCAGGGAGCCATCCTCATGATTGGTCGTTATCTAGAAGCAATGGAAGATGTTCCATCTGGAAATATCTGTACTTTGTTCGGTGTGGATCAATTTTTGGTTAAGCCTGATACCATCACCACATTCACAAACATGCAGATCTTGAATTTCATGAAATTCGGCGTAACTCTCGTAGTACGTGTAGCTGTGGAACCCAAGAATCCGGCCGATTCACCAAAACCTGTAGAAGGTACGCAAATGTTCGCTTTTATTGTATTATTATTACTAAGGTTTGTGTCATTTGTCTTAAGGTTTGAAACGTCTGGCTAGGTCTGATCTTATGGTACAATGTGTCATTGAAGAATCTAGCGAAAACATCATTGCCGGTGACAGAGAGCTCCACTTAGAAATCTCTCTGAAGGCCTTGGGGGAGGATCGATCATGCATGAATTCAAGTTACTTAATCCGGCCCAATAGTGCCCTTCGTGTAACTGATTATGCTCTTGTTGTAGTAGATTGTATTACAGATAAGTACATTTCTAAATAATTATTTGTATAATAAATTAAATAATTATGGAAGTATTTTTTGTGTTACTTCACTTTGTACTAATTTTACTAAACAAAAATTAAAATTTTAAATAATGCATATATAAATATATTACTGTAGTAAAGACAACTTATTAAGAATTTCCTAATTAAAGTAGGAAACATCGAAAAAAGAATTTTGTAGTATCTTTTCAATCTTTTAATTAATCGCGATGTCATCTCCAACCGCCCCAGGCCGACATTGGTTAATGATTGGTGCTACTGATGCTGCTAATTCGCTATAAATTATGAATAAAGTTAGAAACAATTTTGTAATAATGAATTATTTGCAGGGGTGTGTACAAATGGAAACTATGTTACGTCAGACTATCGACGAACGTATTAAGCTAATCTTGTTCATGAACAGTACCCATTTGAAATTGCAGTTGGATGCTGAATAACTTTACCAAATTTTCTGACGTTTAACAATCTATAGCGTTAGGAATATTTCAATCCAAAAACAGGATAATGATAGCAAAAGATGGTTTTGCATGTACTTCTTGAATCCCATATACAAAATTTTTGACTTGATTATGAACGGCAAATAAACATGTGTTTTATTATTAAAAAAAATTAATTCTTCCAGTACAATTAGGCCACTATATAGTTTACAAAATGATTTTTATGAAGTTATTAGGAAATAAACATATTGTTGGCAGTGTGTTGTAAGAAAATTATATGCCTAGGTATTAAATGCTTTCACGTTACCTCTATCTTTATATCCTATGGTGACATGCTATTATATTGAGAATGCATTATATATTTGTAGTTTTTGGGTGTAACTAAAATATTTATTTTAGGAAAGAAGAATATGAAGCCCTTCTCTCCACACTGCGCACTAACTTGAAATATGAAGACGAGGATAAAGATGGAAAACAATTTAGGCGGACATGGTTACCTGTTGGTGAGACTTTGCTTCAGATGATTACCGTTCACGGGCCATCCCCTGTAACTGCTCAGAAATACAGAATCGAAATGTTATACGAAGGTAAACATGTATGGATTTTTAAAAGGCTTGAAATTTTTGTATTTATTTGTACATGGCGATATGTAGTTTACAACTCTATGGTTATTCACTGTGAATGATTGGTATAAACTGAACAACAATTACCAATTTTTTATTATTTTTTTAGTATATGCAAATTACTATACATTTTTTTGTTTTAAGGTATTACGAACTGTGACTCTAACGGTCCTCTAACGATGTATGTGTCCAAAATGGTAGACACTTCTCATAAAGGTCGTTTCCACACCTTTTTTTTTCTGTCTTTTTCCGGTAAAGTAGCCAACGGCGTGAAGGCCCCTATCCCAAGACCTAAATATGTGGCATCAAGAAAGAAGATTTAAACGAAAAGACAATTCAAGGAGCCATCCCCATGATGGGTCGTTATGTAGAAGCTATTGAAGATGTCCCATCTGGAAATATTTACAGGCTGTTCGGAGTGGATCAATTTTTGGTTAAGCCCGATCCCATCCCCACATTCACAAACATACGCAACTTGAATGTCATCGTAGTACGTGTAGCTGTGGAACCCAAGAATCCGGCCGATTCACTAAAACTTTTAGAAGGTACGCAAATGTTCGCTTTTATTATGTGATCATCACTAAAGTCTGTGTTATTTGACTTCAGGTTTGAAACGAATGGCTAAGTCTGACCTTATGGTACAATGTGTCATGGAAGAATCTAGGGAAAACATCATTGCCGGTGCCAGAGAGTTCCACTTAGAAATCTCTCTGAAGGCCTTGGAGGAGGATCGATCATGCGTGAATTCAAGTTACTTAATCCGGCCCAATAGTGCCCTTCGTGTAACTGATGGTGCTCTTGTTCTAGTAGATAGTATTAGGGGTAAGTAAAATCCTAAATAATTATTTGTATAATAAATTAAATAATTATGCATGTATTTTTGGTGTTACTTCACTTTGTATTAATTTTACTAAAGAAACATGCATAATGCAATTCAATACAGATGCAAGAACGCATATCTAAATATATTTCTGTGGTAAAGACAATTTATCAAGAACTTCCGAATTAAAGTAGGAAACATTGTAGTGTCTTTGCTATATTTTAATTAATCGTGATGTCATCTCCAACCGCCCCAGGCCGACATTGGTTAATGATTGGTGCTACTGATGCTGCTAATTCGCTATAAATTATTAATAAAGTTAGAAACAATTTTGTAATAATGAATTATTTCAGGTGTGTGTACAAACGGAAACTATGTTACGTCAGGCTATCGACGAACGTATTAAGCCAAACTTGTTCATGAACAAGATGGACCATACCTATTTGAAATTGCTGTTAGGTGCTGAATAACTTTACCAAATTTTCTGACGTTTAACAATCTATGGGGTTAGGAATATTTCAACCCAAAAATAGGATATTGGTAACAAAAGATCGTTTTACATGTACATTTTGAATCCCATCTACAAAATTTTTGACTTGATTATGAACTGCAAGTAAACATGTGTTTTATTATTAAAAAAAATTAATTCTTCCATCACAATTAGGCTACTATATAGTTTCCAAATAACTTTTATGAAGTTATTAGGAAATAAATATATTCTTGGCAGTGCATTGGAAGAAAATTATAGGCCTAGGTATTAAACGCTTTCATGTTACCTCTATCTTTATATCTTATAGTGACAAGCTGTTATATCGAGAATGCATTATATATTTGTAGTTCTTCGGTGTAATTAAAATTTTTATTTTAGGAAAGAACAATATGAAGCCCTTCTCTCCACACTGCGCATTAACTTGAAATATGAAGACAAGGATAAGGATGGAAAACAATTTAGTCGGACATTGTTACCTCTTGGTGGGACTTTGCTTCAGATGATTGCCGTTCACTTAGCATCCCCAGTAACTGCTCTGAAATACAGAATGGAAATGTTATACGAAGGTCCACATGATGGTGAAGCCGCTCTTGGTATGTGTCACCTACATGGATTTTTAAAACGCGTTAAATTTTGGTATTAATTTGTACTTGATGATGTGTAGTTTAAAACTCTAGACTGATTCACTGTGAATGATTGGTATAAACTAAACAACAATTACCAATTTTTTATTAATTTCTTAATATTTGCAAATGACTATACTTTGCTTGTTTTTGTTTTTAGGTATTAAAAATTGTAATCCTAACGGTCCTATGATGATATGTGTCTTAAATGTTGCCCACTTCTCATAAAGGTTATTTCTACGATTTTTGGTCCTGTTTTTTCCGGTAAAGTAGCCAACGGCGTGAAGGCCCCTATCCCAAGACCTAAATATGTGGCTTCAAGAAAGAAGATTCGAGAAGACAATTCAGGGGGCCATCCTCATGATGGATCGTATGGTCGTTATATATATAATTAGAGAATGATATATATTAGGTGAGTTAGTGTACAGTTCTTTTGGTTTAATTTTAAAATACTTCTTCCGTACTCTGGAACA
This sequence comes from Rhynchophorus ferrugineus, assembly GCF_030347505.1. Taxonomy (NCBI): domain Eukaryota; kingdom Metazoa; phylum Arthropoda; class Insecta; order Coleoptera; family Curculionidae; genus Rhynchophorus; species Rhynchophorus ferrugineus. The sequence goes on from NW_027472680.1 coordinate 29,052, forward strand.
AATAAAACACGCACTATATAGAGTTTTGAACGAAAAGTTGCAGGCGTCTGAAAATTTTGAAACAAATGTGCTGTCTGGTATCTAGTACACTAAGAACAACGTTACTAATTATGTTCCTGTTTTTGTCTAGATGAATCTTCCACTGGCTTTTGGTTTATAGATCATACCAATTAATAAGCAAAAAAATGGCAACGCCCTCTTAATTTATTTTTTAAATCATATTTAATGGAGTGAGTTTTATTCTTAATTCTATTTACAGGATTCCAATGGGCAACAAAGCAATCCATCGTGGTGGCGGTTAGATCATTCCTACAACCCGTCGTATGTTGTCTTTATGCTTGCCTATTAGTCAATATGTTATTAGAAATTCAATAGTCTGGGCAGACGTCCAGCCCAAACTCATTGAACTTGTTTGTCAGTGTGAAATTCAGGTAAATCTTTTATACAATTATATTTTCACTCCATCTTAGAAATACGTTCCATATCACAGAAAGCGGCACCAGATGATACAGCGTTGTATAAGTAGCAATTTTGAATTGTTTACATAATTATATCCCGGTTGATTTAGAACTTCTATCCATTCTCAGATGATTCTCTAGAATCGACTTGTTGTAGGTATTTGAGTAATTAAAGTACTGGATACAACTTAGTCCATGCATATTTATACTTTACAAACATCTCGATTAAAGCCACAACACAGAAATGAATCAAGAGTGAGGGATCTTCATCTTATCCGGGTGGTTTTATCACGAGCATGCGCCGTAGCGTTTTTACGATTTTATATACAAAGCAACTACTCTTAACATTTAATTATTCAACAATATATAAGCCGATTCAGTATATAGGCGCATCCACCCAATTATTATATGTCCAACTATATGTGTAACATTCGCAAGATATGTTATATTAATGGTATATTACTTTCGAATCTAAAGAATTCTTACTTTTTGGCCATTTGGAATAGGGGAACTAATAAAACATTAACAATCGTTAACAAAATTATTATATTAACAAATGTTTTATTAAAATATATCCAAAATTACCTGATTTCTGCTATAGATTTAATTGGCTGGTTTTCACAATGTGTCAACATGCTTGTTGAAAAATATGATTTATAATGTTTCGCATTTATAATTTAATTTTTGGAGATATTTCTTCAAGTTTAATATGTTTAAAAAATATACCAAAAACCATACCATAAGTCATATATCTAATATTTGACCGAACTGTTTTATTATTGAATTTTCCGTTTTAATATTATAATTTTTCTGGAAACATAATTATCAGATTATTTATTTATTATAAAAGCTAGTACTGTACTAACATACGAAATTCTTTTTTAACATATCTAATATTTTATTTTGTTGTTTTTCAGGATACATATAAAATTAAGAAAGTTTTCCAGATCTCAGTCAATACTTGGAGAAAATGTAAACGCGTCGTTAATGACAATCCATTTTTTTCTATAGTACAAATAAAAAGGGCGTGATCCACGTTCTCATCAGAGAGTAGACGGCAGACTGCATCTGCTTTTTAAATCCCAAATATAACAACTTGAGGGAGTCCAAACTTGCTGGAGAAAGCGAATTATAGGAGAATTGGGGAATTGGACAGTAGGGGTTGACAGTACTTTGGTTGAAGGCTGCAATCCGACGAACTGTAGCATTTAAAAAGGATGAGCAATTTAATATATATTTGGGTATACATGTATGCTAGAGCCTGGTCTGGAATAAGGCGTAAAATACAGCTATAAGAATCACTCTCTGTTCGGTGAACTTGAGAGGACAGTTTTGTCCAATTTTAAGGTCCACCCGATAGAGGTGCGGTGGGCGTGGGTAGAAGAATGAGTCCATTAGGTTTATTAAGTTGTCTTTTTATAGCATTCATATGAATCGTAAAATTCAATTAATGGTATCAACGTTTTTAGTATTTAAATTTCAAACGTTAATTCATCAATAAACTATTATATTTCTTGTCATAGATTTTATAATTAATTAATAAATTTTTTTGGAAAAATGACTTGTTTTAATGCTTGACCATAAAAAATGACACAAAGTTTTAAAATTACTTTCCTGACGATGTGCATCCATTATAATATTTTTTAGAACCGATTTGGTGAAGGTAATTGGGCAATTAAAATACTGAATTCAGCTGAGCCGCTCTGTATTTATACTTTATGAATAAGTCGGTTATGGCCACATCACAGAATTAATTAAGATGCCGGAATCTTCATCCTGCCCGTGAGGCTATAACTCGATCTTGCTCCGTAGCGTTTTACATATTTATATTTCAAGGCAGCAAAACATTTATTTATGCAATCGTGCTTAAAAGCGCATTTACCATATAGGCGTCTCTAATCAATTATTTGTGTCTAAAATTCGGCCACCCTGACCTCGCAAAACTTCACTCCGACCTGCTTTTGGAATATGGTGGTTGTTATTCTGGTTTTTCTATAATGGAGACATACTCTTAACTACTTGATCTTTTAAAATTTCTTACCTTGTTGATGATTTTTTCTTTATAGTTCCATTTTATACTTTCCATACTGTGTATTTTATAACTTCTGTGAAGTCAATTTTTTTATTTTTTGGGGTGACCTGCAGTTTATTCCTTCGGTGAGGTCTGGCTGCCAGACACCATTTTAAATTCTCTTAATGGTCTGGTATATTCAATGACTCTTTTTCTGTTTTCTTTTTTTTGTTGTGGTGACTACCGATTGGTTGGCTACTCCTGTGCTGGCAGCCTGGCAGTAAACGTTCATAGCGACGTCGCTCGTGATGGCCCCCAGTTTTTGCTACCCTTCATATCATCAGCTAATTTGTTGTCACGTGCATTGGTTGTTCTTATCGTTGGAGTACCCCACATAGGTATGCCCCTTTTGCAAGCCCTCTTTACTTTCCTAAATATAACTATATATTTGTATTAGATATCGATGTTCTTTCCAGTTGCTCTATGTATTTGTGTTCTGAATCGCATCTTAAATTAATGATTTTTGTCTAACACGATCTCAGAATAGAATATATATTTTCATTGTGTAAAACTATCGAACACTTGTTACCTCCTACTGTCCAACCTCTTTGATAAAATTACTTTGAGCGGAAAGATAAAAAATAATTTGAATACATTTAGTGTCTAATATCTTACTATGTATTTTATAGCTTATCACTTTTGGCGCATAAAAAATATAACACACATTTATCTAATTTTTAGGCATTTAATTTTTAATCCTATGCAAGCAGACCTTGATACTCAACAAGGCTTCTACTTATTGGCATATCAAAACACCAAATGATAGATAATCGAGGTAATAAAATAAAAAAATTAATGAATATGTTAACAATAAAAAAATAAAATACGGAATAAGTTTTACAAGGAATAGACTATTTATCTCTAAAAATATTTTTCAACTGTATAATTAAATAATATATAGTTAATAAACATACATTAAGCACATTTTTATAACATAAAACAATGAATTTTCAATAAATCACATAAACACTTCATATCGCACACTTATAATAAAATTTTAAAATAGAACATAATTTATTTGGTTTGGATAATATAGCTTTTGGACTTTTCCAATTTTTCGTTATTACATCACTTATTGCGTCAGGTGTTTTGTCTTTGTTTGTGATGAAACCACTGGTGTTTGTGGTACGTTTGCCTAAAAAGAAACCAATCAAAGCAAGTCAAATTTTGAAGAAAAACTCAAAAATTCATATTACATTTTGACGATCCTGACAACTATTCAATTTGGATTTATTGGATACGGCAGTGTCTGTAAGTTGTCCTATTCTCTGTCTTTCAGAATTCCGAAAATTCCGTCTCTTTGAAGCAGACTCTGTGTCTAAACGTCTCAATACTTGATGTTCGAGACAATATTGCTCTGCATTATAAGTTGGGCCCTCACTCTAAAAATACAAAAAAATTATAATATTTATAGATTATTAGGATTTTCTAAAATCATAAATTACGTTATCCCAACTATCATCAACTGGTACAAGCTTAATAGGTTCTAGAGGTGTTACCACCTTTTCAACTTCACTGCCTTCTTTTATTAGCTGCAATTCTATACACTTTTTATCCGGGCACATACTATGGTGTAACTAGTATAAAAAAAGTACTGTATCGGTTTTCTTTAATAAATAATACACCTTACATTTAATTCTTCTGGTGGTACACGGTGACATGTATTATAATCACAAGGGACTAGTACAATATTCCCGCTGTTAGCAGCTTTGCATTTCTTCAAATCTAATTCCATCCTTGATACTCTTATGTGATGTGAGTTATTGTAAGGACAAATAACTTTTTCATTGGGACTGTAAAATATCGGTTAAGTATTATCTTTAAATTCTTAGGTCATACATTACTCTCTTAATATCTCCATTGTTTAAATTTCTGTATTATATGTTTTTAAGATATTTTAAATATACACTAATATAAATTGTTAATAGTTAAATTATAAACGTTTATACGTGAATAAATGCACTTAAACTTTGAAATATTTCAAGGTAGCAAACATTGTTTATCAAATTCTTTTGTCAAAATATTTTATGTTTTCTTATTGATTACATATATGGAAGATCAAAGAATAAACTAGAGATGATGAAAGAAAATCGATTGTAACTTCCGATGTATCGATAGTTACATAAATTATTCCATAAATATTATAAAACCTTTTAATCATTTTTAATAAACTATTAAATTTGGTACTTAACCTTAAAAGATTAGCTTCTCTACACTAATTAAAATAAAATATTTATTAAAAAATTCGATACTTTAATGCACATTTTACAATCTTTAAATAATATCGATATTTTTTTGGGCCTGCCCTGTGTGTATGTTAAATCGCAATTTAAAATACTGACTTTATTTCTAACATGATCTTAGAAAAAAAAACATTTCTAAAATGTAAAACATAATCGAAACATAACGATTAATATACTTTGAAAACGGATATTTAATTTTATATACTAATATACTTATTAATATACTTTTTACAGTATTTACAAAACATCGGCCTATATATCAATATTTTTATTTTTTATTAAAAAATCTACATATTTTTTGTGAAATATCGAAGTATTTTCCAGTAGCAGTAGCTGTTAAAAAATATTTATATTTTATTCATCCCTTATATCCATATACTTTTTTTAAAAGTTGACCTTGAAAGTGAAAGGAATACAACAAGGAATACATTCAACATCTTCCATTCAAGATCAAAATGATATTAAGTCGACTGCACGTTGTCGATATGTTCCCGTGCCGCACCACCGAATGGTTCCAGAACAGTCTCCGTTAGTTCGTTGATCGAAACGCATTGCCTTGTCTTACCTGTCGGACCAATAAGGTAGTATTTTTGTCGAATAAATGCCTCTTATTTAAACAAATAAGGTTAGAATATAATGAACATTTTAAAGACTAGAACATCTGTGCTGAGGTTATAACAGTGAGTTAAATAAAAATTTCTTTATTAAAATAAGTGGTGACAGTGATAAAATAGCCGATGGATTATCCCCTTCAAAAATGGTAAAATCAGACTGTGTAGAAACTTTGCTTTTCGTCTTATCAGAACAGAAGCTGGAAATAACTGAATTAGCGTAAAAATGCTGTATGGCGTGGTAAAATTCTTCATCTGGTGCTTCTAATGCACAAGCTAGAATGGTTTGGATATGCAATTAATCTAAACTAAAAATTAGGGGTAAGTGATAACATTATAATTGTTAAGGCAAGTCAATCTGTCAAAGTCCGGTACATACTATACAGTACATAGTTACTATTTGAATGTTAAGCTATATATAATAGTACAGGAAAAATATGTAGCAGACCTTATTCTTGGGTTTACTAACAAATAATTTCCGAGTTAACTTGTCTATAATGCAACAACTCTCTGAATTGGCGTCAATGTCCTGTATGAAATACTTTTATTTCTTGGTAAATAAAATACAAATAATCAAAATACAAATTCAAATATTATAATGGTCACTATCTTGATAATATACTAGGTGTTGCAACGGTGATTACAATAACAATCGTATATCAACTACGTCAGCAAAAAACTCTTCGAGAGACTCTAAGAAACTATATGATTTCTGGTCAAGGCGTCGGCCTTTGTAGCCAAAAAGTGTCCATCTCAGCATTCCCATCGCTCGGTCCCGATACCACGTCTGTCTCGATTAGCGAATGAGTCATCAGGTGCCCTCTATGTAATTGGTTAACAATACCGATCTATATTTTGTTATAGCCCATCTCTCAGTGATTATGGAGAATTTCACTTGATTCATTTACCACAACGATCTACTTTGACGCACTGTATTAAGTAACATTGAATACGGACTATATCTTTTTACTCTGCATAGAACTAAAAAATTCTGGGAATATACGAATAGTTAATTTAAATCCAGAAAGAAGTCATCCGTTTGTACTCAATCATTGCAAAAAGGCCCATGCTGAAATTAGTTGTTGGTTAAAAAATTTTAAACCAAATAATACTAATTGTTCTACTATACAACAAAAGAAATCTCCATAAAATCCCTATTCCTACTCTGTTGTGTGATAACAAGACATAGCATTTCATTATAATGATGACTGTGGTGCAGAAACATCTACTAGAGGATAGAAACACCACTTAAAATCTGTCATTCGAGGGCAAAATGACGGCAAATCGACTGCTACGTTGTCGATATTTTAAATTATTATTTACATATAGGGAAAATAGTTTAGTGGAGGATTTACAGATTTGCGGCTAGCTGCATATTAAAATTTTGCAGTAAGTCTTAAGTCTGCAATACGTTAACCTAATTCACAAACATACTGAATAATTTTTTCTGTTAATTAGATTTTGCAAATAGTAAAATATCGCAATATAATATAGTTTTAAGCAATATAAATAAATATAGTTTTGCATAGTACTAGGATTTGTATTAAAAGTTTGAGTCTCGTTTTCCTCATTTTTCCGCTTTCTAACTTTTAAACTTTTAGGGCGCTTCGATTTCATTTGGATTATTTTATCATATTTCATATCACATCATAATGCAACCAACAGCAAAAAGAACATAAATGAATAAATGGAACTAAAATGTATTAAGGCAAATAATCTAAATTTGCCTACAATATAACGACTACTGTGTGACTATAACTAAAATAATTTTAAAAATAGTTTAATAATATTTTTCTTTGTACTTCGAGATTTTGACTGTTTATGATCTGTGATCGGTGGTTAATTGAAATATTACTCCAAAAATATAAGGTTTTTTTTTGTTCTGGCCTAAAAACCAGGCGGTGGAATGCATGACGCATACCTGGTCGCGGAGACTTGCCCTGGAGTGACAAGTTGGACCGGGTTATGTGGGACTGCCTCTGGGCTTACCAATACACTAAACCGAAACCGCCTCACAGTTGACCCCTGTGGATCACTACTGCTACTGCATTAGATTTGGGGATATGGCACCCGCTGATCGGGCAGCCGTTATTGGGCACGAGGGCCCGGCGATTCTATTGATTCTCGAACTTGAGTTAACACACAACTGGGTACTGTTCTATGGGGGCAAAAGTTATGACTGTAGCGATGGTTGGGGTCGTTTCAGCCTGGAAAAGGGGGAGAGCTTAGCGGTGACGCGGTGCTAAGCTCCCAGCATGTGGACCAGCTCGCGAACAAGCGCGTTTTCAGAAGAACTTGAGCTGAGTTGTTGTTTGTGGAATGATTGAGATATGAAGTGCTTGATTTCTGGAGTGTCAGTTTCCCTATGAATTTGATTATTTCTGACAAACCATGGAGCGTTTAATATTTTCCTGAGGAGCTTATTTTGGGAAACTTGAAGCCGTTTGACCTGGTTGGGTGCAACAAACTTGAAGTAGACATTAGATCCGTAGAGGAGTACGGACCGAATTAACATCTTGTAAAATAAGCATTTGATGGAGATGGGAAGTCTGCTAGAAGGGCAGATCAGAGAAGATAGCAGGTTTGCTATCCCCGAACCTTTATGGATTGCTTTCTGGATTTGGGAATGCCAACCGAACGCCGGTCGAAGTGAAGACCTAGGTACGTGACGTTATCCCGCCATGGAATTATTGCGGTGTCGATCTTAAGTTGCGAGACGCGCAGTGCGTAACGCTTCTTGTGGAAAATGATGGCCTGGGTTTTCAGGGGGTTGATTTGCAACCTCCAGAATTTGAACCACTTGACCGCATGATCGAGCTGCTTCTGTAAACTTCATGAATTGTAACTTCGAACCTGGCGGCCGTGAAGAAAGCAGTGTCGTCAGCGTAAAAGGCGACGTCAGTATGCTCTATTCTCGGCATATCTAAAATAAAGAGGTTAAATAAGGCTGGGGCCAGCGGGGAACCTTGAGGAACGCCAGCATCGATTTGTTTACGACTGGAAAGTGATGCCCTGATCTTGACCTGGAAAGATCTGTCCGAGAGATAGGACTTGATGAGAGCGGTTAGGTCTTCTGGGAGGCCTAACCGCACGCACTTTGCGAACAATCCGTCGTGCCAGACCTTGGCTTTGGTTAGGTCCAGAAGAATTGCTCCAAGCTTTTTACGTTGGTCAAGAGCATGATGGATGCGTGCAGCCAGACGGGAAGCTTGATGGACGGATGAGTGGTGAGCGCGAAAGCCGAATTGTTCATCTGGAATGATGTTGTTTTCCTTTCTGAAAGAGTTGAGAGCGTAGAGTATTGCCCTCTCAGCAAGCTTCGAAATGGCGCTGAGAAGGCTGATAGGCCTGTAATCAGATGGAGATGATTTTGCTCCTTTCTTGGGTATAACCGTTATATGTGCGTGTTTCCAAGACGCCGGGAAGTGTTGCAGTCTCATGATGGAGTTAATGATGTTTGCCAGTTCTGCGAGCTGCTTATGCGGGAGCTTTTTTAACTGGGTAATCGATATTCCATCGAAACCTGGAGATTTTTTGTTTTGAAGTTTGGCGATCATAGTCTGTAGAGACTTTGGAGACACAAAATGGTCGAGAAGAAAGGCGGGGATTACTGGTCTTTTGACGGAGTTGGATTCGTTGATGACAGTGTCAATGTCTTTAGCTTTAGTGTTCTGTGCGGGTGGGAGGCATTTAATTTGAGCTTCGTAGGTCTCTGCAAGGAGCTCGACTTTTTCTTGGTCAGTGACTGCGAAATTTCCTGTAACCGCTGACTTCAGGGGAGGGATGACATTGTGCGTCTTCCCCACGACGCATTTGGAGACACGCCAGAAGGAAGGGGGGCCATCCAGCCTTTGGTCCGCGAGAAATGAGTTCCAGTTCTTTGCTCGCCAAGTGGAGACGGCCGCCCTTACCCTCTTGCATGCTCTGGGTGAAGCAGCATCAAGGGTGAATCGAGCTAATCTGCATAAACCGTTTTTGATGCGAATTTCACGTTTAAGAGAAGCGGGAAGGTTGTTTTTCCACGGCTGGGGTTGTGATGAAATTTTGACTGTGGCAGATTCGTGAGCAGACTGAATATCGCGAGTTAGCTTCAGTACGGCTTCCTCGAGGTGTTCTGGTGTGTTAATTTTCGGAATTGGATCGAATTTCAGGAGAAGAGATTGGTAGTTTTTCCAGTCGGTTTTTTTCCTGAATCTTGTTAGTGGGACTTGAGTGGTGGCGCAGATTCCGAGTTTGAGAAGGACCGGACGATGATCAGAGTCTAGTTCGTCAAGGACTCGAACTTCGGAATCACGATTTACGTCTTGAAGAATAAAGAAATCAAGGATTCTTGCTGCGCCTTGAGAGACTGTACTAGGGTGATGGGTGGGTTCATCTGGCAAGGCAAGACCGTAGCCCAGATCTGCACTTAGAGCTACGATGGCGTTACCTGCGGGATTCGCTCTGGAACACCCCCAGATGGGGTGGTGGGCGTTGAAGTCGCCACCTATTATTTTCGGAAATTTTCCTTCCACGAGTGATCGGTATTCGGCATAGTTGAATGCAGAAGATTTCCTGTACAGGGATTTAATCACGAAGGGACGTTCTTGGATATCGGTTTTAATGGAGGTTGTTTCGAAGTTGTTTACTGATAACGATGGAAGGAGCTCGTGTTTGACTCCTTTTCTGACGAGAATAGCGGTTCCACCGCCTCGACTCGGTGTTCTATCGTTTCTGTAGACCAAAAAGTGTTCGAAAGAGAGACGATGCGAAGGTTTCAGGAAAGTTTCCTGGATGAGCACGATGTCGACGTCATAGAATGTCATGACATCTTCCAATTCTGCTTGCTTTCCGCGTAAGCTATTTGCATTCCATGTCATCAGTATAAGAGATTTCGGAACAGCCATTTCGAAGAGTTAAAGGCTGCTGGAAGTTATAGAGACAGGTAAGTGTTGCCGCCTAGGCAGCGACATTTGGAAAAAGACGAGCAAGTTGGTGAGCTAGGGCGATCACTTGCAGGAAAGCCTGCGGGTCAGTAAACGCCTGTATTGTGGAGTTAAGGTCCGGTGTATTGGTTGGAGCAGGAGTTTGAGTTGGAGCAGGCTGGGTGGCGCTGGCTAATTTTTGGGCTAGCTTCCTGCCACCTTGGTTATTCCATGCAGAACCTTGTGGAGTCCTGGTTTCGGTCGGAATTTTTGGTTTTCTTGGAGCAGGAAGGCAGCTGCAACCGCTGAAGTTTGCGGTATGAATTTCACTGCAGTTGCTGCACTTTCGAGGTGCTTCTGGGATTTTGGTACAGTATCTAGTGTCGTGATGCCCGGCACATTTGACGCAACGTGGGGGGGCTCGGCAATATGAGCTGGAGTGCCCGAAAAGTTGACAGTTGAAGCACTGCACTGACTGGCCGTTTCCCCTCTGGACCTCGACCTTCACTGTGATGACGCCGAGTTTGGTCATATATATGATCTGTCGCTCTTCGCGAGGAACAACTACCTGAACAATTGGTAGTTCTATACCGGATTTTAATTTCCATTGTTGTGATTTGGGAGCCTGTTTTCCCTTGTTGCCGGCCTTCGGCAGCTGGCTTTCCTAAGGTGGAGAGACGGGCCCTCTTTTCCTTTTTCCCACCAAGGTGAAACCGTTTAGCTGGTGTCTGGGTCTGGATTTCTATGGCAGCGGGAATCTTTACTTCCATGGCATCTTTTTGATGCTTCATGAATTGTGTTATCGTAGCTGTGAGAGTTTTGATTTCTTCCTTGAGATCTTCGGAAGCCTTTTCGCTCTTTTCCAGCTTTTCCGTCTGTTTGGGCTTTTGCGAACGTTTTAACGTCAGCTATCTGCTTTCGCAGGTCTTCGTTCTGTAAAAATATAAGGTCTAAAAGGATTAGTTTTCCAAACAATTGACAATGATCCTATTTCAATTGTTTAGTATTTTATTTACGTATTTGTTAATATTCGAGAAGCTACCCGGTCGTTCGGTTTTACCATTATCCCTCAAGTCGGAAAGAATTAAACAAGTTACAAAATTTTAAGCATCTGTTGTTAATATGAATTGCTTATCAAAGTTAGGATACATTAAAATACTATCAGATGTTATAATTTTTTTACATTTTTCAAAATATGTTTTATTTTTTTTAATATGGAATTAAGAGATTTCAAGAAATTTTAAACAAATTTAGAATATCAAAAAGACCTATAAATTTTTTTAAAATTGGAAAATATGGAATTAAGAGGTTTCAGAGATCTGACAAAAGGCTTGCCGGTGATAACCCCAAGTTGTCGTTATTGTGGAATATTTGTAATTTTTTCTATATATGTAGGGAACGACACCTGATCCATCTGTCTGACGGAGCCGTATCTACGTTTCAAGAATACGCTCTGAATGGTTAGCTTGTTTGTGGAATAGCCGCCACCGAAAGAATACGTTCGAGTGGCATACAATAATGATTAGTTTTTAATTTTTTGTTATATTAATTTTGGTTATAATTTATATTAACAGAAGCAACCGTACAATTATTATTCTTGGCTTGCCATAAATTATGAATTATGTGTAATGTAACACCTATACACTGATACACCTATATACACTAAACAAGTTCCTGTGGTTTGGTTCGCTTCGATCTTCTGATTTCCCGCGTGTTGTCCAATAGCTGTATAGCTTTCACGTTACTGTGATTATGCAACCGTAGTTCAAGGCGAAATCTTGGATCACTTCTTGTATCCATTTGATTTCGAGGTCATTGATAATTATTCGCAAAACTGTTTGATGTTTGGCGTATTATCAATATATGGCATTTGTCAACCCCTTATGTGCACACCATGGATCCAAATTGGCTTTATGATTGACTGATAAACCAATCTCTTTGATTTTAGGTTAAGTGGAGAGTATATTTCAATTACCCAATACATTTTCTTGACTTTGAATCTAATCTGCTCTGCTTTTTGTCTAACATGAGGTTTTTAGTTTAACCTACTATCGAGACATATTTCGACGTATTTAACTGATTCTGCTTGAATCAGGCATCTGTCAAGTGATATAATTATGTATTTGTCATTTTACTTCAATTCAAAATTAACATGGACGGATTTGGAGCGATTAAGCCATATTTTTCAGTCTCTAGTCCATTTGTAGATTTTTTTACCGCTACTTGTACGTTATCTACAGCCTTAGACAACTTAGACAATTTTTAATATGAAAACTGTGTCGTCGGCAAATGTTCCAAGTATTGTTTCTTCTGTTGTAGGGATACGTGGATCTTCAGCTGAAATAGGGTTGAGTGTAGAGATTGCTCGTGCATCTTAAACTCTAAATTTTTTCAAAATGTTATTATTCGAGGAGTCGACAGTAATTGGGGGGAAGCAATCTGTTCATTTTGTATATTAATCCCAAATGCCGTACCCGGTCAAAAGCTTGTGAGACGTCCAGTAATATTGCAGGGCAGTATTTCTTTTCTTCGAGTTCCTTTTTAATTACCGCTGTTACTCTATGCGCTTCGTCCATTTTTGAGTGGTGATTTCAAACTGCAAATTGGAAATCTGGTATTTCTATAAATTACTTAATGCGTTTTAACAGCAGTTTCTCATATAATATTGATATCGTAGGTAACAGCGAAATACACTGGTAAGATATAACTTGGTCTACTGGTTTATCAGGTTTTTTAAGCAAATGAATTCGAGCAACATTAAATAATTCCGAAACATGCTTCAGTCTCAAACAGGCATTGAATATTCAATATATCTTTTATTAACCAGCCTTTTTAGGATTGATGTTAATATAAATTTCTGTGGCAACTTCCATTGGAGAAATCTGATTTACAACAACATCGGTCTTATGAACAGGATTTGTATCTATTGCAGATTCTATAACCGTCGGTTGGAATACGTTATACGTTTTTGCATTATAAGACTAAACGGGTCTCTGCTAGTAAATGTGTTAGTTGGATTGGGTTTGTTTGTTTTTTTCAGATTTGTCGCATCTAGTGCTAACAATACTGGAGTGTGATCAAATGATACTTAGCAAAATCTCTCGATTTGTATTTAATTTGAAGAGATGCCTTTCGAAATGTAAAAGTCCAGTAGGTCTGATAATTTTTACTGCCCCAGTAAGTGGGTTTGCGCCCAGAGTAATAATTACATGTAGTTATATTTATTGCTGCGAATAGTTCGCTGGGTTTTCCAGGTATTATTAATCGTGAACCTCAGGCTGTATGTTTAACATTTTTTTATTATTTAGTTATTATATTGTTACTAGTCGTTTCCGTCTAACCTACGATTTGTCTTTGTAATAACTTAAATCTAGGTATATAACTAGGAGGACCCATCGGCCCTATCTCAGTCTTTGGTGAAATAATGTTTATACGTGTCACTGCTGAATTTTTTAATATATGCACCTCACTACACAATGCTACACAAGATCAGGTGATTTGATTTTCTTGAGTCTATGTCGTGTTCTGGTGGTATCTTTCCTCCTGCTCCCTTGCAATTCTCTTGATTTCTTGACTGACTGTGGGTATCTGAAGGTCTCGATGTAGGTAACAAGTGCTATAGTATTTGGGTACACCCACAAGACCTCTCAGGACTTTGTTCTGAAAAACTTATTTGATTTATGTTACTCTTTGCAGAACATCCCCATAATTGAACTCCGTATGTCCATATATGTGTTAGTAATTGCTTATATATTAGCAATTTATTATATACTGTTAATTGTGATTTTCTTCCAATTAGTCAGTAGATTTTCCTATTTTTCAACTCCAGTTCGTTTCTTTTCTTCTTCATATGTTCCTTCCAGCGAAGTTTTGCATCGAGATTCATTCGAAGATGTTTAGCGTTGTTGCTATATGGAAATATAGTGTTATTTAATCTTATTGGTGCTTGTACGGTCTGTTTATATTATGAACTGCACGTGTCCAATTATTTAAATTGTCACTTGCCTGTTGTAATTTTCGTGAGGCTTCTTCAGTATTATCTCCGACAGCTATAATCGCAGTATCATCAGCAAATGTAGCCTTCGTAATATTTTCCATTTGAGGTATATCACAAGTGTAGAGCAGATAAAGCATTGATCCCAGTACACTTCATTGTGGTACACCTGCTTTAGCTTCTTTTATTGTAGAGTAAGCTTCTTCTTGTTTGACTCTGAAGATTATGGTTGTAATGTATGATTTTAATAGTTAGGTGTGTTGTTTTGGTAGTATTTTCTGTAGTTTATGCATAAGGCCTTGATGCCAAACCTTATCGAAGGCTTGTGTTACATCTAAAAATATAGCTGAGCATACTTTTTTACTTTCGTAGGCTTTTTCAATAACATCTGTTATTCTGTGGACCTGGTCAATTGTTGAGTGCTTGTTAAAAACCCAAACTGGTGTGTTGGTATTAGGCTTTTTTTCTTTATATGATCGGTTTTATTCTTTTCAACAGGAGTTTTTCAAAACCTTAGATATTATTGGGAGCAGTGATATAGGTCTAATTTTCACATAGGTCTCTTATAGACGAACTGTGTAGACATGAACGCTTTAAATATTTTGGGACTTTCCAGATTGAGTAATCAGTCTCTTTATCACGTGTTACATTTCTCAGATAATCATTTATGGTTTTGTTTTTTATTTCCCTTTTCACTCTTTGAGTTATATTGTTTAAACTATTTTTATTTTCAGGTGTTCTGTTTTGTTGCCATTTTTTTCGTAATTTACGTTTTTCAGCTACCATTTCCTTCACTTCTTTTGGATAATTAATTCCTTTAGTTGTACTATTAATTTGTGGAGTATTATTCCAAGCAGCTTGTTGAATATCAACTACGAATTTCTCTGCTTCAAAATTTAATTGTTCAGTTGTCTTGAGGGGTACGTTTAGTTAAATTCGTTTGTTCAATTGTTCAGCAAATCGTTCCCAGTCTGTTCTCTTGATTGTTAATGTTGGGTTTCTTTCTTGTCTTATTATATTTTCGCTCAACGTCAGAATCACTGGCGTATGATCTGAACTTATCTCAAAATTTTCTTCGATCTTTTTATAGTTGGCTGTTATGTTTCTTACTATGAAGAAATCTAACAGGTCTGGGGTTTTCTCTTTATTAGTCGGCTAATAAGTTGGTTTTCCAGTTGACATGTAACTACATCATTGTTCAGCAGCTGCTTTATGCCGTTCATTGCCTTTAGTTGATGTCATTCTGGGTCCCCATCTAGTATTTTCTGCATTGAAATCAACTCCAATTTTAAATATTTCTCCCAGGTTGCTTAGGACATTCAAATAATTTTCCTTTTTTTGATTGTATCTTCTTCTTCACTTCCTTCTCTTGCGGTGTTAGCTGGATGTATGGTATGATAAAATGTATATCCTCTAAATTTTATAAGGACTCTTTTGTTAAATGGGTTTCTGATATTAGGCAAATATCTATTTTTTGCATATCTAGGAATACTTTTAAGGTAGCGTGATGTTTCTGCATTTTGCACTGTATTTTGGTTTAGTTCTGCATTAATTTTTCACTTTTAGCTGATGATGGAAGCGCTCTTGCCATAGCTTTGATGCCTCTGTTTTTTTTTGTCGTCATAAGAGTGCCATTACAGTTTCAGCAACTCTGAACAATCTGTTATTTTTGTGAATATTGTACGACATTCGGCGTCGAGTTTTATTTGTCCATTGTTCAGTACCGTTGCTTTGAATATTATATACTTGGACCTCATCGTAAAGCAAGTCAAAATCGGTAATATTACTTACCATACTTGGGGGTGACCTGGGCATTCTAATTTCTTTATTTTGTTCATTATTTGGTTTTACTTTTATTTGCTGTGATGATGATCCCCGGGGAATTATTTGCTTTTATTTTTTTACTTTTACCCGTTATTCAGCCTATTTCTTTCTGCAATTCTTCTTCATCTGTTTCGTATATAACAATTGGACTGCTTTTGTTGGCTTGGTGGTTTGTCCTTGCCTTCAGAGCTTTGTTTATTTAGTTGTAGCTGGAGGGCATATATTTATTTTTGAATATTGGTTAATGCGATTTCAAGACTCTCTGACTTTTCGTTCATCCACGCATTGTAGAGTGCCCGTTCGTTCTGGGTTCTAGTTGTGTTTTCTACATTCAAAACTGCATTATGTGATATCCTGATGTCGATATTTCCATTTTATCTATTTTTTGTGTAGTGTTCTCATAATTTTTACGTGTTGTTGAAATAATACTGTTATTTTTATGTTTAAAATTATCCTACCCTGCATTTGTGGTCCAGATATTCAGTTTCGGCTCTTAACGTTTTATGACATTTTGCATTTATTTTCTACTGTACTGACCCTTTTTTCCGATGGCACTTTCACTTTTTCTGTTTATTCTAAAATCTCCTCCAATAATATATCTTGGGCTTAATTTTAACAATAAATGTCTATAACATGAACATAATAAAGGAGGATTTAATAAATAATAAATGGAAATTAGAAAGAGAAAACTGGAACACTCTATGAACAAATTATCATGAAACTCAATCAGGGTGGTACAAAAGACACTAGAAATAGAAAATAAGAAAAGCGTAGTAATTCTGAACATGGCGTCTTTGGAAATTATGTGTTATGAAGTTCTAACATCTCTAGGATGTGTTACAACAACATGTCGTCAAAATGTGGACAAATTGTACATTTAAAAAGAAGTGGCAATCCCGTCTAGTTCATTTACACTTTCCTTCAAATTTAAGAAAAAACATAACTGACATTAAATTAAACGGTCTAAAATATCGCATTACTAGATCGATTTCTATGTACCATAGATATTTGGAACCATTCATGATTTACTTGAATAGTACAAGTCTTCGTCGGTATTTTTGGCCAAAATGTTGAGAAAATATTAACAGTAGAACTCGCTTTTATTCTATTATGTAATATCTAGAGGAATAATACTAAAATTATGGATTTATAAATACATAAGGATTGATAATCAATTTATCATAAACATATAAGTTGCATTTAATATATCTTAATATTAAACTTGAAAATCCGTTGTAGATCCTTCAGGTCTCTCCTAAAACCTTCTCTGAATATCAATAATCAAAATTCCCAAATTTAAATAAAAATATGCTACCTATCTAAATATACATATATTTATCTTAATCAATTTTAAGGCATATTGATATTTATTTTTCTTGTAAATACTCTAATATGCATCAATGATGCTGATGTTATAACAAAGCGATATTTAAGTTCAAAATAGCTATTCATTTCAAAAATATACGAAATATCTAATACCTGCATAACTAGACATTCAAAACTCTTTTGATTTATTTGTAATATAAATATTGTAAGATCAATTTCGTATTAAAATGGTACTGATAAAATAAATTGATTATGGCCAAAAGCATACCCTTTATCTAGTATTATTTTATCAACCACCTTATAATACACTAATATTAATGATTTACTGAAATCCTTATTTGGGATTTTTATTAATTAGACCTCATAAATGAAATTGACGATGGGCGATAATTGAAATTACAATTACTGACATGTTTAAATGTACTAGGTAAACTAATACATATTTATCTCAAAATATCTACGTTTCACTTATGAAATTAGGAAAAATACAAAACAACAATATTACAATAAACATAATTTATTTAAGTATAAAGGACAATAGGATAAAGTTATGTTATTTGTGTTACATCCACTTCATCGATTTTCTCTGGACTATTTCTTAAGGTCTAAGTTATATAGACTCACTAAGATTGTGGTAACATTGGCCAATAACTGCAAATTTATCATCTTCTTTCTAATTGAGGTAGACGTCCATATATCCACCTTGTGGGTTATATAACAGTATACATCTTGTATCTTTCAACTCATTTGCCCATGGTTCTACACTTATGGCGTCATTTTCATCTCTATTAGCTGTGGATTCAAAACCATAAGCTGCTTTTATGTTTTGGAACTCTTCGTGAGTCACTAAATCTATTCTTCTTACATTAGTAATATCCACATCGTGTCTTACATCATCCTCTATAACATTAAATGGTATTTTAGCTGCTCATTTGGTTACAATTTATTCTCTATTTGTTTTCGAGAGCTGCAGGAGTTTAAGGTATTTTCATGTCCAAAATATGTTTTGGTGAATTCTACTTCATATTCTTCACCTTCGTTCTAATTTAATACTTGCTAGGCAATGTGTATTTATCTTGTTTCTTCCTTGAACTTCCTTGGACCCTGAAATATTATGCTAGCACAATATAAAGAAATATAGCTTCTTCTCTCTTGACACGAGGTTGGGGCTTGCTCCATATCATTTTCCCATATTTGAATTTCTTTAAAGGTATTAAATTTCAATAACTCCTCAACGTTTAAGTTATGAGTTGACTGTAAATGATTCATTAGAAGATTCGCTTACATTGTAGTATGCTCGCATAACTTACATGTGTACAGTATTTTTGTTACTTTGGTATCTTCATTAATAGCAGGATGCTTTGTTTTGGATCCACGCTGTTTCAATATTTGTTTGCTGCTATATTTATTTTCGCAAGTAAAATATTTAAAAATGAATACACCCTTCAGATTTAATGCAGATATTTTTCTAAAACATAAAATTATTGTAAGATTCAGCAGGAAATTCTCTTGTTATGGACATTCAAATTAGAGCAGGTATATAACTTCGTACAGTTTTCAAAATAGAAAAGCTTCTTTTGTTCCATGTTTTGTCTTTCCATAGCAATTTGATTTTCTTATATAATTACTTAATTCTACTATTATAATATAAAACAAAGCAATATATATAGAAAAAATTAGTGTATACAATAATATAAACTAAATATTTCAATCAAAAACTAAATAAACTAAATAAATTATATTTCAATACAATCGTAAATTAAACTATCTAAAATTATAAAAAAGACTAATTAAGTAATAATTTGGTTAAAAAAAATTTGCGGTTGCACTCGAAGAAGCGCAATTTTCCCCACTAAGAACACAAAGCGAAATGCACGTAACAGCCTTGGCGTGAAATTTAAATAAAAAACAATTTTTTTCTGGAAATAAATTTGTTAAATTAAATTCAATTAAATAAATATATATATATATATATTTATATATATATATATAAAATATGATATATAACAATAAATATAAATTTATAATGTAAATTTATATACATTTATCTAAATTTATCTAAAAATATAAATATAATATAAAAAATATATATCAATAAAATATAAATATTATATACATAAATATAAACCATAAGCAAAAAACTTTGGTGCATAGCAAAATAAAATTACCTCTTCCATCTTTCCGTCAGTACTTTTAATATTTTATCCGAAAGATCATTATGGAATGTACAATTGAAGGAGTTTTAATTTACTTTTTTAAAACATTTGACAAAAATTTTGTTATATAATCGACATGGCAAAATCGCTGAATAATTTAAGATATAGCTCAAAGACCTACTGACTACTTGTATATTAAAACAATTTTGTTAGAGTTTGGGACACGATATATTGTCTTGTCTCTATAAAATCAGTCTCAATTTGTGGGTCTACTAATTTATTCATAATTGTATGTAAACAAAAATCATATTTCATATCTTTTTTAAAATGTTATACTAATTAACCTGAGATATACACTACGGTACAACGTAAAACTTTGTTTGCTGTTATAGGAACAGCTGGACTGAAGTTATAGTCAAGTAATTAACAGTAAAAATGAGCAGAAAGGGGGATACTAGTTGAATGAATACAAACTTTACCTTTACCTTCTGGAGTTTGTTCAAGTGTCGATGATACTTGCTTCGAACACCCTGGTTGCGGGCCTGGAATGATGGAAATAGGTACTACCAAGTAAGACAGTTTTGAAATTAACAATTATGAACAGAGATGTGATTGAGTCCTTCAATTTACCTTCGATATAATTTTGATTTTGATCCACTTCAATTTGTACATGTTCTGGGCTCGTGATATTATTTTCACCATAACTAAATTGTTCATAAGTACTTAAAGGAAGGTTTAAATGTATCACACAAATATCTCACGTGGTAACGATAATAAATTATGCCTCATGTTTAACCAACCAGTTTAGGATTTTAAAAGTTTTCTACTCACTTCTTAAGGATCGCTTTTTTAACGGAAAACGATGATGCATTTCCTCACTATCTGTGCATCCGGACACACAACACTTCATAGATCGGGAATACATTTCAACTACGGACTTCTACCTAGTAATAAAATAAAATAATAATTTAGTCTATAAACGTTATAAAAAGCTGACCACACTGTTCTCTACATAGGGCACGTTAAAAATGGGGTGCAAAATAAACAAACCATAGAACGAAATGAACGAATCAGATTCCGTCGCGGCTCTTAGCAGTTTCATGTTGGACGTGGCGAAACATTTCGCCAAAATTTCCATAAATTTCCATATATTCGCAAAATTTTACCAAAACACCCACCTACGAAACTTCTTGCCCTACTCGTATTTAACATAATAGTTAGGGGAGCATAATTGCCAACGCCTCCGACCGTTTTAATTTGGTAATATTAGGTACGTCTGTGTTTCTATCCGGTAGTTTCCAGAACAGTTTCAAATTTAAAAAATTAAAATAATATTTTTAAATTTTCAAACAAATTCCGGTACATTGTTACTATTTGATTGTTAAGCTATATGTAATAGTACAGGGAAAGAATGTAATTGACCTTATTCTTGGGTTTGCTATAAATAATCTTGTTCGTTGATTGAAACATATTGCCTTGTCTTACCTTTCGGACCAATAAACTAGTATTGTGGTCGAATAAAGGCCTTCTATTTATCCTGTCAAGTGTGTGTGTTTAGAATATAACGAACATTTCAAATACTATAACATTTGTGCTGAGGTTGTAATAGTGAGTTAAATAAGAATTATTCTATTAACATAAGTGGTGACAGTGATAAAATAGCCAATGGACCATCCCCGTTAAAATGGTAAAATCAGACTGTGTAGGAACTTTGCTTATCGTCTAATCAGAACAGAAGCTAGAAATAACTGAATTAGCGAAAAAATGCTGTATGACGTGATAAACCTACTCATTTGATGCTTCTAGTGCACAAGCTGTGCCGTCAACTATGATGTCAAAATTTGTTTGTCAAAAATCTAAACTACAAATTGTAAGTGATAACATTATAATTGTTAAGACAAGTGAATCTATCAAATTCCGGTACATTGTTACTATTTGAATGTCAAGCTATATATAATAGTACAGGGAAAGAATGTAATTGACCTTATTCTTGGGTTTGCTATAAATAATCTCCCAGTTAACTTGCCTATAATGCAACCACTCTCTGATACGGTGTCAATGTCCTGTAAGAAATACTTTTATTTCTTGATAAATAAAATACAAATATTCAACAAACATTATAATGGTCACAATCTTGATAATATACTAGGGGTTGCAACGGTGATTACAATAACAATCGTATATCAACTACGTCATCAAGATCTTCTTCGAGAGACTCCAAGAACCTATATGAATTCCGGTCAAGGCGTCGTCCGTTGTATCCGAAAAATGTACATCTCAGCATTCCCATCGTTCCGACCCGTTACCACGTCCGCCTCGATTAGCGAATGAGTCATTAGGTGCCCTCTATGTAATTGGTCAACAATGCCGATCTATATTTTCTTACGGTCCATCTCTTAGTGACTATGGAAAATTTCACTTGATTCATTTACCACAACGACCTATTTTGATGCACTGTATGCAGCATCATTGAAAAATTCTGGGAATATATGAAAAGTTAATTTAAGTTAATAAAAGCACCAGCCTTCTTTCTGTTCTGTCATCATTGTAAAGTCATCCATTTGTACTTAACCATTGCAAAAAGAATATTTGAAATATGTACATAATAATCCTTGTAATAACTAAATAAAAATAAACAAAAACCTTATCTGTGTTCCTTATTTATTTTTTGAAGTCGGATTAATTTTCTTGTTAAAAACATTATGTTTTTCTCTTTTTGGTGTTAGATATTTGCTCAACAAATTATGCAGTTATTATATTAAGTATTATAATGGGCATGTCAAGTAAAGTTGCAGTCTGTTTGAGGAAAAATATGAATAAAGGAACAATGATTGAAAATAAGAAATGCTTCAGGCACCGGGGTCCGCTACCTAACCTAACTGATTTGACAGGCATTAACCAAACTAGAACACCCACGAAAAGTCGTTGTTTCCACCGGGAATCGAACCCGCGACCTCCACCTGTGGTCTGAAGACTCTAATAACTAATCTCTACGGCTTCTCATATGATATGGTTAGTCTTTAAAAAGCAAACTGAACGAATTTGTACGGATAACTAATAAAGAATAATTAACTTAGATATTATAGACAAACATATGTGCATTTTCAATTTTTCGTTCCCTTTTCAAGACCATAGGAACCTTTAATTTATTTAATAAACTCTGCTTTTTTTGGAATTCTGTTTGGTCAGCTGATTAAAGTCCTTGTTGATGTGGAACGCGTGTTTGGTGTTGATAAGGATTTGGTATAGGAATTTTGCGATTATACTACGGTGAATTTTTGAAAAGGGATGAGTGAAAAATTCCTTTTGAACCTTTGCACTAATGTATTTGAGTAATTCTGTATATGAGGCGCTCAAATTTTTTTCTCCGCTATTTCTAAATTTGTTCATCTCTTCATGGCCGATGTACTTAGACTACTAAAACCCGTCTAAATAAAGGAGTATGTCTTATAGAGAACCATAATTATTAGAGACAATTTGCTTTTTCTACACGTGGGAGGATACAGGATTCTCTGTGGATTATAACGGCCTGGGTTTTCTTTGGGTTGAATTGCAACTTCCAAAAGTTTAACCATTTAACCTCATTATTTAATTGTCCTACAAAAACTTCAATGTGAGAATATTTTTGTCTTCAGAGATATCGAGCTATGTATATCTTGATTGTGAATTCTTCACGCCATAAACAAAATCTAAAGGGCCGGCTTGGTTGGCACAGTGGTCAAGGGCGACAGGAAGGCCCTCTTACTGTTGCGATAGTAGCAGTTTCGAATCCTGCTGGGTAAATTTATGTTTTTGACTATTTATAATACGAAAAAGAAAATCTGTGACTGCGATCAGCCACGCCGGTAACCAAGCTGGGTAAGACCGGATTTCTTCTGAAATCATCTCTTGGACCGTGGGGAACAGATAAACACTATTTAGTAAAAAAGAGACGTTCAGTGTTGTACATACTATGTACATACATATGTAAAATGTTTTCTTGTCAACCCAATATAAACCCAAAAATATCTGAAAAATATGTAAAACATTATTTGAAAATGTCTATATTATGTTGTAGAGCCAGAGAGAATTACAAGAAGATAAATCAAATTGTAGATATATTAAGTTACTATGCTACAAAGGAGTGGAAGTTTGAGAACAGCAACGTGAAAACGCTATGGAAAGAAATGAGAAAGAGCGACCGGGAACTATTTGATTTTGATATTTGTGCTTTGAATTGGGACATGTACTTTTACACTTGTATCCGAGGTAAATCTTACCTAGACTGAAGTTCATTAATGATTGATGCTAGATAAATGATTATAAATATCGATTATATGACAGAAGAACTGAAAAAATCCAAATTAGAAGTTATTTTTGTTATTTCATTTCAACTCATATATATTTTTACATACTAATTACACCCAATTTTTCAATTATTTTGATATACCTTAAAATATTATTTGTTATATCAATTTATTTATGAATCATCATCTAAGTTAAAAAAAATTGGACAATTTGTATTATGATGTGATGGGAAATGATACAGTCATACTAGACCCAATAGTGATTCCTAACTAGTGCTCAAATATTTCAATATTTTAACGACAGATGACGCTGACTTCAAATTTTCCTATAATGTTTCGTCAGTATTATGTTTCGAATAAAATATAAATATAAAATTTAATACTATAATATTTCTATTTCCTTATAAGAACAATATATATAAATCTAGTAATACTTGTTAAAAAGCTCGTAACACCTAATAACATTTCTAACCTTACTAGCTAAAGAATTTCAGCCTTCCTTCTATTGAGTGTTTTCATTTGTCTTCATCAGATTGCCTATTTTTATCCAAGCACAGTCTGTGATAGGCCACATGAGAACAAAAGTGGTCTGGGGATTAAAATACGGCCTAATATCGGTAATATTCACTATATCACAGGAATTGAGATGGAGGAATTCTTTCTTCAGGTCTTCAAGTCTGAATAAAAACTGAAAATATGTCATTTCCCATTTGGTGGCCTTTATGAACTTGTTTTTCAACTACAAACAGTCGCCTTTGAAATAGAATACCGGGGCATACCTTTCGCCGTTTCTCACCACGAAAAGTACCAAATTATCTACATTAATCTGCAGGAATCCACAGCAATCTTCATGTATGTCATTACATATATTATTAATCAAAACGAACATGATCCTGGTGTAGAATTTCAGAAAATTATACGTCTGCAGAAAGTCTTCCATCAATATTTTTCTATCTTTGCCTTCTACGAATAAAAGCTTCCCAGATGAACCGTCACAATGTTTAAAATTGATCTCATTAAATAAAAAAGCTTCGTATTCGCTAAGGGGATAACAATTTACTCGAAGGCTCTGACAAACTTCTGGTGAATATTTGTTCATCGTGGAGAAAATTCTCTCATTTATAATTCGAACGGAGACATATAACAATAACAAAAATTCATCACCAGCCACTTGATTTTACATCAAATTAGTATTGTTGTTATAAAGGTGATTTTATTCATTTCTATATTCTATTTACAAATTTTATTGCGAATATTTTAGGAGCTTGAGTTTATATTTTGAAGGGCCCATTGGACACTATTCCACAAGGAATAAGAAAATTCTATAAGTTAATGATTATTTATTATTTAATATTATGTGTATGTTGGTGTGTTATATTATATAGTGCTTTGTTAATTTTAAAATATTTCGTTATAAACATATGTTAATTTTTGCGTTTGTTTTAATAGTTTTGATACATATAACTCAGCCCAAATATTTAACCATTCTTAATTATAACCTTTTTTTTCTTAATAATAATCCTTATTGTATATGATATTTCTCTTTATTTATCACTATTTACCTTTTATGCCATGTTATATTACTATAATCAAAATACCAGTATATAAAAGAAAAAATAAACGTACAAATGAACAAAAATAAGCCATTGTTGTTATATCATCAATGTTTTTGATATACCGATTATTTTGATTTTGTTTTCAAATTATATATTTGTAAGTAATTTGTAATCAGCTATATTCCTCGTTCAAACGAGTAGATGACAGTGGCGATGACGAATCTGTAGTTAATTTTAGATATGACTTACCAACAGCTGTTATCAAATGAGTCATCTACTTGAGGTTTTATAAATTGCAAGAATTCACAACTTGTTCAAAACCACCTCTAACTATCTCACTTAATGATAAATAAAATGCCATAGTTGATATTTCAACTCTGTAACTGAAAAAAGCCGAATAATTGAATCTAACCTGAAATCTAAACATAAACTCAGAGAAACATTAGGCTATATGGACATGCATCCGAGCAGGTTTTATGGACCACTATAATTTGTTCAAAAATAATAAGCAGTAATTAACATAGTACGTTTATTGATGAAAAAACAAATTTCACATAATAGAACAAAAAATTTTAATTTCTTATAAGAAAAATATTAGTGAACTTAATACTAATTTAACAGCCTATAATAAGATTTGGAATGTTACTGACTAAAAATTTTTATTTATTTAACATTTCCATTCATTTGACTGCCTACACTCATCCAAGTGCAATCTACAACGGGCCATTTGGGAACGAAGCTTTCTTGATCAAAATATTGGCTAACATCCACAATATTCACTAAATCACAAGAACTTAGTTGAACATCTTCTTTCTCTAGGCCCTGAAGCCTAAACAAAAACCGCAAATAAGTTAACTCCCATTTGGTGACCTTCACGAACTTGTGTTTCAGCTGCCAGCAGGTTCCTTCGAAACAGAACATCGGTGAATATTTTTCGCCATTTCTTACCACAAAGGGTATAAATTTGTTTTCGTCAATTTGTAGAAATCCGCAGGAATCCTCGTTTATATCATTGTGCATGTTTTTACTTAAAGCGAACATAATTCTACCGCAGAATTTGAGAAAATCGTACATGTGCAGAAAGTCCTCCAACAACATCTTCGTATCTCTGCCTTCTATGAATAAAAGTTTTCCAAATTGACCATCGCAATGTTGCAAATTAATCTCATTAAATAAACACGCTTCCCATTTATTCAGAGGATCATAGTTTACTTGAAAACACTGGTGGACTTCTGGTGAAAACTTCGTAAAATTATTACACAACCTATGTTTTATAATTCTAACGGAGACATATTTTAAATCACCGACAATGATGTAAGGCAAATGCTGCAGGTCTATTGTGTGCCATCCAAATTTTACAACTGGAGAACATGGTGGTTCTTGCAATTCTGGTAACGTTTCGGTCTTACTCACTGCGTCTACGACAACATGTCGGCTTAATTCGTTATCCATATTTTGTCGGTTCGCTGAGTTAATTGATGCCAATTTAACTACATAAACTTTTTTATTCGACATTTCACTTTTTACTTATATTATTTCAATTAACACTCTTCTTATATACTTAAAAAGTACACTACTCTTATAATCTCTACTTATATACTACCTTCTGTCACTGTCACTTCTGTCATTTCAATTGCGAATAATATATATCAAGTAATCTATGGAGAATGTTTTATGATACCATGGCAACTGTCAAATTGTTATAAGATTGTTGTTTTTAAATTAGTATTAGTTCTATATGCAATTTGTATGCTCTATTAACTTTAATATAAACAAATATATTATTACAGGCATATTAAGTATATGATTTTTTAGGTATAAGAGTTTATATTTTAAATTGTGTCGTTTTATATAGGACCTTTTTAATTTAAAAACATTTGAAGAAATTTGCGAGTGTTGCCTAAGTTTGCAATTGTGACATTACAAATAACTGAATGAACTAACCTAACTTCTATTTAATCTAGGGATATATTCTGAAAAATATGTTATTCTTTTTATAGTATAAATTAATCGTTGAATTTTAAATTGATCTAATTTAATATGTTTATGAGAGCAATAATTCGTTGAGATATACATTTATTTAGAGACATTGGTAATATTCTGCAGAAAATTTGTGCATGATTGAGAAAATCCTCTCACTTGTACCTAATTCGAAATGAAACGTGCTTCAGATCACTGATAGTGATGTAAAGGCTGCGGATATTCAATGGTGTGCCATTCGAATTTTAGAAATGAAGGTTTCTGAAGGAATGAAGAAGGCTGATGTTTCTTTCAATTCTGGCAATATCATTGTTGCCTACTGATTTAGCCATACCGGCTTTGTTATTTAAACTATTATTTATTAACCATTTGAATTTTTATAGCTTATGATGCATTTGATTTATTTAGGGATAAAAATATACTTTTAATTCATTTCAAATTTAAAACTAAAATATATTATTTCAAGAACAAGATGTACTGAATTGGTTCCACCAAGGGAGTTCCACCAACGACTCTGCCATAGGGCTGCCGAAAAAATATTCATATTTTTCTATGTTCATGGTTTCATATCTTTGGTGATATCATGTTCATATATGATATCATCTAAATTAAGGATTTCAAGCAATCTAAGGAGCTTAGATAGGTTTTCCGAAGCGAACAAGTGATAAACCGTGAAGGGAACTTAAGTTCGGTTTTCGATGTGGTCCAACTGTGGTATACTCAGTATACCACAGTGTGACATATCTATAAAAAATTTGTTATGTTATCGACATAGCAAAATCGCTGAATAATTTAAGATATAGCTGAAAGAACTACTGACAGTATATTAAAAAATTTAGTTAGAGTTTGGGACACGAGATATTGTCTTGTCTCTTGATACACTACGGTACAACGTAAAACTTTGTTTGCTCTTATAGGAACATCTGGACTGAAGTTATAGTCAAGTAATTAACAGTACAAATGAGCAGAAAGGGGGATACTAGCTGAATGAATACAAACTTTACCATTACCTTTTGGAGTTTGTTCAAGTGTCGATGATACTTGCTTCGAACACCCTGGTTGCGGGCCTGGAATGATGAAAATAGGTACTACCAAGTAAGACAGTTTTGAAATTAATGGTAACAATTATAAACAGAAATGTGACTGAGTCCTTCAATTTACCTTCTATATAATTTTGATTTTGATCCACTTCCATTTGTACATGTTCTGGGCTCGTGGTATTATTTTCACCATCACTAAATTGTTCATAAGTACTTAAAGGAAGGTTTAAATGTATCACAAAAATGTCTCACGTGGTAACGATAATAAATTATGCCTCATGTTTAACCAACCAGTTTAGGATTTTGAAAGTTTTCTACTCATTTCTTAAGAATCGCTTTTTTAATGGAAAACAATGATGCATTTCCTCACTATCTATGCATCCGGGCACAAAACACCTCCTAGAACGGGAATGCATTTCAGCTACGGACTTGCACCTAGTAATAAAATAAAATAATAAATTAATCTATAAACGTTATAAAAAGCTGACCACACTGTTCTCTACGTAGGGATTCCGTCGCGGCTCTTAGCATAGCGAATAAAACAAGAAATGTGTTAAAGGTAGCGACATTTACATGTTGGACGTGGCGAAACATTACGCCAAAACTTAACGTTAGAATATAACGAACATTTCAAAGGCTATAACATTTGTGCTGAGGTTGTAATAGTGAGTTAAATAAGAATTACTTTATTAACATAAGTGGTGACAGTGATAAAATAGCCTCTGGACCATCCCCGTCAAAATGGTAAAATCAGACTGTGTAGGAACTTTGCTTATCGTCTAATCATAATAGAAGCTAGAAATAACTGAATTAGCGTAAAAATGCTGTATGGCGTGGTAAACTTCCTCATCTGATGCTTCTAATGCACAAGCTGTGCCGTCAATCATGATGTCATAATTTGTTTGTCAAAAATCTAAACTGCAAATTAGGGCTAAGAGATAACATTGTAATTGTTAAGGCAAGTCAATCTATCAAATTCCGGTACATTGTTACTATTTGAATGTCAAGCTATATATAATAGTAGAGGGAAAGAATGTAGTAGAGCTTATTCTTGAGTTAGCTATAAATAATCTCCGAGTTAACTTGCCTATAATGTAACCACTCTCTGATATGGTGTCAATGTCCTGTAAGAAATACTTCTATTTATTGGTAATTAAAATACAAATATTCAACAAACATTATAATGGTCACAATCTTGATAATATACTAGGGGTTGCACGGTGTTGTACGGTGATTACAATAACAATCGTATATCAACTACGTCAGTAAGATACTCTTCGAGAGACTCTAAGAAACTATATGATTTCCGGTCAAGGCGTCGTCCTTTGTATCCAAAAGTGTCCATCTCAGCATTCCCATCGCTCGGTCCCGATACCACGTCTGTCTCGATTAGCGAATGAGTCATTAGGTGCCCTCTATGTTATTGGTCAACAATGCCAATCTATATTTTCTTACGGTCCATCTCTTAGTGATTATGGAAAATTTCACTTGATTCATTTACCACAACGACATATTTTGATGCACTGTATTCAGAATCATTGAATAGGGACTATGTCTTTTTAATCTGAAGCGGCAGTAGAAATAAAAAATTATGGGAATATAAGAAATAGTTAATTTAAATTAAGAAAGAAAAGAATTTTAAGCAAGTTCAAAGCACCGTCCCTCATTCTTCCTGTTCTGTCGGAAATTAATTATCGGTTAAAAAATTTTAAGCTAAATAATACTAATTGTTCTACTATAGAACAAAAGAAATCTCCGTAAATTCCCTATTCCTACTCTGTTATGTGATAACAAGACATAGCATTTCATTATAATGATGACAGTGGTGCAGAAACATCCTACAAACAACAAATTTCCGAGAAATCGACAGACATAAAGCTTATGATGCAGATCTTTTCAAGTCGAGGAACAAAGAGATTTTTATATATTTGTTGTACATGATAAGGCTTTGCTCCAGGAATTAGATGTCGTCATAAACTGGAATGTGATCAGTAAAACCAATTTTAAAATATATAAAACTACTGATGGGTTGGAAATAAGGTATGACCTATTTATATTCCGAAAACTACGATAGATCTGAAGTATATTAATATAGATGATTAGTATTAATATAGATGGCGAAAAAATACAAAAAATGTTTTAAAAACGTCAAAATGTTCCTTTATTTCGTTTTCCTAAGATGTATTCGTAGCAGCTGTTGTATATGTGATGCGTATTGGGAAAATTCCATGAAGAGTGAAAAATATGTTGATATGCTTGAGATACTGATTATGAGGTTCTTTCGATCAAAAACAAGGGTTATACTCAAGTTCTGATCATAACGGATATAATTTTAAAAATGCTTTTGGCGTTATCTCGTAATAAACAAACAACTACAGACGCACTACTACACAGACATGACTACAGATAGACAATTTTCTACAAAATACTAAAAGGAATACAATATACCACGAAGAGATATAACAGAGAGAGCAGCACAATTTACATTTGTAACTTTTCGCAATTTCCTGGAACATGAAATGTGAAATTACGTCTCATCGCTATTGGAATGCCCCAAAATACATTATCTGTTGGAACTTTTGATCCGCACAGTTTTCAGTTTACTGAAGATCTGCTTAAAAATTAAGAAGGAAAGATAATAATTTGAATTAAAATATCTACCGGGTGTTGTGTTGCTTCGTTTTAATTTGGATTTAAATGGATTGTTAGTTGGACTGCTTCGATTTTGAACATTACACAACAGTATGAAATGCATAATGTATATAATATATATAGTAACTAAGTAGTAACTATATATAATAACTATGTAGTTTAAATGTTTACATATTTGTGAATTAGTTAACAATAAATTATTTTGAATAGATTTCTATTATAAAATTGAGAAATATATTATTTTTATTACTCCAGTTATTTCAAATATAGTAAGAATATACATGGGATTGACACTTAGTTTAATAACTACAAGAAAATTTCATTTTAAATCAATAGCATAAAATACACCAGACGGTTGAACTTTATTTTAATATACAAACAATAGTATGAGCTCTCTTCTGTTATTACAGAAATTTGTTTTATGTTTTTAAATATTACGAATTCTTGACATTTATTTTTGATATAGGTGAATTTTACAGCAGATGAAATTTGTGCCATGATAGTCAAAAAACGAAACATCCGTAATATATCCGTCATAGCTCACGTAGATAACGGAAAATCATTTTTAACAGACTCCTTAGTAGCAAAAACTGATATTATTGCTGGTGCCGAAGTTAGAGAAATACATTTTACAGACACCGGAAAAAATTAACAAGACAGATTTATAAGCATATTAAGAATATGTAGTCTTTTGAAATATTGAACGACGAAATTTACAAACCACTGAACTTATGTGATAATTTTGATTAGTGATTCTGAAGCTTTATCTCTTTAAAATAAAACTGGGTATTTGTTATAACAAAA
The DNA here is from genome assembly GCF_030347505.1 of Rhynchophorus ferrugineus. Taxonomy (NCBI): domain Eukaryota; kingdom Metazoa; phylum Arthropoda; class Insecta; order Coleoptera; family Curculionidae; genus Rhynchophorus; species Rhynchophorus ferrugineus. The sequence continues at coordinate 60,957 of NW_027472680.1, forward strand.
ATACTAACTTTTTTCATAAATAATATTGATTAACGCGAAAAAGAATAGAAAGTTTTCTTGATTAATTTGATTGGTTCCTCTGGGCACATAGATTTCCGTTCTGAAGTACCTACTGCCCTTCGTATAACTGATGGTGCTCTTGTAGTAGATTGTGTTTCGGATAAGTAAATTCCTAAATAATTATTTGTATAATAAATTAAATAATTATGTATGTATTTTTGGTGTTACTTCACTTTGTATTAATTTTACTAAAGAACATGCATAATGCAATTCAATGCAAATGCAATAACGCATATCTAAATATATATCTGTGGTAAAGACAATTTATTAAGAACTTCCGAATTACAGTAGGAAACATTGTAGTGTCTTTACAATCTTTTAATTAATCGTGTTGTCATATCCAACGGCCCCAGGCCATCATCGGTTAATGATTGGTGCTACTGATGCTGCTAATTCGCTATAAATTATGAATTAAGTTAGAAACAATTTTGTAATAATGAATTATTTGCAGGTGTGTGTACAACCGGAAACTATGTGACGTCAGGCTATCGACGAACGTATTAAGCCAATCTTGTTCATGAACAAGATGGACCGTACCCATTTGAAATTGCAGTTGGATGCTGAATAACTTTACCAAACTTTCTGACCATTAACAATCTATGGGCTTAGGAATATTTCAACCCAAAAACAGAACAATAATCACAAAATATCGTTTTATATGTACATCTTGAATCCATCTACAAAATTTTTGACTTGATTATGAACTGCAAGTAAACATCTGTTTTATTATTTAAAAAAAATTCTTCCAGCACAATTAGGCCACTATACAGTTTACAAAATAACTTTTATGAAGTCATTAGGAAATAAATATATTGTTGGCAGTGCATTGGAAGAAAATTATTAGCCTAGGTATTAAACTCTTTCATGTTACCTCTATCTTTATATCCTATGGTGACAAGCTGTTATATCCAGAATGCATTATATATTTTTAGCTCTTGGGTGTAACTAAAATTTTTATTTTAGGAAAGAAGAATATTCTCTCTACACTGCGCATTAACTTGAAATATGAAGACAAGGATAAGGATGGAAAACAATTTAGTTGGACATGGTTACCTGCTTGTGGGCCTTTGCTTCAGATGATTGCCGTTCACTTACCATCCCCAGTAACTGCTTTGAAATACAGAATGGAAATGTTATACGAAAGTCCACATGATGATGAAGCCGCTCTTGGTATGTGTCACCTATATGGTTTTTAAAACGCGTTAAATTTTGGTATTTATTTGTACGTGACGATTTGTAATTTACAACTCTAGGCTGATTCCTATGATGATGTGTCTAAAATGGTACTCACTTCTAATAAAGGTATTTTCTACGATTTTGGTCCTGTTTTTTCCGGTAAAGTAGCCACCGACATGAAGGCCCCTATCCTGGGACCTAACTATATGGCCTCAACAAAGAGGATTTACACGAGAAGACAATTCAGGGAGCCATCCTCATGATTGGTCGTTATATAGAGGCCATGGAATATGTCCCATCTGGAAATATTTGCACTTTGTTCGGTCTGGATCAATTTTTGGTTAAGCCCGATGCCATCGCCACATACACAAACAAGTAGAACTTGAATGTCAAGAAGTTTAGCTTATCTTCCGTAATACGTGTAGCTGTAGAACAGAAGAATCCGACCGATTCAGAAAAACCTGTAGAAGGTACGCAAATGTTCGCTTTTATAGTGTGATTATCACTAAGTCGTCTTTACAATCTTTTAATTAATCGTGATGTCATCTCCTACCGCCCCAGGCCGACATTGGTTAATGATTGGTGCTACTGATGCTGCTAATTCGCTATAAATTATGGATAAAGTTAGAAACAATTTTGTAATAATGAATTATTTCAGGTGTGTGTACAAACGGAAATTATGTTACGTCAGGCTATCGACGAACGTATTAATATTATATCGAGAATGCATTATATATTTGGAGTTCTTGGGTGTAACTAAAATATTTATTTTAGGAAAGAATTATATGAAGCCCTTCTCTTCTCACTGCCAACTAACTTGAAATATGAAGACAAGGATAAGGATGGAAAACAATTTAGGCGGACATGGTTACCTGTTGGTGAGACTTTGCTTCAGATGATTGCCGTTCACTTACCATACTCAGTAACTGCTCTGAAATACAGATTGGAAATGTTATACGAAGGTCCACATGATCATGAAGCCGCTCTTGGTATGTGTCACCTATATGGATTTTTTAAACGTGTTAAATTTTAGTATTTATTTGTACATGATGATGTGTAGTTTACAACTCTAGGCTGACTCACTGTGAATGATTGGTATAAACTAAACAACAATTACCAATTATTATTATTATTTTTTTAATATTTGCAAATGACTATATTTTGTTTTTTGTTTTTAGGTATTAAGAACAGTGATCCTAACAGTCCTATGATGATGTGTCTAAAATGGTACTCACTTCTAATAAAGGTATTTTCTACGATTTTGGTCCTGTTTTTTCCGGTAAAGTAGCCACCTGTATGAAGGCCCCTATCCTGGGACCTAACTATATGGCCTCAACAAAGAGGATTTACACGAGAAGACAATTCAGGGAGCCATCCTCATGATTGGTCGTTATCTAGAAGCAATGGAAGATGTTCCATCTGGAAATATCTGTACTTTGTTCGGTGTGGATCAATTTTTGGTTAAGCCTGATACCATCACCACATTCACAAACATGCAGATCTTGAATTTCATGAAATTCGGCGTAACTCTCGTAGTACGTGTAGCTGTGGAACCCAAGAATCCGGCCGATTCACCAAAACCTGTAGAAGGTACGCAAATGTTCGCTTTTATTGTATTATTATTACTAAGGTTTGTGTCATTTGTCTTAAGGTTTGAAACGTCTGGCTAGGTCTGATCTTATGGTACAATGTGTCATTGAAGAATCTAGCGAAAACATCATTGCCGGTGACAGAGAGCTCCACTTAGAAATCTCTCTGAAGGCCTTGGAGGAGGATCGATCATGCGTGAATTCAAGTTACTTAATCCGGCCCAATAGTGCCCTTCGTGTAACTGATTATGCTCTTGTTGTAGTAGATTGTATTACAGATAAGTACATTTCTAAATAATTATTTGTATAATAAATTAAATAATTATGGAAGTATTTTTGGTGTTACTTCACTTTGTACTAATTTTACTAAACAAAAATTAAAATTTTAAATAATGCATATATAAATATATTGCTGTAGTAAAGACAACTTATTAAGAATTTCCTAATTAAAGTAGGAAACATCGAAAAAAGAATTTTGTAGTATCTTTTCAATCTTTTAATTAATCGCGATGTCATCTCCAACCGCCCCAGGCCGACATTGGTTAATGATTGGTGCTACTGATGCTGCTAATTCGCTATAAATTATGAATAAAGTTAGAAACAATTTTGTAATAATGAATTATTTGCAGGGGTGTGTACAAATGGAAACTATGTTACGTCAGACTATCGACGAACGTATTAAGCTAATCTTGTTCATGAACAGTACCCATTTGAAATTGCAGTTGGATGCTGAATAACTTTACCAAATTTTCTGACGTTTAACAATCTATAGCGTTAGGAATATTTCAACCCAAAAACAGGATAATGATAGCAAAAGATGGTTTTGCATGTACTTCTTGAATCCCATATACAAAATTTTTGACTTGATTATGAACGGCAAATAAACATGTGTTTTATTATTAAAAAAAATTAATTCTTCCAGTACAATTAGGCCACTATATAGTTTACAAAATGATTTTTATGAAGTTATTAGGAAATAAACATATTGTTGGCAGTGTGTTGTAAGAAAATTATATGCCTAGGTATTAAATGCTTTCACGTTACCTCTATCTTTATATCCTATGGTGACATGCTATTATATTGAGAATGCATTATATATTTGTAGTTTTTGGGTGTAACTAAAATATTTATTTTAGGAAAGAAGAATATGAAGCCCTTCTCTCCACACTGCGCACTAACTTGAAATATGAAGACGAGGATAAAGATGGAAAACAATTTAGGCGGACATGGTTACCTGTTGGTGAGACTTTGCTTCAGATGATTACCGTTCACGGGCCATCCCCTGTAACTGCTCAGAAATACAGAATCGAAATGTTATACGAAGGTAAACATGTATGGATTTTTAAAAGGCTTGAAATTTTTGTATTTATTTGTACATGGCGATATGTAGTTTACAACTCTATGGTTATTCACTGTGAATGATTGGTATAAACTGAACAACAATTACCAATTTTTTATTATTTTTTTAGTATATGCAAATTACTATACATTTTTTTGTTTTAAGGTATTACGAACTGTGACCCTAACGGTCCTCTAACGATGTATGTGTCCAAAATGGTAGACACTTCTCATAAAGGTCGTTTCCACACCTTTTTTTTTCTGTCTTTTTCCGGTAAAGTAGCCAACGGCGTGAAGGCCCCTATCCCAAGACCTAAATATGTGGCATCAAGAAAGAAGATTTAAACGAAAAGACAATTCAAGGAGCCATCCCCATGATGGGTCGTTATGTAGAAGCTATTGAAGATGTCCCATCTGGAAATATTTACAGGCTGTTCGGAGTGGATCAATTTTTGGTTAAGCCCGATCCCATCCCCACATTCACAAACATACGCAACTTGAATGTCATCGTAGTACGTGTAGCTGTGGAACCCAAGAATCCGGCCGATTCACTAAAACTTTTAGAAGGTACGCAAATGTTCGCTTTTATTATGTGATCATCACTAAAGTCTGTGTTATTTGACTTCAGGTTTGAAACGAATGGCTAAGTCTGACCTTATGGTACAATGTGTCATGGAAGAATCTAGGGAAAACATCATTGCCGGTGCCAGAGAGTTCCACTTAGAAATCTCTCTGAAGGCCTTGGAGGAGGATCGATCATGCGTGAATTCAAGTTACTTAATCCGGCCCAATAGTGCCCTTCGTGTAACTGATGGTGCTCTTGTTCTAGTAGATAGTATTAGGGGTAAGTAAATTCCTAAATAATTATTTGTATAATAAATTAAATAATTATGCATGTATTTTTGGTGTTACTTCACTTTGTATTAATTTTACTAAAGAAACATGCATAATGCAATTCAATACAGATGCAAGAACGCATATCTAAATATATTTCTGTGGTAAAGACAATTTATCAAGAACTTCCGAATTAAAGTAGGAAACATTGTAGTGTCTTTGCTATATTTTAATTAATCGTGATGTCATCTCCAACCGCCCCAGGCCGACATTGGTTAATGATTGGTGCTACTGATGCTGCTAATTCGCTATAAATTATTAATAAAGTTAGAAACAATTTTGTAATAATGAATTATTTCAGGTGTGTGTACAAACGGAAACTATGTTACGTCAGGCTATCGACGAACGTATTAAGCCAAACTTGTTCATGAACAAGATGGACCATACCTATTTGAAATTGCTGTTAGGTGCTGAATAACTTTACCAAATTTTCTGACGTTTAACAATCTATGGGGTTAGGAATATTTCAACCCAAAAATAGGATATTGGTAACAAAAGATCGTTTTACATGTACATTTTGAATCCCATCTACAAAATTTTTGACTTGATTATGAACTGCAAGTAAACATGTGTTTTATTATTAAAAAAAAATAATTCTTCCATCACAATTAGGCTACTATATAGTTTCCAAATAACTTTTATGAAGTTATTAGGAAATAAATATATTCTTGGCAGTGCATTGGAAGAAAATTATAGGCCTAGGTATTAAACGCTTTCATGTTACCTCTATCTTTATATCTTATGGTGACAAGCTGTTATATCGAGAATGCATTATATATTTGTAGTTCTTCGGTGTAATTAAAATTTTTATTTTAGGAAAGAACAATATGAAGCCCTTCTCTCCACACTGCGCATTAACTTGAAATATGAAGACAAGGATAAGGATGGAAAACAATTTAGTCGGACATTGTTACCTCTTGGTGGGACTTTGCTTCAGATGATTGCCGTTCACTTAGCATCCCCAGTAACTGCTCTGAAATACAGAATGGAAATGTTATACGAAGGTCCACATGATGGTGAAGCCGCTCCTGGTATGTGTCACCTGCATGGATTTTTAAAACGCGTTAAATTTTGGTATTAATTTGTACTTGATGATGTGTAGTTTAAAACTCTAGACTGATTCACTGTGAATGATTGGTATAAACTAAACAACAATTACCAATTTTTTATTAATTTCTTAATATTTGCAAATGACTATACTTGCTTGTTTTTGTTTTTAGGTATTAAAAATTGTAATCCTAACGGTCCTATGATGATATGTGTCTTAAATGTTGCCCACTTCTCATAAAGGTTATTTCTACGATTTTTGGTCCTGTTTTTTCCGGTAAAGTAGCCAACGGCGTGAAGGCCCCTATCCCAAGACCTAAATATGTGGCTTCAAGAAAGAAGATTCGAGAAGACAATTCAGGGGGCCATCCTCATGATGGATCGTATGGTCGTTATATATATAATTAGAGAATGATATATATTAGGTGAGTTAGTGTACAGTTCTTTTGGTTTAATTTTAAAATACTTCTTCCGTACTCTGGAACAAATAAAACACGCACTATATAGAGTTTTGAACGAAAAGTTGCAGGCGTCTGAAAATTTTGAAACAAATGTGCTGTCTGGTATCTAGTACACTAAGAACAACGTTACTAATTATGTTCCTGTTTTTGTCTAGATGAATCTTCCACTGGCTTTTGGTTTATAGATCATACCAATTAATAAGCAAAAAAAATGGCAACGCCCTCTTAATTTATTTTTTAAATCATATTTAATGGAGTGAGTTTTATTCTTAATTCTATTTACAGGATTCCAATGGGCAACAAAGCAATCCATCGTGGTGGCGGTTAGATCATTCCTACAACCCGTCGTATGTTGTCTTTATGCTTGCCTATTAGTCAATATGTTATTAGAAATTCAATAGTCTGGGCAGACGTCCAGCCCAAACTCATTGAACTTGTTTGTCAGTGTGAAATTCAGGTAAATCTTTTATACAATTATATTTTCACTCCATCTTAGAAATACGTTCCATATCACAGAAAGCGGCACCAGATGATACAGCGTTGTATAAGTAGCAATTTTGAATTGTTTACATAATTATATCCCGGTTGATTTAGAACTTCTATCCATTCTCAGATGATTCTCTAGAATCGACTTGTTGTAGGTATTTGAGTAATTAAAGTACTGGATACAACTTAGTCCATGCATATTTATACTTTACAAACATCTCGATTAAAGCCACAACACAGAAATGAATCAAGAGTGAGGGATCTTCATCTTATCCGGGTGGTTTTATCACGAGCATGCGCCGTAGCGTTTTTACGATTTTATATACAAAGCAACTACTCTTAACATTTAATTATTCAACAATATATAAGCCGATTTAGTATATAGGCGCATCCACCCAATTATTATATGTCCAACTATATGTGTAACATTCGCAAGATATGTTATATTAATGGTATATTACTTTCGAATCTAAAGAATTCTTACTTTTTGGCCATTTGGAATAGGGGAACTAATAAAACATTAACAATCGTTAACAAAATTATTATATTAACAAATGTTTTATTAAAAGATATCCAAAATTACCTGATTTCTGCTATAGATTTAATTGGCTGGTTTTCACAATGTGTCAACATGCTTGTTGAAAAATATGATTTATAATGTTTCGCATTTATAATTTAATTTTTGGAGATATTTCTTCAAGTTTAATATGTTTAAAAAATATACCAAAAACCATACCATAAGTTATATATCTAATATTTGACCGAACTGTTTTATTATTGAATTTTCCGTTTTAATATTATAATTTTTCTGGAAACATAATTATTTATCAGATTATTTATTTATTATAAAAGCTAGTACTGTACTAATATACGAAATTCTTTTTTAACATATCTAATATTTTATTTTGTTGTTTTTCAGGATACATATAAAATAAAGAAAGTTTTCCAGATCTCAGTCAATACTTGGAGAAAATGTAAACGCGTCGTTAATGACAATCCATTTTTTTCTATAGTACAAATAAAAAGGGCGTGATCCACGTTCTCATCAGAGAGTAGACGGCAGACTGCATCTGCTTTTTAAATCCCAAATATAACAACTTGAGGGAGTCCAAACTTGCTGGAGAAAGCGAATTATAGGAGAATTGGGGAATTGGACAGTAGGGGTTGACAGTACTTTGGTTGAAGGCTGCAATCCGACGAACTGTAGCATTTAAAAAGGATGAGCAATTTAATATATATTTGGGTATACATGTATGCTAGAGCCTGGTCTGGAATAAGGCGTAAAATACAGCTATAAGAATCACTCGCTGTTCGGTGAACTTGAGAGGACAGTTTTGTCCAATTTTAAGGTCCACCCGATAGAGGTGCGGTGGGCGTGGGTAGAAGAATGAGTCCATTAGGTTTATTAAGTTGTCTTTTTATAGCATTCATATGAATCGTAAAATTCAATTAATGTTATCAACGTTTTTAGTATTTAAATTTCAAACGTTAATTCATCAATAAACTATTATATTTCTTGTCATAGATTTTATAATTAATTAATAAATTTTTTTGGAAAAATGACTTGTTTTAATGCTTGACCATAAAAAATGACACAAAGTTTTAAAATTACTTTCCTGACGATGTGCATCCATTATAATATTTTTTAGAACCGATTTGGTGAAGGTAATTGGGCAATTAAAATACTGAATTCAGCTGAGCCGCTCTGTATTTATACTTTATGAATAAGTCGGTTATGGCCACATCACAGAATTAATTAAGATGCCGGAATCTTCATCCTGCCCGTGAGGCTATAACTCGATCTTGCTCCGTAGCGTTTTACATATTTATATTTCAAGGCAGCAAAACATTTATTTATGCAATCGTGCTTAAAAGCGCATTTACCATATAGGCGTCTCTAATCAATTATTTGTGTCTAAAATTCGGCCACCCTGACCTCGCAAAACTTCACTCCGACCTGCTTTTGGAATATGGTGGTTGTTATTCTGGTTTTTCTATAATGGAGACATACTCTTAACTACTTGATCTTTTAAAATTTCTTACCTTGTTGATGATTTTTTCTTTATAGTTCCATTTTATACTTTCCATACTGTGTATTTTATAACTTCTGTGAAGTCAATTTTTTTATTTTTTGGGGTGACCTGCAGTTTATTCCTTCGGTGAGGTCTGGCTGCCAGACACCATTTTAAATTCTCTTAATGGTCTGGTATATTCAATGACTCTTTTTCTGTTTTCTTTTTTTTTGTTGTGGTGACTACCGATTGGTTGGCTACTCCTGTGCTGGCAGCCTGGCAGTAAACGTTCATAGCAACGTCGCTCGTGATGGCCCCCAGTTTTTGCTACCCTTCATATCATCAGCTAATTTGTTGTCACGTGCATTGGTTGTTCTTATCGTTGGAGTACCCCACATAGGTATGCCCCTTTTGCAAGCCCTCTTTACTTTCCTAAATATAACTATATATTTGTATTAGATATCGATGTTCTTTCCAGTTGCTCTATGTATTTGTGTTCTGAATCGCATCTTAAATTAATGATTTTTGTCTAACACGATCTCAGAATAGAATATATATTTTCATTGTGTAAAACTATCGAACACTTGTTACCTCCTACTGTCCAACCTCTTTGATAAAATTACTTTGAGCGGAAAGATAAAAAATAATTTGAATACATTTAGTGTCTAATATCTTACTATGTATTTTATAGCTTATCACTTTTGGCGCATAAAAAATATAACACACATTTATCTAATTTTTAGGCATTTAATTTTTAATCCTATGCAAGCAGACCTTGATACTCAACAAGGCTTCTACTTATTGGCATATCAAAACACCAAATGATAGATAATCGAGGTAATAAAATAAAAAAATTAATGAATATGTTAACAATAAAAAAATAAAATACGGAATAAGTTTTACAAGGAATAGACTATTTATCTCTAAAAATATTTTTCAACTGTATAATTAAATAATATATAGTTAATAAACATACATTAAGCACATTTTTATAACATAAAACAATGAATTTTCAATAAATCACATAAACACTTCATATCGCACACTTATAATAAAATTTTAAAATAGAACATAATTTATTTGGTTTGGATAATATAGCTTTTGGACTTTTCCAATTTTTCGTTATTACATCACTTATTGCGTCAGGTGTTTTGTCTTTGTTTGTGATGAAACCACTGGTGTTTGTGGTACGTTTGCCTAAAAAGAAACCAATCAAAGCAAGTCAAATTTTGAAGAAAAACTCAAAAATTCATATTACATTTTGACGATCCTGACAACTATTCAATTTGGATTTATTGGATACGGCAGTGTCTGTAAGTTGTCCTATTCTTTGTCTTTCAGAATTCCGAAAATTCCGTCTCTTTGAAGCAGACTCTGTGTCTAAACGTCTCAATACTTGATGTTCGAGACAATATTGCTCTGCATTATAAGTTGGGCCCTCACTCTAAAAATACAAAAAAATTATAATATTTATAGATTATTAGGATTTTCTAAAATCATAAATTACGTTATCCCAACTATCATCAACTGGTACAAGCTTAATAGGTTCTAGAGGTGTTACCACCTTTTCAACTTCACTGCCTTCTTTTATTAGCTGCAATTCTATACACTTTTTATCCGGGCACATACTATGGTGTAACTAGTATAAAAAAAGTACTGTATCGGTTTTCTTTAATAAATAATACACCTTACATTTAATTCTTCTGGTGGTACACGGTGACATGTATTATAATCACAAAGGACTAGTACAATATTCCCGCTGTTAGCAGCTTTGCATTTCTTCAAATCTAATTCCATCCTTGATACTCTTATGTGATGTGAGTTATTGTAAGGACAAATAACTTTTTCATTGGGACTGTAAAATATCGGTTAAGTATTATCTTTAAATTCTTAGGTCATACATTACTCTCTTAATATCTCCATTGTTTAAATTTCTGTATTATATGTTTTTAAGATATTTTAAATATACACTAATATAAATTGTTAATAGTTAAATTATAAACGTTTATACGTGAATAAATGCACTTAAACTTTGAAATATTTCAAGGTAGCAAACATTGTTTATCAAATTCTTTTGTCAAAATATTTTATGTTTTCTTATTGATTACATATATGGAAGATCAAAGAATAAACTAGAGATGATGAAAGAAAATCGATTGTAACTTCCGATGTATCGATAGTTACATAAATTATTCCATAAATATTATAAAACCTTTTAATCATTTTTAATAAACTATTAAATTTGGTACTTAACCTTAAAAGATTAGCTTCTCTACACTAATTAAAATAAAATATTTATTAAAAAATTCGATACTTTAATGCACATTTTACAATCTTTAAATAATATCGATATTTTTTTGGGCCTGCCCTGTGTGTATGTTAAATCGCAATTTAAAATACTGACTTTATTTCTAACATGATCTTAGAAAAAAAAACATTTCTAAAATGTAAAACATAATCGAAACATAACGATTAATATACTTTGAAAACGGATATTTAATTTTATATACTAATATACTTATTAATATACTTTTTACAGTATTTACAAAACATCGGCCTATATATCAATATTTTTATTTTTTATTAAAAAATCTACATATTTTTTGTGAAATATCGAAGTATTTTCCAGTAGCAGTAGCTGTTAAAAAATATTTATATTTTATTCATCCCTTATATCCATATACTTTTTTTAAAAGTTGACCTTGAAAGTGAAAGGAATACAACAAGGAATACATTCAACATCTTCCATTCAAGATCAAAATGATATTAAGTCGACTGCACGTTGTCGATATGTTCCCGTGCCGCACCACCGAATGGTTCCAGAACAGTCTCCGTTAGTTCGTTGATCGAAACGCATTGCCTTGTCTTACCTGTCGGACCAATAAGGTAGTATTTTTGTCGAATAAATGCCTCTTATTTAAACAAATAAGGTTAGAATATAATGAACATTTTAAAGACTAGAACATCTGTGCTGAGGTTATAACAGTGAGTTAAATAAAAATTTCTTTATTAAAATAAGTGGTGACAGTGATAAAATAGCCGATGGATTATCCCCTTCAAAAATGGTAAAATCAGACTGTGTAGAAACTTTGCTTTTCGTCTTATCAGAACAGAAGCTGGAAATAACTGAATTAGCGTAAAAATGCTGTATGGCGTGGTAAAATTCTTCATCTGGTGCTTCTAATGCACAAGCTAGAATGGTTTGGATATGCAATTAATCTAAACTAAAAATTAGGGGTAAGTGATAACATTATAATTGTTAAGGCAAGTCAATCTGTCAAAGTCCGGTACATACTATACAGTACATAGTTACTATTTGAATGTTAAGCTATATATAATAGTACAGGAAAAATATGTAGCAGACCTTATTCTTGGGTTTACTAACAAATAATTTCCGAGTTAACTTGTCTATAATGCAACAACTCTCTGAATTGGCGTCAATGTCCTGTATGAAATACTTTTATTTCTTGGTAAATAAAATACAAATAATCAAAATACAAATTCAAATATTATAATGGTCACTATCTTGATAATATACTAGGTGTTGCAACGGTGATTACAATAACAATCGTATATCAACTACGTCAGCAAAAAACTCTTCGAGAGACTCTAAGAAACTATATGATTTCTGGTCAAGGCGTCGGCCTTTGTAGCCAAAAAGTGTCCATCTCAGCATTCCCATCGCTCGGTCCCGATACCACGTCTGTCTCGATTAGCGAATGAGTCATCAGGTGCCCTCTATGTAATTGGTTAACAATACCGATCTATATTTTGTTATAGCCCATCTCTCAGTGATTATGGAGAATTTCACTTGATTCATTTACCACAACGATCTACTTTGACGCACTGTATTAAGTAACATTGAATACGGACTATATCTTTTTACTCTGCATAGAAATAAAAAATTCTGGGAATATACGAATAGTTAATTTAAATCCAGAAAGAAGTCATCCGTTTGTACTCAATCATTGCAAAAAGGCCCATGCTGAAATTAGTTGTTGGTTAAAAAATTTTAAACCAAATAATACTAATTGTTCTACTATACAACAAAAGAAATCTCCATAAAATCCCTATTCCTACTCTGTTGTGTGATAACAAGACATAGCATTTCATTATAATGATGACTGTGGTGCAGAAACATCTACTAGAGGATAGAAACACCACTTAAAATCTGTCATTCGAGGGCAAAATGACGGCAAATCGACTGCTACGTTGTCGATATTTTAAATTATTATTTACATATAGGGAAAATAGTTTAGTGGAGGATTTACAGATTTGCGGCTAGCTGCATATTAAAATTTTGCAGTAAGTCTTAAGTCTGCAATACGTTAACCTAATTCACAAACATACTGAATAATTTTTTCTGTTAATTAGATTTTGCAAATACTAAAATATCGCAATATAATATAGTTTTAAGCAATATAAATAAATATAGTTTTGCATAGTACTAGGATTTGTATTAAAATTTGAGTCTCGTTTTCCTCATTTTTCCGCTTTCTAACTTTTAAACTTTTAGGGCGCTTCGATTTCATTTGGATTATTTTATCATATTTCATATCACATCATAATGCAACCAACAGCAAAAAGAACATAAATGAATAAATGGAACTAAAATGTATTAAGGCAAATAATCTAAATTTGCCTACAATATAACGACTACTGTGTGACTATAACTAAAATAATTTTAAAAATAGTTTAATAATATTTTTCTTTGTACTTCGAGATTTTGACTGTTTATGATCTGTGATCGGTGGTTAATTGAAATATTACTCCAAAAATATAAGGTTTTTTTTTGTTCTGGCCTAAAAACCAGGCGGTGGAATGCATGACGCATACCTGGTCGCGGAGACTTGCCCTGGAGTGACAAGTTGGACCGGGTTATGTGGGACTGCCTCTGGGCTTACCAATACACTAAACCGAAACCGCCTCACAGTTGACCCCTGTGGATCACTACTGCTACTGCATTAGATTTGGGGATATGGCACCCGCTGATCGGGCAGCCGTTATTGGGCACGAGGGCCCGGCGATTCTATTGATTCTCGAACTTGAGTTAACACACAACTGGGTACTGTTCTATGGGGGCAAAAGTTATGACTGTAGCGATGGTTGGGGTCGTTTCAGCCTGGAAAAGGGGGAGAGCTTAGCGGTGACGCGGTGCTAAGCTCCCAGCATGTGGACCAGCTCGCGAACAAGCGCGTTTTCAGAAGAACTTGAGCTGAGTTGTTGTTTGTGGAATGATTGAGATATGAAGTGCTTGATTTCTGGAGTGTCAGTTTCCCTATGAATTTGATTATTTCTGACAAACCATGGAGCGTTTAATATTTTCCTGAGGAGCTTATTTTGGGAAACTTGAAGCCGTTTGACCTGGTTGGGTGCAACAAACTTGAAGTAGACATTAGATCCGTAGAGGAGTACGGACCGAATTAACATCTTGTAAAATAAGCATTTGATGGAGATGGGAAGTCTGCTAGAAGGGCAGATCAGAGAAGATAGCAGGTTTGCTATCCCCGAACCTTTATGGATTGCTTTCTGGATTTGGGAATGCCAACCGAACGCCGGTCGAAGTGAAGACCTAGGTACGTGACGTTATCCCGCCATGGAATTATTGCGGTGTCGATCTTAAGTTGCGAGACGCGCAGTGCGTAACGCTTCTTGTGGAAAATGATGGCCTGGGTTTTCAGGGGGTTGATTTGCAACCTCCAGAATTTGAACCACTTGACCGCATGATCGAGCTGCTTCTGTAAACTTCATGAATTGTAACTTCGAACCTGGCGGCCGTGAAGAAAGCAGTGTCGTCAGCGTAAAAGGCGACGTCAGTATGCTCTATTCTCGGCATATCTAAAATAAAGAGGTTAAATAAGGCTGGGGCCAGCGGGGAACCTTGAGGAACGCCAGCATCGATTTGTTTACGACTGGAAAGTGATGCCCTGATCTTGACCTGGAAAGATCTGTCCGAGAGATAGGACTTGATGAGAGCGGTTAGGTCTTCTGGGAGGCCTAACCGCACGCACTTTGCGAACAATCCGTCGTGCCAGACCTTGGCTTTGGTTAGGTCCAGAAGAATTGCTCCAAGCTTTTTACGTTGGTCAAGAGCATGATGGATGCGTGCAGCCAGACGGGAAGCTTGATGGACGGGTGAGTGGTGAGCGCGAAAGCCGAATTGTTCATCTGGAATGATGTTGTTTTCCTTTCTGAAAGAGTTGAGAGCGTAGGGTATTGCCCTCTCAGCAAGCTTCGAAATGGCGCTGAGAAGGCTGATAGGCCTGTAATCAGATGGAGATGATTTTGCTCCTTTCTTGGGTATAACCGTTATATGTGCGTGTTTCCAAGACGCCGGGAAGTGTTGCAGTCTCATGATGGAGTTAATGATGTTTGCCAGTTCTGCGAGCTGCTTATGCGGGAGCTTTTTTAACTGGGTAATCGATATTCCATCGAAACCTGGAGATTTTTTGTTTTGAAGTTTGGCGATCATAGTCTGTAGAGACTTTGGAGACACAAAATGGTCGAGAAGAAAGGCGGGGATTACTGGTCTTTTGACGGAGTTGGATTCGTTGATGACAGTGTCAATGTCTTTAGCTTTAGTGTTCTGTGCGGGTGGGAGGCATTTCATTTGAGCTTCGTAGGTCTCTGCAAGGAGCTCGACTTTTTCTTGGTCAGTGACTGCGAAATTTCCTGTAACCGCTGACTTCAGGGGAGGGATGACATTGTGCGTCTTCCTCACGACGCATTTGGAGACACGCCAGAAGGAAGGGGGGCCATCCAGCCTTTGGTCCGCGAGAAATGAGTTCCAGTTCTTTGCTCGCCAAGTGGAGACGGCCGCCCTTACCCTCTTGCATGCTCTGGGTGAAGCAGCATCAAGGGTGAATCGAGCTAATCTGCATAAACCGTTTTTGATGCGAATTTCACGTTTAAGAGAAGCGGGAAGGTTGTTTTTCCACGGCTGGGGTTGTGATGAAATTTTGACTGTGGCAGATTCGTGAGCAGACTGAATATCGCGAGTTAGCTTCAGTACGGCTTCCTCGAGGTGTTCTGGTGTGTTAATTTTCGGAATTGGATCGAATTTCAGGAGAAGAGATTGGTAGTTTTTCCAGTCGGTTTTTTTCCTGAATCTTGTTAGTGGGACTTGAGTGGTGGCGCAGATTCCGAGTTTGAGAAGGACCGGACGATGATCAGAGTCTAGTTCGTCAAGGACTCGAACTTCGGAATCACGATTTACGTCTTGAAGAATAAAGAAATGAAGGATTCTTGCTGCGCCTTGAGAGACTGTACTAGGGTGATGGGTGGGTTCATCTGGCAAGGCAAGACCGTAGCCCAGATCTGCACTTAGAGCTACGATGGCGTTACCTGCGGGATTCGCTCTGGAACACCCCCAGATGGGGTGGTGGGCGTTGAAGTCGCCACCTATTATTTTCGGAAATTTTCCTTCCACGAGTGATCGGTATTCGGCATAGTTGAATGCAGAAGATTTCCTGTACAGGGATTTAATCACGAAGGGACGTTCTTGGATATCGGTTTTAATGGAGGTTGTTTCGAAGTTGTTTACTGATAACGATGGAAGGAGCTCGTGTTTGACTCCTTTTCTGACGAGAATAGCGGTTTCACCGCCTCGACTCGGTGTTCTATCGTTTCTGTAGACCAAAAAGTGTTCGAAAGAGAGACGATGCGAAGGTTTCAGGAAAGTTTCCTGGATGAGCACGATGTCGACGTCATAGAATGTCATGACATCTTCCAATTCTGCTTGCTTTCCGCGTAAGCTATTTGCATTCCATGTCATCAGTATAAGAGATTTCGGAACAGCCATTTCGAAGAGTTAAAGGCTGCTGGAAGTTATAGAGACAGGTAAGTGTTGCCGCCTAGGCAGCGACATTTGGAAAAAGACGAGCAAGTTGGTGAGCTAGGGCGATCACTTGCAGGAAAGCCTGCGGGTCAGTAAACGCCTGTATTGTGGAGTTAAGGTCCGGTGTATTGGTTGGAGCAGGAGTTTGAGTTGGAGCAGGCTGGGTGGCGCTGGCTAATTTTTGGGCTAGCTTCCTGCCACCTTGGTTATTCCATGCAGAACCTTGTGGAGTCCTGGTTTCGGTCGGAATTTTTGGTTTTCTTGGAGCAGGAAGGCAGCTGCAACCGCGTTTGCGGTATGAATTTCACTGCAGTTGCTGCACTTTCGAGGTGCTTCTGGGATTTTGGTACAGTATCTAGTGTCGTGATGCCCGGCACATTTGACGCAACGTGGGGGGGCTCGGCAATATGAGCTGGAGTGCCCGAAAAGTTGACAGTTGAAGCACTGCACTGACTGGCCGTTTCCCCTCTGGACCTCGACCTTCACTGTGATGACGCCGAGTTTGGTCATATATATGATCTGTCGCTCTTCGCGAGGAACAACTACCTGAACAATTGGTAGTTCTATCCCGGATTTTAATTTCCATTGTTGTGATTTGGGAGCCTGTTTTCCCTTGTTGCCGGCCTTCGGCAGCTGGCTTTCCTAAGGTGGAGAGACGGGCCCTCTTTTCCTTTTTCCCACCAAGGTGAAACCGTTTAGCTGGTGTCTGGGTCTGGATTTCTATGGCAGCGGGAATCTTTACTTCCATGGCATCTTTTTGATGCTTCATGAATTGTGTTATCGTAGCTGTGAGAGTTTTGATTTCTTCCTTGAGATCTTCGGAAGCCTTTTCGCTCTTTTCCAGCTTTTCCGTCTGTTTGGGCTTTTGCGAACGTTTTAACGTCAGCTATCTGCTTTCGCAGGTCTTCGTTCTGTAAAAATATAAGGTCTAAAAGGATTAGTTTTCCAAACAATTGACAATGATCCTATTTCAATTGTTTAGTATTTTATTTACGTATTTGTTAATATTCGAGAAGCTACCCGGTCGTTCGGTTTTACCATTATCCCTCAAGTCGGAAAGAATTAAACAAGTTACAAAATTTTAAGCATCTGTTGTTAATATGAATTGCTTATCAAAGTTAGGATACATTAAAATACTATCAGATGTTATAATTTTTTTACATTTTTCAAAATATGTTTTATTTTTTTTAATATGGAATTAAGAGATTTCAAGAAATTTTAAACAAATTTAGAATATCAAAAAGACCTATAAATTTTTTTAAAATTGGAAAATATGGAATTAAGAGGTTTCAGAGATCTGACAAAAGGCTTGCCGGTGATAACCCCAAGTTGTCGTTATTGTGGAATATTTGTAATTTTTTCTATATATGTAGGGAACGACACTTGATCCATCTGTCTGACGGAGCCGTATCTACGTTTCAAGAATACGCTCTGAATGGTTAGCTTGTTTGTGGAATAGCCGCCACCGAAAGAATACGTTCGAGTGGCATACAATAATGATTAGTTTTTAATTTTTTGTTATATTAATTTTGGTTATAATTTATATTAACAGAAGCAACCGTACAATTATTATTCTTGGCTTGCCATAAATTATGAATTATGTGTAATGTAACACCTATACACTGATACACCTATATACACTAAACAAGTTCCTGTGGTTTGGTTCGCTTCGATCTTCTGATTTCCCGCGTGTTGTCCAATAGCTGTATAGCTTTCACGTTACTGTGATTATGCAACCGTAGTTCAAGGCGAAATCTTGGATCACTTCTTGTATTCATTTGATTTCGAGGTCATTGATAATTATTCGCAAAACTGTTTGATGTTTGGCGTATTATCAATATATGGCATTTGTCAACCCCTTATGTGCACACCATGGATCCAAATTGGCTTTATGATTGACTGATAAACCAATCTCTTTGATTTTAGGTTAAGTGGAGAGTATATTTCAATTAACCAATACATTTTCTTGACTTTGAATCTAATCTGCTCTGCTTTTTGTCTAACATGAGGTTTTTAGTTTAACCTACTATCGAGATATATTTCGACGTATTTAACTGATTCTGCTTGAATCAGGCATCTGTCAAGTGATATAATTATGTATTTGTCATTTTACTTCAATTCAAAATTAACATGGACGGATTTGGAGCGATTAAGCCATATTTTTCAGTCTCTAGTCCATTTGTAGATTTTTTTACCGCTACTTGTACGTTATCTACAGCCTTAGACAACTTAGACAATTTTTAATATGAAAACTGTGTCGTCGGCAAATGTTCCAAGTATTGTTTCTTCTGTTGTAGGGATACGTGGATCTTCAGCTGAAATAGGGTTGAGTGTAGAGATTGCTCGTGCATCTAAAACTCTAAATTTTTTCAAAATGTTATTATTCGAGGAGTCGACAGTAACTGGGGGGAAGCAATCTGTTCATTTTGTATATTAATCCCAAATGCCGTACCCGGTCAAAAGCTTGTGAGACGTCCAGTAATATTGCAGGGCAGTATTTCTTTTCTTCGAGTTCCTTTTTAATTACCGCTGTTACTCTATGCGCTTCGTCCATTTTTGAGTGGTGATTTCAAACTGCAAATTGGAAATCTGGTATTTCTATAAATTACTTAATGCGTTTTAACAGTAGTTTCTCATATAATATTGATATCGTAGGTAACAGCGAAATACACTGGTAAGATATAACTTGGTCTACTGGTTTATCAGGTTTTTTAAGCAAATGAATTCGAGCAACATTAAATAATTCCGAAACATGCTTCAGTCTCAAACAGGCATTGAATATTCAATATATCTTTTATTAACCAGCCTTTTTAGGATTGATGTTAATATAAATTTCTGTGGCAACTTCTATTGGAGAAATCTGATTTACAACAACATCGGTCTTATGAACAGGATTTGTATCTATTGCAGATTCTATAACCGTCGGTTGGAATACGTTATACGTTTTTGCATTATAAGACTAAACGGGTCTCTGCTAGTAAATGTGTTAGTTGGATTGGGTTTGTTTGTTTTTTTCAGATTTGTCGCATCTAGTGCTAACAATACTGGAGTGTGATCAAATGATACTTAGCAAAATCTCTCGATTTGTATTTAATTTGAAGAGATGCCTTTCGAAATGTAAAAGTCCAGTAGGTCTGATAATTTTTACTGCCCCAGTAAGTGGGTTTGCGCCCAGAGTAATAATTACATGTAGTTATATTTATTGCTGCGAATAGTTCGCTGGGTTTTCCAGGTATTATTAATCGTGAACCTCAGGCTGTATGTTTAACATTTTTTTATTATTTAGTTATTATATTGTTACTAGTCGTTTCCGTCTAACCTACGATTTGTCTTTGTAATAACTTAAATCTAGGTATATAACTAGGAGGACCCATCGGCCCTATCTCAGTCTTTGGTGAAATAATGTTTATACGTGCCACTGCTGAATTTTTTAACATATGCACCTCACTACACAATGCTACACAAGATCAGGTGATTTGATTTTCTTGAGTCTATGTCGTGTTCTGGTGGTATCTTTCCTCATGCTCCCTTGCAATTCTCTTGATTTCTTGACTGACTGTGGGTATCTGAAGGTCTCGATGTAGGTAACAAGTGCTATAGTATTTGGGTACACCCACAAGACCTCTCAGGACTTTGTTCTGAAAAACTTATTTGATTTATGTTACTCTTTGCAGAACATCCCCATAATTGAACTCCGTATGTCCATATATGTGTTAGTAATTGCTTATATATTAGCAATTTATTATATACTGTTAATTGTGATTTTCTTCCAATTAGTCAGTAGATTTTCCTATTTTTCAACTCCAGTTCATTTCTTTTCTTCTTCATATGTTCCTTCCAGCGAAGTTTTGCATCGAGATTCATTCGAAGATGTTTAGCGTTGTTGCTATATGGAAATATAGTGTTATTTAATCTTATTGGTGCTTGTACGGTCTGTTTATATTATGAACTGCACGTGTCCAATTATTTAAATTGTCACTTGCCTGTTGTAATTTTCGTGAGGCTTCTTCAGTATTATCTCCGACAGCTATAATCGCAGTATCATCAGCAAATGTAGCCTTCGTAATATTTTCCATTTGAGGTATATCACAAGTGTAGAGCAGATAAAGCATTGATCCCAGTACACTTCATTGTGGTACACCTGCTTTAGCTTCTTTTATTGTAGAGTAAGCTTCTTCTTGTTTGACTCTGAAGATTATGGTTGTAATGTATGATTTTAATAGTTAGGTGTGTTGTTTTGGTAGTATTTTCTGTAGTTTAGGCATAAGGCCTTGATGCCAAACCTTATCGAAGGCTTGTGTTACATCTAAAAATATAGCTGAGCATACTTTTTTACTTTCGTAGGCTTTTTCAATAACATCTGTTATTCTGTGGACCTGGTCAATTGTTGAGTGCTTGTTAAAAACCCAAACTGGTGTGTTGGTATTAGGCTTTTTTTCTTTATATGATCGGTTTTATTCTTTTCAACAGGAGTTTTTCAAAACCTTAGATATTATTGGGAGCAGTGATATAGGTCTAATTTTCACATAGGTCTCTTATAGATGAACTGTGTAGACATGAACGCTTTAAATATTTTGGGACTTTCCAGATTGAGTAATCAGTCTCTTTATCACGTGTTACATTTCTCAGATAATCATTTATGGTTTTGTTTTTTATTTCCCTTTTCACTCTTTGAGTTATATTGTTTAAACTATTTTTATTTTCAGGTGTTCTGTTTTGTTGCCATTTTTTTCGTAATTTACGTTTTTCAGCTACCATTTCCTTCACTTCTTTTGGATAATTAATTCCTTTAGTTGTACTATTAATTTGTGGAGTATTATTCCAAGCAGCTTGTTGAATATCAACTACGAATTTCTCTGCTTCAAAATTTAATTGTTCAGTTGTCTTGAGGGGTACGTTTAGTTAAATTCGTTTGTTCAATTGTTCAGCAAATCGTTCCCAGTCTGTTCTCTTGATTGTTAATGTTGGGTTTCTTTCTTGTCTTATTATATTTTCGCTCAACGTCAGAATCACTGGCGTATGATCTGAACTTATCTCAAAATTTTCTTCGATCTTTTTATAGTTGGCTGTTATGTTTCTTACTATGAAGAAATCTAACAGGTCTGGGGTTTTCTCTTTATTAGTCGGCTAATAAGTTGGTTTTCCAGTTGACATGTAACTACATCATTGTTCAGCAGCTGCTTTATGCCGTTCATTGCCTTTAGTTGATGTCATTCTGGGTCCCCATCTAGTATTTTCTGCATTAAAATCAACTCCAATTTTAAATATTTCTCCCAGGTTGCTTAGGACATTCAAATAATTTTCCTTTTTTTGATTGTATCTTCTTCTTCACTTCCTTCTCTTGCGGTGTTAGCTGGATGTATGGTATGATAAAATGTATATCCTCTAAATTTTATAAGGACTCTTTTGTTAAATGGGTTTCTGATATTAGGCAAATATCTATTTTTTGCATATCTAGGAATACTTTTAAGGTAGCGTGATGTTTCTGCATTTTGCACTGTATTTTGGTTTAGTTCTGCATTAATTTTTCACTTTTAGCTGATGATGGAAGCGCTCTTGCCATAGCTTTGATGCCTCTGTTTTTTTTGTCGTCATAAGAGTGCCATTACAGTTTCAGCAACTCTGAACAATCTATTATTTTTGTGAATATTGTACGACATTCGGCGTCGAGTTTTATTTGTCCATTGTTCAGTACCGTTGCTTTGAATATTATATACTTGGACCTCATCGTAAAGCAAGTCAAAATCGGTAATATTACTTACCATACTTGGGGGTGACCTGGGCATTCTAATTTCTTTATTTTGTTCATTATTTGGTTTTACTTTTATTTGCTGTGATGATGATCCCCGGGGAATTATTTGCTTTTATTTTTTTACTTTTACCCGTTATTCAGCCTATTTCTTTCTGCAATTCTTCTTCATCTGTTTCGTATATAACAATTGGACTGCTTTTGTTGGCTTGGTGGTTTGTCCTTGCCTTCAGAGCTTTGTTTATTTAGTTGTAGCTGGAGGGCATATATTTATTTTTGAATATTGGTTAATGCGATTTCAAGACTCTCTGACTTTTCGTTCATCCACGCATTGTAGAGTGCCCGTTCGTTCTGGGTTCTAGTTGTGTTTTCTACATTCAAAACTGCATTATGTGATATCCTGATGTCGATATTTCCATTTTATCTATTTTTTGTGTAGTGTTCTCATATTTTTTACGTGTTGTTGAAATAATACTGTTATTTTTATGTTTAAAATTATCCTACCCTGCATTTGTGGTCCAGATATTCAGTTTCGGCTCTTAACGTTTTATGACATTTTGCATTTATTTTCTACTGTACTGACCCTTTTTTCCGATGGCACTTTCACTTTTTCTGTTTATTCTAAAATCTCCTCCAATAATATATCTTGGGCTTAATTTTAACAATAAATGTCTATAACATGAACATAATAAAGGAGGATTTAATAAATAATAAATGGAAATTAGAAAGAGAAAACTGGAACACTCTATGAACAAATTATCATGAAACTCAATCAGGGTGGTACAAAAGACACTAGAAATAGAAAATAAGAAAAGCGTAGTAATTCTGAACATGGCGTCTTTGGAAATTATATGTTATGAAGTTCTAACATCTCTAGGATGTGTTACAACAACATGTCGTCAAAATGTGGACAAATTGTACATTTAAAAAGAAGTGGCAATCCCGTCTAGTTCATTTACACTTTCCTTCAAATTTAAGAAAAAACATAACTGACATTAAATTAAACGGTCTAAAATTTCGCATTACTAGATCGATTTCTATGTACCATAGATATTTGGAACCATTCATGATTTTCTTGAATAGTACAAGTCTTCGTCGGTATTTTTGGCCAAAATGTTGAGAAAATATTAACAGTAGAACTCGCTTTTATTCTATTATGTAATATCTAGAGGAATAATACTAAAATTATGGATTTATAAATACATAAGGATTGATAATCAATTTATCATAAACATATAAGTTGCATTTAATATATCTTAATATTAAACTTGAAAATCCGTTGTAGATCCTTCAGGTCTCTCCTAAAACCTTCTCTGAATATCAATAATCAAAATTCCCAAATTTAAATAAAAATATGCTACCTATCTAAATATACATATATTTATCTTAATCAATTTTAAGGCATATTGATATTTATTTTTCTTGTAAATACTCTAATATGCATCAATGATGCTGATGTTATAACAAAGCGATATTTAAGTTCAAAATAGCTATTCATTTCAAAAATATACGAAATATCTAATACCTGCATAACTAGACATTCAAAACTCTTTTGATTTATTTGTAATATAAATATTGTAAGATCAATTTCGTATTAAAATGGTACTGATAAAATAAATTGATTATGGCCAAAAGCATACCCTTTATCTAGTATTATTTTATCAACCACCTTATAATACACTAATATTAATGATTTACTGAAATCCTTATTTGGGATTTTTATTAATTAGACCTCATAAATGAAATTGACGATGGGCGATAATTGAAATTACAATTACTGACATGTTTAAATGTACTAGGTAAACTAATACATATTTATCTCAAAATATCTACGTTTCACTTATGAAATTAGGAAAAATACAAAACAACAATATTACAATAAACATAATTTATTTAAGTATAAAGGACAATAGGATAAAGTTATGTTATTTGTGTTACATCCACTTCATCGATTTTCTCTGGACTATTTCTTAAGGGTCTAAGTTATATAGACTCACTAAGATTGTGGTAACATTGGCCAATAACTGCAAATTTATCATCTTCTTTCTAATTGAGGTAGACGTCCATATATCCACCTTGTGGGTTATATAACAGTATACATCTTGTATCTTTCAACTCATTTGCCCATGGTTCTACACTTATGGCGTCATTTTCATCTCCATTAGCTGTGGATTCAAAACCATAAGCTGCTTTTATGTTTTGGAACTCTTCGTGAGTCACTAAATCTATTCTTCTTACTTTAGTAATATCCACATCGTGTCTTACATCATCCTCTATAACATTAAATGGTATTTTAGCTGCTCATTTGGTTACAATTTATTCTCTATTTGTTTTCGAGAGCTGCAGGAGTTTAAGGTATTTTCATGTCCAAAATATGTTTTGGTGAATTCTACTTCATATTCTTCACCTTTGTTCTAATTTAATACTTGCTAGGCAATGTGTATTTATCTTGTTTCTTCCTTGTACTTCCTTGGACCCTGAAATATTATGCTAGCACAATATAAAGAAATATAGCTTCTTCTCTCTTGACACGAGGTTGGGGCTTGCTCCATATCATTTTCCCATATTTGAATTTCTTTAAAGGTATTAAATTTCAATAACTCCTCAACGTTTAAGTTATGAGTTGACTGTAAATGATTCATTAGAAGATTCGCTTACATTGTAGTATGCTCGCATAACTTACATGTGTACAGTATTTTTGTTACTTTGGTATCTTCATTAATAGCAGGATGCTTTGTTTTGGATCCACGCTGTTTCAATATTTGTTTGCTGCTATATTTATTTTCGCAAGTAAAATATTTAAAAATGAATACACCCTTCAGATTTAATGCAGATATTTTTCTAAAACATAAAATTATTGTAAGATTCAGCAGGAAATTCTCTTATTATGGACATTCAAATTAGAGCAGGTATATAACTTCGTACAGTTTTCAAAATAGAAAAGCTTCTTTTGTTCCATGTTTTGTCTTTCCATAGCAATTTGATTTTCTTATATAATTACTTAATTCTACTATTATAATATAAAACAAAGCAATATATATAGAAAAAATTAGTGTATACAATAATATAAACTAAATATTTCAATCAAAAACTAAATAAACTAAATAAATTATATTTCAATACAATCGTAAATTAAACTATCTAAAATTATAAAAAAGACTAATTAAGTAATAATTTGGTTAAAAAAAATTTGCGGTTGCACTCGAAGAAGCGCAATTTTCCCCACTAAGAACACAAAGCGAAATGCACGTAACAGCCTTGGCGTGAAATTTAAATAAAAAACAATTTTTTTCTGGAAATAAATTTGTTAAATTAAATTCAATTAAATAAATATATATTTATATATATATATATATAAAAAATATGATATATAACAATAAATATAAATTTATAATGTAAATTTATATACATTTATCTAAATTTATCTAAAAATATAAATATAATATAAAAAATATATATCAATAAAATATAAATATTATATACATAAATATAAACCATAAGCAAAAAACTTTGGTGCATAGCAAAATAAAATTACCTCTTCCATCTTTCCGTCAGTACTTTTAATATTTTATCCGAAAGATCATTATGGAATGTACAATTGAAGGAGTTTTAATTTACATTTTTAAAACATTTGACAAAAATTTTGTTATATAATCGACATGGCAAAATCGCTGAATAATTTAAGATATAGCTCAAAGACCTACTGACTACTTGTATATTAAAACAATTTTGTTAGAGTTTGGGACACGATATATTGTCTTGTCTCTATAAAATCAGTCTCAATTTGTGGGTCTACTAATTTATTCATAATTGTATGTAAACAAAAATCATATTTCATATCTTTTTTAAAATGTTATACTAATTAACCTGAGATATACACTACGGTACAACGTAAAACTTTGTTTGCTGTTATAGGAACAGCTGGACTGAAGTTATAGTCAAGTAATTAACAGTAAAAATGAGCAGAAAGGGGGATACTAGTTGAATGAATACAAACTTTACCTTTACCTTCTGGAGTTTGTTCAAGTGTCGATGATACTTGCTTCGAACACCCTGGTTGCGGGCCTGGAATGATGGAAATAGGTACTACCAAGTAAGACAGTTTTGAAATTAACAATTATGAACAGAGATGTGATTGAGTCCTTCAATTTACCTTCGATATAATTTTGATTTTGATCCACTTCAATTTGTACATGTTCTGGGCTCGTGATATTATTTTCACCATAACTAAATTGTTCATAAGTACTTAAAGGAAGGTTTAAATGTATCACACAAATATCTCACGTGGTAACGATAATAAATTATGCCTCATGTTTAACCAACCAGTTTAGGATTTTAAAAGTTTTCTACTCACTTCTTAAGGATCGCTTTTTTAACGGAAAACGATGATGCATTTCCTCACTATCTGTGCATCCGGACACACAACACTTCATAGATCGGGAATACATTTCAACTACGGACTTCTACCTAGTAATAAAATAAAATAATAATTTAGTCTATAAACGTTATAAAAAGCTGACCACACTGTTCTCTACATAGGGCACGTTAAAAATGGGGTGCAAAATAAACAAACCATAGAACGAAATGAACGAATCAGATTCCGTCGCGGCTCTTAGCAGTTTCATGTTGGACGTGGCGAAACATTTCGCCAAAATTTCCATAAATTTCCATATATTCGCAAAATTTTACCAAAACACCCACCTACGAAACTTCCTGCCCTACTCGTATTTAACATAATAGTTAGGGGAGCATAATTGCCAACGCCTCCGACCGTTTTAATTTGGTAATATTAGGTACGTCTGTGTTTCTATCCGGTAGTTTCCAGAACAGTTTCAAATTTAAAAAATTAAAATAATATTTTTAAATTTTCAAACAAATTCCGGTACATTGTTACTATTTGATTGTTAAGCTATATGTAATAGTACAGGGAAAGAATGTAATTGACCTTATTCTTGGGTTTGCTATAAATAATCTTGTTCGTTGATTGAAACATATTGCCTTGTCTTACCTTTCGGACCAATAAACTAGTATTGTGGTCGAATAAAGGCCTTCTATTTATCCTGTCAAGTGTGTGTGTTTAGAATATAACGAACATTTCAAATACTATAACATTTGTGCTGAGGTTGTAATAGTGAGTTAAATAAGAATTATTCTATTAACATAAGTGGTGACAGTGATAAAATAGCCAATGGACCATCCCCGTTAAAATGGTAAAATCAGACTGTGTAGGAACTTTGCTTATCGTCTAATCAGAACAGAAGCTAGAAATAACTGAATTAGCGAAAAAATGCTGTATGGCGTGATAAACCTACTCATTTGATGCTTCTAGTGCACAAGCTGTGCCGTCAACTATGATGTCAAAATTTGTTTGTCAAAAATCTAAACTACAAATTGTAAGTGATAACATTATAATTGTTAAGACAAGTGAATCTATCAAATTCCGGTACATTGTTACTATTTGAATGTCAAGCTATATATAATAGTACAGGTAAAGAATGTAATTGACCTTATTCTTGGGTTTGCTATAAATAATCTCCCAGTTAACTTGCCTATAATGCAACCACTCTCTGATACGGTGTCAATGTCCTGTAAGAAATACTTTTATTTCTTGATAAATAAAATACAAATATTCAACAAACATTATAATGGTCACAATCTTGATAATATACTAGGGGTTGCAACGGTGATTACAATAACAATCGTATATCAACTACGTCATCAAGATCTTCTTCGAGAGACTCCAAGAACCTATATGAATTCCGGTCAAGGCGTCGTCCGTTGTATCCGAAAAATGTACATCTCAGCATTCCCATCGTTCCGACCCGTTACCACGTCCGCCTCGATTAGCGAATGAGTCATTAGGTGCCCTCTATGTAATTGGTCAACAATGCCGATCTATATTTTCTTACGGTCCATCTCTTAGTGACTATGGAAAATTTCACTTGATTCATTTACCACAACGACCTATTTTGATGCACTGTATGCAGCATCATTGAAAAATTCTGGGAATATATGAAAAGTTAATTTAAGTTAATAAAAGCACCAGCCTTCTTTCTGTTCTGTCATCATTGTAAAGTCATCCATTTGTACTTAACCATTGCAAAAAGAATATTTGAAATATGTACATAATAATCCTTGTAATAACTAAATAAAAATAAACAAAAACCTTATCTGTGTTCCTTATTTATTTTTTGAAGTCGGATTAATTTTCTTGTTAAAAACATTATGTTTTTCTCTTTTTGGTGTTAGATATTTGCTCAACAAATTATGCAGTTATTATATTAAGTATTATAATGGGCATGTCAAGTAAAGTTGCAGTCTGTTTGAGGAAAAATATGAATAAAGGAACAATGATTGAAAATAAGAAATGCTTCAGGCACCGGGGTCCGCTACCTAACCTAACTGATTTGACAGGCATTAACCAAACTAGAACACCCACGAAAAGTCGTTGTTTCCACCGGGAATCGAACCCGCGACCTCCACCTGTGGTCTGAAGACTCTAATAACTAATCTCTACGGCTTCTCATATGATATGGTTAGTCTTTAAAAAGCAAACTGAACGAATTTGTACGGATAACTAATAAAGAATAATTAACTTAGATATTATAGACAAACATATGTGCATTTTCAATTTTTCGTTCCCTTTTCAAGACCATAGGAACCTTTAATTTATTTAATAAACTCTGCTTTTTTTGGAATTCTGTTTGGTCAGCTGATTAAAGTCCTTGTTGATGTGGAACGCGTGTTTGGTGTTGATAAGGATTTGGTATAGGAATTTTGCAATTATACTACGGTGAATTTTTGAAAAGGGATGAGTGAAAAATTCCTTTTGAACCTTTGCACTAATGTATTTGAGTAATTCTGTATATGAGGCGCTCAAATTTTTTTCTCCGCTATTTCTAAATTTGTTCATCTCTTCATGGCCGATGTACTTAGACTACTTTAACCCGTCTAAATAAAGGAGTATGTCTTATAGAGAACCATAATTATTAGAGACAATTTGCTTTTTCTACACGTGGGAGGATACAGGATTCTCTGTGGATTATAACGGCCTGGGTTTTCTTTGGGTTGAATTGCAACTTCCAAAAGTTTAACCATTTAACCTCATTATTTAATTGTCCTACAAAAACTTCAATGTGAGAATATTTTTGTCTTCAGAGATATCGAGCTATGTATATCTTGATTGTGAATTCTTCACGCCATAAACAAAATCTAAAGGGCCGGCTTGGTTGGCACAGTGGTCAAGGGCGACAGGAAGGCCCTCTTACTGTTGCGATAGTAGCAGTTTCGAATCCTGCTGGGTAAATTTATGTTTTTGACTATTTATAATACGAAAAAGAAAATCTGTGACTGCGATCAGCCACGCCGGTAACCAAGCTGGGTAAGACCGGATTTCTTCTGAAATCATCTCTTGGACCGTGGGGAACAGATAAACACTATTTAGTAAAAAAGAGACGTTCAGTGTTGTACATACTATGTACATACATATGTAAAATGTTTTCTTGTCAACCCAATATAAACCCAAAAATATCTGAAAAATATGTAAAACATTATTTGAAAATGTCTATATTATGTTGTAGAGCCAGAGAGAATTACAAGAAGATAAATCAAATTGTAGATATATTAAGTTACTATGCTACAAAGGAGTGGAAGTTTGAGAACAGCAACGTGAAAACGCTATGGAAAGAAATGAGAAAGAGCGACCGGGAACTATTTGATTTTGATATTTGTGCTTTGAATTGGGACATGTACTTTTACACTTGTATCCGAGGTAAATCTTACCTAGACTGAAGTTCATTAATGATTGATGCTAGATAAATGATTATAAATATCGATTATATGACAGAAGAACTGAAAAAATCCAAATTAGAAGTTATTTTTGTTATTTCATTTCAACTCATATATATTTTTACATACTAATTACACCCAATTTTTCAATTATTTTGATATACCTTAAAATATTATTTGTTATATCAATTTATTTATGAATCATCATCTAAGTTAAAAAAAATTGGACAATTTGTATTATGATGTGATGGGAAATGATACAGTTATACTAGACCCAATAGTGATTCCTAACTAGTGCTCAAATATTTCAATATTTTAACGACAGATGACGCTGACTTCAAATTTTCCTATAATGTTTCGTCAGTATTATGTTTCGTATAAAATATAAATATAAAATTTAATACTATAATATTTCTATTTCCTTATAAGAACAATATATATAAATCTAGTAATACTTGTTAAAAAGCTCGTAACACCTAATAACATTTCTAACCTTACTAGCCAAAGAATTTCAGCCTTCCTTCTATTGAGTGTTTTCATTTGTCTTCATCAGATTGCCTATTTTTATCCAAGCACAGTCTGTGATAGGCCACATGAGAACAAAAGTGGTCTGGGGATTAAAATACGGCCTAATATCGGTAATATTCACTATATCACAGGAATTGAGATGGAGGAATTCTTTCTTCAGGTCTTCAAGTCTGAATAAAAACTGAAAATATGTCATTTCCCATTTGGTGGCCTTTATGAACTTGTTTTTCAACTACAAACAGTCGCCTTTGAAATAGAATACCGGGGCATACCTTTCGCCGTTTCTCACCACGAAAAGTACCAAATTATCTACATTAATCTGCAGGAATCCACAGCAATCTTCATGTATGTCATTACATATATTATTAATCAAAACGAACATGATCCTGGTGTAGAATTTCAGAAAATTATACGTCTGCAGAAAGTCTTCCATCAATATTTTTCTATCTTTGCCTTCTACGAATAAAAGCTTCCCAGATGAACCGTCACAATGTTTAAAATTGATCTCATTAAATAAAAAAGCTTCGTATTCGCTAAGGGGATAACAATTTACTCGAAGGCTCTGACAAACTTCTGGTGAATATTTGTTCATCGTGGAGAAAATTCTCTCATTTATAATTCGAACGGAGACATATAACAATAACAAAAATTCATCACCAGCCACTTGATTTTACATCAAATTAGTATTGTTGTTATAAAGGTGATTTTATTCATTTCTATATTCTATTTACAAATTTTATTGCGAATATTTTAGGAGCTTGAGTTTATATTTTGAAGGACCCATTGGACACTATTCCACAAGGAATAAGAAAATTCTATAAGTTAATGATTATTTATTATTTAATATTATGTGTATGTTGGTGTATTATATTATATAGTGCTTTGTTAATTTTAAAATATTTCGTTATAAACATATGTTAATTTTTGCGTTTGTTTTAATAGTTTTGATACATATAACTCAGCCCAAATATTTAACCATTCTTAATTATAACCTTTTTTTTCTTAATAATAATCCTTATTGTATATGATATTTCTCTTTATTTATCACTATTTACCTTTTATGCCATGTTATATTACTATAATCAAAATACCAGTATATAAAAGAAAAAATAAACGTACAAATGAACAAAAATAAGCCATTGTTGTTATATCATCAATGTTTTTGATATACCGATTATTTTGATTTTGTTTTCAAATTATATATTTGTAAGTAATTTGTAATCAGCTATATTCCTCGTTCAAACGAGTAGATGACAGTGGCGATGACGAATCTGTAGTTAATTTTAGATATGACTTACCAACAGCTGTTATCAAATGAGTCATCTACTTGAGGTTTTATAAATTGCAAGAATTCACAACTTGTTCAAAACCACCTCTAACTATCTCACTTAATGATAAATAAAATGCCATAGTTGATATTTCAACTCTGTAACTGAAAAAAGCCGAATAATTGAATCTAACCTGAAATCTAAACATAAACTCAGAGAAACATTAGGCTATATGGACATGCATCCGAGCAGGTTTTATGGACCACTATAATTTGTTCAAAAATAATAAGCAGTAATTAACATAGTACGTTTATTGATGAAAAAACAAATTTCACATAATAGAACAAAAAATTTTAATTTCTTATAAGAAAAATATTAGTGAACTTAATACTAATTTAACAGCCTATAATAAGATTTGGAATGTTACTGACTAAAAATTTTTATTTATTTAACATTTCCATTCATTTGACTGCCTACACTCATCCAAGTGCAATCTACAACGGGCCATTTGGGAACGAAGCTTTCTTGATCAAAATATTGGCTAACATCCACAATATTCACTAAATCACAAGAACTTAGTTGAACATCTTCTTTCTCTAGGCCCTGAAGCCTAAACAAAAACCGCAAATAAGTTAACTCCCATTTGGTGACCTTCACGAACTTGTCTTTCAGCTGCCAGCAGGTTCCTTCGAAACAGAACATCGGTGAATATTTTTCGCCATTTCTTACCACAAAGGGTATAAATTTGTTTTCGTCAATTTGTAGAAATCCGCAGGAATCCTCGTTTATATCATTGTGCATGTTTTTACTTAAAGCGAACATAATTCTACCGCAGAATTTGAGAAAATCGTACATGTGCAGAAAGTCCTCCAACAACATCTTCGTATCTCTGCCTTCTATGAATAAAAGTTTTCCAAATTGACCATCGCAATGTTGCAAATTAATCTCATTAAATAAACACGCTTCCCATTTATTCAGAGGATCATAGTTTACTTGAAAACACTGGTGGACTTCTGGTGAAAACTTCGTAAAATTATTACACAACCTATGTTTTATAATTCTAACGGAGACATATTTTAAATCACCGACAATGATGTAAGGCAAATGCTGCAGGTCTATTGTGTGCCATCCAAATTTTACAACTGGAGAACATGGTGGTTCTTGCAATTCTGGTAACGTTTCGGTCTTACTCACTGCGTCTAGGACAACATGTCGGCTTAATTCGTTATCCATATTTTGTCGGTTCGCTGAGTTAATTGATGCCAATTTAACTACATAAACTTTTTTATTCGACATTTCACTTTTTACTTATATTATTTCAATTAACACTCTTCTTATATACTTAAAAAGTACACTACTCTTATAATCTCTACTTATATACTACCTTCTGTCACTGTCACTTCTGTCATTTCAATTGCGAATAATATATATCAAGTAATCTATGGAGAATGTTTTATGATACCATGGCAACTGTCGAATTGTTATAAGATTGTTGTTTTTAAATTAGTATTAGTTCTATATGCAATTTGTATGCTCTATTAACTTTAATATAAACAAATATATTATTACAGGCATATTAAGTATATGATTTTTTAGGTATAAGAGTTTATATTTTAAATTGTGTCGTTTTATATAGGACCTTTTTAATTTAAAAACATTTGAAGAAATTTGCAAGTGTTGCCTAAGTTTGCAATTGTGACATTACAAATAACTGAATGAACTAACCTAACTTCTATTTAATCTAGGGATATATTCTGAAAAATATGTTATTCTTTTTATAGTATAAATTAATCGTTGAATTTTAAATTGATCTAATTTAATATGTTTATGAGAGCAATAATTCGTTGAGATATACATTTATTTAGAGACATTGGTAATATTCTGCAGAAAATGTGTGCATGATTGAGAAAATCCTCTCACTTGTACCTAATTCGAAATGAAACGTGCTTCAGATCACTGATAGTGATGTAAAGGCTGCGGATATTCAATGGTGTGCCATTCGAATTTTAGAAATGAAGGTTTCTGAAGGAATGAAGAAGGCTGATGTTTCTTTCAATTCTGGCAAATATCATTGTTGCCTACTGATTTAGCCATACCGGCTTTGTTATTTAAACTATTATTTATTAACCATTTGAATTTTTATAGCTTATGATGCATTTGATTTATTTAGGGATAAAAATATACTTTTAATTCATTTCAAATTTAAAACTAAAATATATTATTTCAAGAACAAGATGTACTGAATTGGTTCCACCAAGGGAATAACGACTCTGCCATAGGGCTGCCGAAAAAATATTCATATTTTTCTATGTTCATGGTTTCATATCTTTGGTGATATCATGTTCATATATGATATCATCTAAATTAAGGATTTCAAGCAATCTAAGGAGCTTAGATAGGTTTTCCGAAGCGAACAAGTGATAAACCGTGAAGGGAACTTAAGTTCGGTTTTCGATGTGGTCCAACTGTGGTATACTCAGTATACCACAGTGTGACATATCTATAAAAAATTTGTTATGTTATCGACATAGCAAAATCGCTGAATAATTTAAGATATAGCTGAAAGAACTACTGACAGTATATTAAAAAATTTAGTTAGAGTTTGGGACACGAGATATTGTCTTGTCTCTTGATACACTACGGTACAACGTAAAACTTTGTTTGCTCTTATAGGAACATCTGGACTGAAGTTATAGTCAAGTAATTAACAGTACAAATGAGCAGAAAGGGGGATACTAGCTGAATGAATACAAACTTTACCATTACCTTCTGGAGTTTGTTCAAGTGTCGATGATACTTGCTTCGAACACCCTGGTTGCGGGCCTGGAATGATGAAAATAGGTACTACCAAGTAAGACAGTTTTGAAATTAATGGTAACAATTATAAACAGAAATGTGACTGAGTCCTTCAATTTACCTTCTATATAATTTTGATTTTGATCCACTTCCATTTGTACATGTTCTGGGCTCGTGGTATTATTTTCACCATCACTAAATTGTTCATAAGTACTTAAAGGAAGGTTTAAATGTATCACAAAAATGTCTCACGTGGTAACGATAATAAATTATGCCTCATGTTTAACCAACCAGTTTAGGATTTTGAAAGTTTTCTACTCATTTCTTAAGAATCGCTTTTTTAATGGAAAACAATGATGCATTTCCTCACTATCTATGCATCCGGGCACAAAACACCTCCTAGAACGGGAATGCATTTCAGCTACGGACTTGCACCTAGTAATAAAATAAAATAATAAATTAATCTATAAACGTTATAAAAAGCTGACCACACTGTTCTCTACGTAGGGATTCCGTCGCGGCTCTTAGCATAGCGAATAAAACAAGAAATGTGTTAAAGGTAGCGACATTTACATGTTGGACGTGGCGAAACATTACGCCAAAACTTAACGTTAGAATATAACGAACATTTCAAAGGCTATAACATTTGTGCTGAGGTTGTAATAGTGAGTTAAATAAGAATTACTTTATTAACATAAGTGGTGACAGTGATAAAATAGCCTCTGGACCATCCCCGTCAAAATGGTAAAATCAGACTGTGTAGGAACTTTGCTTATCGTCTAATCATAATAGAAGCTAGAAATAACTGAATTAGCGTAAAAATGCTGTATGGCGTGGTAAACTTCCTCATCTGATGCTTCTAATGCACAAGCTGTGCCGTCAATCATGATGTCATAATTTGTTTGTCAAAAATCTAAACTACAAATTAGGGCTAAGAGATAACATTGTAATTGTTAAGGCAAGTCAATCTATCAAATTCCGGTACATTGTTACTATTTGAATGTCAAGCTATATATAATAGTAGAGGGAAAGAATGTAGTAGAGCTTATTCTTGAGTTAGCTATAAATAATCTCCGAGTTAACTTGCCTATAATGTAACCACTCTCTGATATGGTGTCAATGTCCTGTAAGAAATACTTCTATTTATTGGTAATTAAAATACAAATATTCAACAAACATTATAATGGTCACAATCTTGATAATATACTAGGGGTTGCACGGTGTTGTACGGTGATTACAATAACAATCGTATATCAACTACGTCAGTAAGATACTCTTCGAGAGACTCTAAGAAACTATATGATTTCCGGTCAAGGCGTCGTCCTTTGTATCCAAAAGTGTCCATCTCAGCATTCCCATCGCTCGGTCCCGATACCACGTCTGTCTCGATTAGCGAATGAGTCATTAGGTGCCCTCTATGTTATTGGTCAACAATGCCAATCTATATTTTCTTACGGTCCATCTCTTAGTGATTATGGAAAATTTCACTTGATTCATTTACCACAACGACATATTTTGATGCACTGTATTCAGAATCATTGAATAGGGACTATGTCTTTTTAATCTGAAGCGGCAGTAGAAATAAAAAATTATGGGAATATAAGAAATAGTTAATTTAAATTAAGAAAGAAAAGAATTTTAAGCAAGTTCAAAGCACCGTCCCTCATTCTTCCTGTTCTGTCGGAAATTAATTATCGGTTAAAAAATTTTAAGCTAAATAATACTAATTGTTCTACTATAGAACAAAAGAAATCTCCGTAAATTCCCTATTCCTACTCTGTTGTGTGATAACAAGACATAGCATTTCATTATAATGATGACAGTGGTGCAGAAACATCCTACAAACAACAAATTTCCGAGAAATCGACAGACATAAAGCTTATGATGCAGATCTTTTCAAGTCGAGGAACAAAGAGATTTTTATATATTTGTTGTACATGATAAGGCTTTGTTCCAGGAATTAGATGTCGTCATAAACTGGAATGTGATCAGTAAAACCAATTTTAAAATATATAAAACTACTGATGGGTTGGAAATAAGGTATGACCTATTTATATTCCGAAAACTACGATAGATCTGAAGTATATTAATATAGATGATTAGTATTAATATAGATGGCGAAAAAATACAAAAAATGTTTTAAAAACGTTAAAATGTTCCTTTATTTCGTTTTCCTAAGATGTATTCGCAGCAGCTGTTGTATATGTGATGCATATTGGGAAAATTCCATGAAGAGTGAAAAATATGTTGATATGCTTGAGATACTGATTATGAGGTTCTTTCGATCAAAAACAAGGGTTATACTCAAGTTCTGATCATAACGGATATAATTTTAAAAATGCTTTTGGCGTTATCTCGTAATAAACAAACAACTACAGACGCACTACTACACAGACATGACTACAGATAGACAATTTTCTACAAAATACTAAAAGGAATACAATATACCACGAAGAGATATAACAGAGAGAGCAGCACAATTTACATTTGTAACTTTTCGCAATTTCCTGGAACATGAAATGTGAAATTACGTCTCATCGCTATTGGAATGCCCCAAAATACATTATCTGTTGGAACTTTTGATCCGCACAGTTTTCAGTTTACTGAAGATCTGCTTAAAAATTAAGAAGGAAAGATAATAATTTGAATTAAAATATCTACCGGGTGTTGTGTTGCTTCGTTTTAATTTGGATTTAAATGGATTGTTAGTTGGACTGCTTCGATTTTGAACATTACACAACAGTATGAAATGCATAATGTATATAATATATATAGTAACTAAGTAGTAACTATATATAATAACTATGTAGTTTAAATGTTTACATATTTGTGAATTAGTTAACAATAAATTATTTTGAATAGATTTCTATTATAAAATTGAGAATTATATTATTTTTATTACTCCAGTTATTTCAAATATAGTAAGAATATACATGGGATTGACACTTAGTTTAATAACTACAAGAAAATTTCATTTTAAATCAATAGCATAAAATACACCAGACGGTTGAACTTTATTTTAATATACAAACAATAGTATGAGCTCTCTTCTGTTATTACAGAAATTTGTTTTATGTTTTTAAATATTACGAATTCTTGACATTTATTTTTGATATAGGTGAATTTTACAGCAGATGAAATTTGTGCCATGATGGTCAAAAAACGAAACATCCGTAATATATCCGTCATAGCTCACGTAGATAACGGAAAATCATTTTTAACAGACTCCTTAGTAGCAAAAACTGTTATTATTGCTTGTGCCGAAGTTAGAGAAATACATTTTACAGACACCGGAAAAAATTAACAAGACAGATTTATAAGCATATTAAGAATATGTAGTCTTTTGAAATATTGAACGACGAAATTTACAAACCACTGAACTTATGTGATAATTTTGATTAGTGATTCTGAAGCTTTATCTCTTTAAAATAAAACTGGGTATTTGTTATAACAAAAATACTAACTTTTTTCATAAATAATATTGATTAACGCGAAAAAGAATAGAAAGTTTTCTTGATTAATTTGATTGGTTCCTCTGGGCACATAGATTTCCGTTCTGAAGTACCTACTGCCCTTCGTATAACTGATGGTGCTCTTGTAGTAGATTGTGTTTCGGATAAGTAAATTCCTAAATAATTATTTGTATAATAAATTAAATAATTATGTATGTATTTTTGGTGTTACTTCACTTTGTATTAATTTTACTAAAGAACATGCATAATGCAATTCAATGCAAATGCAATAACGCATATCTAAATATATATCTGTGGTAAAGACAATTTATTAAGAACTTCCGAATTACAGTAGGAAACATTGTAGTGTCTTTACAATCTTTTAATTAATCGTGTTGTCATATCCAACGGCCCCAGGCCATCATCGGTTAATGATTGGTGCTACTGATGCTGCTAATTCGCTATAAATTATGAATTAAGTTAGAAACAATTTTGTAATAATGAATTATTTGCAGGTGTGTGTACAACCGGAAACTATGTGACGTCAGGCTATCGACGAACGTATTAAGCCAATCTTGTTCATGAACAAGATGGACCGTACCCATTTGAAATTGCAGTTGGATGCTGAATAACTTTACCAAACTTTCTGACGATTAACAATCTATGGGCTTAGGAATATTTCAACCCAAAAACAGAACAATAATCACAAAAGATCGTTTTATATGTACATCTTGAATCCATCTACAAAATTTTTGACTTGATTATGAACTGCAAGTAAACATCTGTTTTATTATTAAAAAAAAATTCTTCCAGCACAATTAGGCCACTATACAGTTTACAAAATAACTTTTATGAAGTCATTAGGAAATAAATATATTGTTGGCAGTGCATTGGAAGAAAATTATTAGCCTAGGTATTAAACTCTTTCATGTTACCTCTATCTTTATATCCTATGGTGACAAGCTGTTATATCCAGAATGCATTATATATTTTTAGCTCTTGGGTGTAACTAAAATTTTTATTTTAGGAAAGAAGAGTATTCTCTCTACACTGCGCATTAACTTGAAATATGAAGACAAGGATAAGGATGGAAAACAATTTAGTTGGACATGGTTACCTGCTTGTGGGCCTTTGCTTCAGATGATTGCCGTTCACTTACCATCCCCAGTAACTGCTTTGAAATACAGAATGGAAATGTTATACGAAAGTCCACATGATGATGAAGCCGCTCTTGGTATGTGTCACCTATATGGTTTTTAAAACGCGTTAAATTTTGGTATTTATTTGTACGTGACGATTTGTAATTTACAACTCTAGGCTGATTCCTATGATGATGTGTCTAAAATGGTACTCACTTCTAATAAAGGTATTTTCTACGATTTTGGTCCTGTTTTTTCCGGTAAAGTAGCCACCGGCATGAAGGCCCCTATCCTGGGACCTAACTATATGGCCTCAACAAAGAGGATTTACACGAGAAGACAATTCAGGGAGCCATCCTCATGATTGGTCGTTATATAGAGGCCATGGAATATGTCCCATCTGGAAATATTTGCACTTTGTTCGGTCTGGATCAATTTTTGGTTAAGCCCGATGCCATCGCCACATACACAAACAAGTAGAACTTGAATGTCAAGAAGTTTAGCTTATCTTCCGTAATACGTGTAGCTGCGGAACAGAAGAATCCGACCGATTCAGAAAAACCTGTAGAAGGTACGCAAATGTTCGCTTTTATAGTGTGATTATCACTAAGTCGTCTTTACAATCTTTTAATTAATCGTGATGTCATCTCCTACCGCCCCAGGCCGACATTGGTTAATGATTGGTGCTACTGATGCTGCTAATTCGCTATAAATTATGGATAAAGTTAGAAACAATTTTGTAATAATGAATTATTTCAGGTGTGTGTACAAACGGAAATTATGTTACGTCAGGCTATCGACGAACGTATTAATATTATATCGAGAATGCATTATATATTTGGAGTTCTTGGGTGTAACTAAAATATTTATTTTAGGAAAGAATTATATGAAGCCCTTCTCTTCTCACTGCCAACTAACTTGAAATATGAAGACAAGGATAAGGATGGAAAACAATTTAGGCGGACATGGTTACCTGTTGGTGAGACTTTGCTTCAGATGATTGCCGTTCACTTACCATACTCAGTAACTGCTCTGAAATACAGATTGGAAATGTTATACGAAGGTCCACATGATCATGAAGCCGCTCTTGGTATGTGTCACCTATATGGATTTTTTAAACGTGTTAAATTTTAGTATTTATTTGTACATGATGATGTGTAGTTTACAACTCTAGGCTGACTCACTGTGAATGATTGGTATAAACTAAACAACAATTACCAATTATTATTATTATTTTTTTAATATTTGCAAATGACTATATTTTGTTTTTTGTTTTTAGGTATTAAGAACAGTGATCCTAACAGTCCTATGATGATGTGTCTAAAATGGTACTCACTTCTAATAAAGGTATTTTCTACGATTTTGGTCCTGTTTTTTCCGGTAAAGTAGCCACCTGTATGAAGGCCCCTATCCTGGGACCTAACTATATGGCCTCAACAAAGAGGATTTACACGAGAAGACAATTCAGGGAGCCATCCTCATGATTGGTCGTTATCTAGAAGCAATGGAAGATGTTCCATCTGGAAATATCTGTACTTTGTTCGGTGTGGATCAATTTTTGGTTAAGCCTGATACCATCACCACATTCACAAACATGCAGATCTTGAATTTCATGAA
Organism: Rhynchophorus ferrugineus; assembly: GCF_030347505.1. Classification (NCBI taxonomy): domain Eukaryota; kingdom Metazoa; phylum Arthropoda; class Insecta; order Coleoptera; family Curculionidae; genus Rhynchophorus; species Rhynchophorus ferrugineus. The sequence continues at coordinate 102,194 of NW_027472680.1, forward strand.
ATTCGGCGTAACTCTCGTAGTACGTGTAGCTGTGGAACCCAAGAATCCGGCCGATTCACCAAAACCTGTAGAAGGTACGCAAATGTTCGCTTTTATTGTATTATTATTACTAAGGTTTGTGTCATTTGTCTTAAGGTTTGAAACGTCTGGCTAGGTCTGATCTTATGGTACAATGTGTCATTGAAGAATCTAGCGAAAACATCATTGCCGGCGACAGAGAGCTCCATTTAGAAATCTCTCTGAAGGCCTTGGGGGAGGATCGATCATGCGTGAATTCAAGTTACTTAATCCGGCCCAATAGTGCCCTTCGTGTAACTGATTATGCTCTTGTTGTAGTAGATTGTATTACAGATAAGTACATTTCTAAATAATTATTTGTATAATAAATTAAATAATTATGGAAGTATTTTTGGTGTTACTTCACTTTGTACTAATTTTACTAAACAAAAATTAAAATTTTAAATAATGCATATATAAATATATTGCTGTAGTAAAGACAACTTATTAAGAATTTCCTAATTAAAGTAGGAAACATCGAAAAAAGAATTTTGTAGTATCTTTTCAATCTTTTAATTAATCGCGATGTCATCTCCAACCGCCCCAGGCCGACATTGGTTAATGATTGGTGCTACTGATGCTGCTAATTCGCTATAAATTATGAATAAAGTTAGAAACAATTTTGTAATAATGAATTATTTGCAGGGGTGTGTACAAATGGAAACTATGTTACGTCAGACTATCGACGAACGTATTAAGCTAATCTTGTTCATGAACAGTACCCATTTGAAATTGCAGTTGGATGCTGAATAACTTTACCAAATTTTCTGACGTTTAACAATCTATAGCGTTAGGAATATTTCAACCCAAAAACAGGATAATGATAGCAAAAGATGGTTTTGCATGTACTTCTTGAATCCCATATACAAAATTTTTGACTTGATTATGAACGGCAAATAAACATGTGTTTTATTATTAAAAAAAATTAATTCTTCCAGTACAATTAGGCCACTATATAGTTTACAAAATGATTTTTATGAAGTTATTAGGAAATAAACATATTGTTGGCAGTGTGTTGAAAGAAAATTATATGCCTAGGTATTAAATGCTTTCACGTTACCTCTATCTTTATATCCTATGGTGACATGCTATTATATTGAGAATGCATTATATATTTGTAGTTTTTGGGTGTAACTAAAATATTTATTTTAGGAAAGAAGAATATGAAGCCCTTCTCTCCACACTGCGCACTAACTTGAAATATGAAGACGAGGATAAAGATGGAAAACAATTTAGGCGGACATGGTTACCTGTTGGTGAGACTTTGCTTCAGATGATTACCGTTCACGGGCCATCCCCTGTAACTGCTCAGAAATACAGAATCGAAATGTTATACGAAGGTAAACATGTATGGATTTTTAAAAGGCTTGAAATTTTTGTATTTATTTGTACATGGCGATATGTAGTTTACAACTCTATGGTTATTCACTGTGAATGATTGGTATAAACTGAACAACAATTACCAATTTTTTATTATTTTTTTAGTATATGCAAATTACTATACATTTTTTTGTTTTAAGGTATTACGAACTGTGACCCTAACGGTCCTCTAACGATGTATGTGTCCAAAATGGTAGACACTTCTCATAAAGGTCGTTTCCACACCTTTTTTTTTCTGTCTTTTTCCGGTAAAGTAGCCAACGGCGTGAAGGCCCCTATCCCAAGACCTAAATATGTGGCATCAAGAAAGAAGATTTAAACGAAAAGACAATTCAAGGAGCCATCCCCATGATGGGTCGTTATGTAGAAGCTATTGAAGATGTCCCATCTGGAAATATTTACAGGCTGTTCGGAGTGGATCAATTTTTGGTTAAGCCCGATCCCATCCCCACATTCACAAACATACGCAACTTGAATGTCATCGTAGTACGTGTAGCTGTGGAACCCAAGAATCCGGCCGATTCACTAAAACTTTTAGAAGGTACGCAAATGTTCGCTTTTATTATGTGATCATCACTAAAGTCTGTGTTATTTGACTTCAGGTTTGAAACGAATGGCTAAGTCTGACCTTATGGTACAATGTGTCATGGAAGAATCTAGGGAAAACATCATTGCCGGTGCCAGAGAGTTCCACTTAGAAATCTCTCTGAAGGCCTTGGAGGAGGATCGATCATGCGTGAATTCAAGTTACTTAATCCGGCCCAATAGTGCCCTTCGTGTAACTGATGGTGCTCTTGTTCTAGTAGATAGTATTAGGGGTAAGTAAAATCCTAAATAATTATTTGTATAATAAATTAAATAATTATGCATGTATTTTTGGTGTTACTTCACTTTGTATTAATTTTACTAAAGAAACATGCATAATGCAATTCAATACAGATGCAAGAACGCATATCTAAATATATTTCTGTGGTAAAGACAATTTATCAAGAACTTCCGAATTAAAGTAGGAAACATTGTAGTGTCTTTGCTATATTTTAATTAATCGTGATGTCATCTCCAACCGCCCAAGGCCGACATTGGTTAATGATTGGTGCTACTGATGCTGCTAATTCGCTATAAATTATTAATAAAGTTAGAAACAATTTTGTAATAATGAATTATTTCAGGTGTGTGTACAAACGGAAACTATGTTACGTCAGGCTATCGACGAACGTATTAAGCCAAACTTGTTCATGAACAAGATGGACCATACCTATTTGAAATTGCTGTTAGGTGCTGAATAACTTTACCAAATTTTCTGACGTTTAACAATCTATGGGGTTAGGAATATTTCAACCCAAAAATAGGATATTGGTAACAAAAGATCGTTTTACATGTACATTTTGAATCCCATCTACAAAATTTTTGACTTGATTATGAACTGCAAGTAAACATGTGTTTTATTATTAAAAAAAATTAATTCTTCCATCACAATTAGGCTACTATATAGTTTCCAAATAACTTTTATGAAGTTATTAGGAAATAAATATATTCTTGGCAGTGCATTGGAAGAAAATTATAGGCCTAGGTATTAAACGCTTTCATGTTACCTCTATCTTTATATCTTATGGTGACAAGCTGTTATATCGAGAATGCATTATATATTTGTAGTTCTTCGGTGTAATTAAAATTTTTATTTTAGGAAAGAACAATATGAAGCCCTTCTCTCCACACTGCGCATTAACTTGAAATATGAAGACAAGGATAAGGATGGAAAACAATTTAGTCGGACATTGTTACCTCTTGGTGGGACTTTGCTTCAGATGATTGCCGTTCACTTAGCATCCCCAGTAACTGCTCTGAAATACAGAATGGAAATGTTATACGAAGGTCCACATGATGGTGAAGCCGCTCTTGGTATGTGTCACCTGCATGGATTTTTAAAACGCGTTAAATTTTGGTATTAATTTGTACTTGATGATGTGTAGTTTAAAACTCTAGACTGATTCACTGTGAATGATTGGTATAAACTAAACAACAACTACCAATTTTTTATTAATTTCTTAATATTTGCAAATGACTATACTTTGCTTGTTTTTGTTTTTAGGTATTAAAAATTGTAATCCTAACGGTCCTATGATGATATGTGTCTTAAATGGTGCCCACTTCTCATAAAGGTTATTTCTACGATTTTTGGTCCTGTTTTTTCCGGTAAAGTAGCCAACGGCGTGAAGGCCCCTATCCCAAGACCTAAATATGTGGCTTCAAGAAAGAAGATTCGAGAAGACAATTCAGGGGGCCATCCTCATGATGGATCGTATGGTCGTTATATGTATAATTAGAGAATGATATATATTAGGTGAGTTAGTGTACAATTCTTTTGGTTTAATTTTAAAATATTTCTTCCGTACTCTGGAACAAATAAAACACGCACTATATAGAGTTTTGAACGAAAAGTTGCAGGCGTCTGAAAATTTTGAAACAAATGTGCTGTCTGGTATCTAGTACACTAAGAACAACGTTACTAATTATGTTCCTGTTTTTGTCTAGATGAATCTTCCACTGGCTTTTGGTTTATAGATCATACCAATTAATAAGCAAAAAAATGGCAACGCCCTCTTAATTTATTTTTTCAAATCATATTTAATGGAGTGAGTTTTATTCTTAATTCTATTTGCAGGATTCCAATGGGCAACAAAGCAATCCATCGTGGTGGCGGTTAGATCATTCCTACAACCCGTCGTATGTTGTCTTTATGCTTGCCTATTAGTCAATATATTATTAGAAGTTCAATAGTCTGGGCAGACGTCCAGCCCAAACTCATTGAACTTGTTTGTCAGTGTGAAATTCAGGTAAATCTTTTATACAATTATATTTTCACTCCATCTTAGAAATACGTTCCATATCACAGAAAGCGGCACCAGATGATACAGCGTTGTATAAGTAGCAATTTTGAATTGTTTACATAATTATATCCCGGTTGATTTAGAACTTCTATCCATTCTCAGATGATTCTCTAGAATCGACTTGTTGTAGGTATTTGAGTAATTAAAGTACTGGATACAACTTAGTCCATGCATATTTATACTTTACAAACATCTCGATTAAAGCCACAACACAGAAATGAATCAAGAGTGAGGGATCTTCATCTTGTCCGGGTGGTTTTATCACGAGCATGCGCCGTAGCATTTTTACGATTTTATATACAAAGTAACTACTCTTAACATTTAATTATTCAACAATATATAAGCCGATTCAGTATATAGGCGCATCCACCCAATTATTATATGTCCAACTATATGTGTTGTAACATTCGCAAGATATGTTATATTAATGGTATATTACTTTCGATTCTAAAGAATTCTTACTTTTTGGCCATTTGGAATAGGGGAACTAATAAAACATTAACAATCGTTAACAAAATTATTATATTAACAAATGTTTTATTAAAAGATATCCAAAATTACCTGATTTCTGCTATAGATTTAATTGGCTGGTTTTCACAATGTGTCAACATGCTTGTTGAAAAATATGATTTATAATGTTTCGCATTTATAATTTAATTTTTGGAGATATTTCTTCAAGTTTAATATGTTTAAAAAATATACCAAAAACCATACCATAAGTCATATATCTAATATTTGACCGAACTGCTTTATTATTGAATTTTCCGTTTTAATATTATAATTTTTCTGGAAACATAATTATTTATCAGATTATTTATTTATTATAAAAGCTAGTACTGTACTAATATACGAAATTCTTTTTTAACATATCTAATATTTTATTTTGTTGTTTTTCAGGATACATATAAAATAAAGAAAGTTTTCCATATCTCAGTCAATACTTGGAGAAAATGTAAACGCGTCGTTAATGACAATCCATTTTTTTCTATAGTACAAATAAAAAGGGCGTGATCCACGTTCTCATCAGAGAGTAGACGGCAGACTGCATCTGCTTTTTAAATCCCAAATATAACAACTTGAGGGAGTCCAAACTTGCTGGAGAAAGCGAATTATAGGAGAATTGGGGAATTGGACAGTAGGGGTTGACAGTACTTTGGTTGAAGGCTGCAATCCGACGAACTGTAGCATTTAAAAAGGATGAGCAATTTAATATATATTTGGGTATACATGTATGCTAGAGCCTGGTCTGGAATAAGGCGTAAAATACAGCTATAAGAATCACTCGCTGTTCGGTGAACTTGAGAGGACAGTTTTGTCCATTTTTAAGGTCCACCCGATAGAGGTGCGGTGGGCGTGGGTAGAAGAATGAGTCCATAAAGATACCAGATAACTGAAGTAAGGTAGTACATTCCATCTTACCGTGAACTTGTTAGGTTTATTAAGTTGTCTTTTTATAGCATTCATATGAATCGTAAAATTCAATTAATGTTATCAAAGTATTTAGTATTTAAATTTCAAACGTTAATTCATCAATAAACTATTATATTTCTTGTCATAGATTTTATAATTAATTAATAAATTTTTTTGGAAAAATGACTTGTTTTAATGCTTGACCATAAAAAATGACACAAAGTTTTAAAATTACTTTCCTGACGATGTGCATCCATTATAATATTTTTTAGAACCGATTTGGTGAAGGTAATTGGGCAATTAAAATACTGAATTCAGCCGAGCCGCTCTGTATTTATACTTTATGAATAAGTCGATTATGGCCACATCACAGAATTAATTAAGATGCCGGAATCTTCATCCTGCCCGTGAGGCTATAACTCGATCTTGCTCCGTAGCGTTTTACATATTTATATTTCAAGGCAGCAAAACATTTATTTATGCAATCGTGCTTAAAAGCGCATTTACCATATAGGCGTCTCTAATCAATTATTTGTGTCTAAAATTCGGCCACCCTGACCTCGCAAAACTTCACTCCGACCTGCTCTTGGAATATGGTGGTTGTTATTCTGGTTTTTCTATAATGGAGACATACTCTTAACTACTTGATCTTTTAAAATTTCTTACCTTGTTGATGATTTTTTCTTTATAGTTCCATTTTATACTTTCCATACTGTGTATTTTATAACTTCTGTGAAATCAATTTTTTTACTTTTTGGGGTGACCTGCAGTTTATTCCTTCGGTGAGGTCTGACTGCCAGACACCATTTTAAATTCTCTTAATGGTCTGGTATATTCAATGACTCTTTTTCTGTTTTCTTTTTTTTTGTTGTGGTGACTACCGATTGGTTGGCTACTCCTGTGCTGGCAGCCTGGCAGTAAACGTTCATAGCAACGTCGCTCGTGATGGCCCCCAGTTTTTGGTACCCTTCATATCATCAGCTAATTTGTTGTCACGTGCATTGGTTGTTCTTATCGTTGGAGTACCCCACATAGGTATGCCCCTTTTGCAAGCCCTCTTTACTTTCCTAAATATAACTATATATTTGTATTAGATATCGATGTTCTTTCCAGTTGCTCTATGTATTTGTGTTCTGAATCGCATCTTAAATTAATGACTTTATGTCTAACACGATCTGAGAATAGAATATATATTTTCATTGTGTAAAACTATCGAACACTTGTTACCTCCTACTGTCCAACCTCTTTGATAAAATTACTTTGAGCAGAAAGATAAAAAATAATTTGAATACATTTAGTGTTTAATATCTTACTATGTATTTTATAGCTTATCACTTTTGGCGCATAAAAAATATAACACACATTTATCTAATTTTTAGGCATTTAATTTTTAATCCTAAGCAAGCAGACCTTGATACTCAACAAGGCTTCTACTTATTGGCATATCAAAACACCAAATGATAGATAATCGAGGTAATAAAATAAAAAAATTAATGAATATGTTAACAATAAAAAAATAAAATACGGAATAAGTTTTACAAGGAATAGACTATTTATCTCTAAAAATATTTGTCAACTGCATAATTAAATAATATATAGTTAATAAACATACATTAAGCACATTTTTATAACATAAAACAATGAATTTTCAATAAATCACATAAACACTTCATATCGCACACTTATAATAAAATTTTAAAATAGAACATAATTTATTTGGTTTGGATAATATAGCTTTTGGACTTTTCCAATTTTTCGTTATTACATCACTTATTGCGTCAGGTGTTTTGTCTTTGTTTGTGATGAAACCACTGGTGTTTGTGGTACGTTTGCCTAAAAAGAAACCAATCAAAGCAAGTCAAATTATTAAGAAAAACTCAAAAATTCATATTACATTTTGACGATCCTGACAACTATTCAATTTGGATTTATTGGATACGGCAGTGTCTGTAAGTTGTCCTATTCTTTGTCTTTCAGAATTCCGAAAATTCCGTCTCTTTGAAGCAGACTCTGTGTCTAAACGTCTCAATACTTGATGTTCGAGACAATATTGCTCTGCATTATAAGTTGGGCCCTCACTCTAAAAATACAAAAAAATTATAATATTTATAGATTATTAGGATTTTCTAAAATCATAAATTACGTTATCCCAACTATCATCAACTGGTACAAGTTTAATAGGTTCTAGAGGTGTTACCACCTTTTCAACTTCACTGCCTTCTTTTATTAGCTGCAATTCTATACACTTTTTATCCGGGCACATACTATGGTGTAACTAGTATAAAAAAAGTACTGTATTGGTTTTCTTTAATAAATAATACACCTTACATTTAATTCTTCTGGTGGTACACGGTGACATGTATTATAATCACAAGGGACTAGTACAATATTCCCGCTGTTAGCAGCTTTGCATTTCTTCAAATGTAATTCCATCCTTGATACTCTTATGTGATGTGAGTTATTGTAAGGACAAATAACTTTTTCATTGGAACTGTAAAATATCGGTTAAGTATTATCTTTAAATTCTTTGGTCATACATTAATCTCTTAATATCTCCATTGTTTAAATTTCTGTATTATATGTTTTTAAGATATTTTAAAATATACACTAATATAAATTGTTAATAGTTAAATTATAAATGTTTATACGTGAATAAATGCACTTAACTTTGCAAAACTTTGAAATATTTCAATGTAGCAAACATTGTTTATCAAATTCTTTTGTCAAAATATTTTATGTTTTCTTATTGATTACATATATGGAAGATCAAAGAGTAAACTAGAGATGATGAAAGAAAATCGTTTGTAACTTCCGATGTATCGATAGTTACATAAATTATTCCATAAATATTATAAAACCTTTTAAACATTTTTAATAAACTATTAAATTTGGTACTTAACCTTAAAAGATTAGCTTCTCTACACTAATTAAAATAAAATATTTATTAAAAAATTCGATACTTTAATGTACATTTTACAATCTTTAAATAATATCGATATTTTTTTGGGCCGTGCCCTGTATGTATGTAAAATCGCAATTTAAAATACTGACTTTATTTCTAACATGATCTTAAAAAAAAAAAACATTTCTAAAATGTAAAACATAATCGAAACATAACGATTAATATACTTTGAAAACGGATATTTAAATTTATATACTAATATACATATTAATATACTTTTTACAGTATTTACAAAACATCGGCCTATATATCAATATTTTTATTTTTTATTAAAAAATCTACATATTTTTTGTGAAATATCGAAGTATTTTCCAGTAGCAGTAGCTGTTAAAAAATATTTATATTTTATTCATCCCTTACATCCATATACTTTTTTTAAAACTTGACCTTGAAAGTGAAAGGAATACAACAAGGAATACATTCAACATCTTCCATTCAAGATCAAAATGATATTAAGTCGACTGCACGTTGTCGATATGTTCCCGTGCCGCACCACCGAATGGTTCCAGAACAGTCTCCGTTAGTTCGTTGATCGAAACGCATTGCGTTGTCTTACCTGTCGGACCAATAAGGTAGTATTTTTGTCGAATAAATGCCTCTTATTTAAACAAATAATGTTGGAATATAATGAACATTTTAAAGACTAGAACATCTGTCCTGAGGTTATAACAGTGAGTTAAATAAGAATTTCTTTATTAAAATAAGTGGTGACAGTGATAAAATAGCCGATGGATTATCCCCTTCAAAAATGGTTAAATCAGACTGTGTAGAAACTTTGCTTTTCGTCTTATCAGAACAGAAGCTGGAAATAACTGAATTAGCGTAAAAATACTGTATGGCGTGGTAAAATTCCTCATCTGTTGCTTCTAATGCACAAGCTAGAATGGTTTGGATATGCAATTAATCTAAACTAAAAATTAGGGGTAAGTGATAACATTATAATTGTTAAGGCAAGTCAATCTGTCAAAGTCCGGTACATACTATACAGTACATAGTTACTATTTGAATGTTAAGCTATATATAATAGTACAGGAAAAATATGTAACAGACCTTATTCTTGGGTTTACTAACAAATAATTTCCGAGTTAACTTGCCTATAATGCAACAACTCTCTGAATTGGCGTCAATGTCCTGTATGAAATACTTTTATTTCTTGGTAAATAAAATACAAATAATCAAAATACAAATTCAAATATTATAATGGTCACTATCTTGATAATATACTAGGTGTTGCAACGGTGATTACAATAACAATCGTATATCAACTACGTCAGCAAAAAACTCTTCGAGAGACTCTAAGAAACTATATGATTTCTGGTCAAGGCGTCGGCCTTTGTAGCCAAAAAGTGTCCATCTCAGCATTCCCATCGCTCGGTCCCGATACCACGTCTGTCTCGATTAGCGAATGAGTCATCAGGTGCCCTCTATGTAATTGGTTAACAATAACGATCTATATTTTGTTATAGCCCATCTCTCAGTGATTATGGAGAATTTCACTTGATTCATTTACCACAACGATCTACTTTGACGCACTGTATTAAGTAACATTGAATACGGACTATATCTTTTTACTCTGCATAGAAATAAAAAATTCTGGGAATATACGAATAGTTAATTTAAATCCAGAAAGAAGTCATCCGTTTGTACTCAATCATTGCAAAAAGGCCCATGCTGAAATTAGTTGTTGGTTAAAAAATTTTAAACCAAATAATACTAATTGTTCTACTATACAACAAAAGAAATCTCCATAAAATCCCTATTCCTACTCTGTTGTGTGATAACAAGACATAGCATTTCATTATAATGATGACTGTGGTGCAGAAACATCTACTAGAGGATAGAAACACCACTTAAAATCTGTCATTCGAGGGCAAAATGACGGCAAATCGACTGCTACGTTGTCGATATTTTAAATTATTATTTACATATAGGGAAAATAGTTTACTGGAGGATTTACAGATTTGCGGCTAGCTGCATATTAAAATTTTGCAGTAAGTCTTAAGTCTGCAATACGTTAACCTAATTCACAAACATACTGAATAATTTTTTCTGTTAAATAGATTTTGCAAATACTAAAATATCGCAATATAATATAGTTTTAAGCAATATAAATAAATATAGTTTTGCATAGTACTAGGATTTGTATTAAAAGTTTGAGTCTCGTTTTCCTCATTTTTCCGCTTTCTAACTTTTAAACTTTTAGGGCGCTTCGATTTCATTTGGATTATTTTATCATATTTCACATCACATCATAATGCAACCAGCAGCAAAAAGAACATAAATGAATAAATGGAACTAAAATGTATTAAGGCAAATAATCTAAATTTGCCTACAATATAACGACTACTGTGTGACTATAACTAAAATAATTTTAAAAATAGTTTAATAATATTTTTCTTTGTACTTCGAGATTTTGACTGTTTATGATCTGTGATCGGTGGTTAATTGAAATATTACTCCAAAAATATAAGGTTTTTTTTTTGTTCTGGCCTAAAAACCAGGCGGTGGAATGCATGACGCATACCTGATCGCGGAGACTTGCCCTGGAGTGACAAGTTGGACCGGGTTATGTGGGACTGCCTCTGGGCTTACCAATACACTAAACCGAAACCGCCTCACAGTTGACCCCTGTGGATCACTACTGCTACTGCATTAGATTTGGGAATATGGCACCCGCTGATCGGGCAGCCGTTATTGGGCACGAGGGCCCGGCGATTCTATTGATTCTCGAACTTGAGTTAACACACAACTGGGTACTGTTCTATGGGGGCAAAAGTTATGACTGTAGCGACGGATGGGGTCGTTTCAGCCTGGAAAAGGGGGAGAGCTTAGCGGTGACGCGGTGCTAAGCTCCCAGCATGTGGACCAGCTCGCGAACAAGCGCGTTTTCAGAAGAACTTGAGCTGAGTTGTTGTTTGTGGAATGATTGAGATATGAAATGCTTGATCTGGAGTGTCAGTTTCCCTATGAATTTGATTATTTCTGACAAACCATGGAGCGTTTAATATTTTCCTGAGGAGCTTATTTTGGAAAACTTGAAGCCGTTTGACCTGGTTGGGTGCAACAAATTTGAAGTAGACATTAGATCCGTAGAGGAGTACGGACCGAATTAACATCTTGTAAAATAAGCATTTGATGGAGATGGGAAGTCTGCTAGAAGATCAGATCAGAGAAGAAAGCAGGTTTGCTATCCCCGAACCTTTTTGGATTGCTTTCTGGATTTGGGAATGCCAACCGAACGCCGGTCGAAGTGAAGACCTAGGTACGTGACGTTATCCCGCCATGGAATTATTGCGGTGTCGATCTTAAGTTGCGAGACGCGCAGTGCGTAACGCTTCTTGTGGAAAATGATGGCCTGGGTTTTCAGGGGGTTGATTTGCAACCTCCAGAATTTGAACCACTTGACCGCATGATCGAGCTGCTTTTGTAAACTTCATGAATTGTAACTTCGAACCTGGCGGCCGTGAAGAAAGCAGTGTCGTCAGCGTAAAAGGCGACGTCAGTATGCTCTATTCTCGGCATATCTAAAATAAAGAGGTTAAATAAGGCTGGGGCCAGCCGGGAACCTTGAGGAACGCCAGCATCGATTTGTTTACGACTGGAAAGTGATGCCCTGATCTTGACCTGGAAAGATCTGTCCGAGAGATAGGACTTGAGAGCGGTTAGGTCTTCTGGGAGGCCTAACCGCACGCACTTTGCGAACAATCCGTCGTGCCAGACCTTGGCTTTGGTTAGGTCCAGAAGAACTGCTCTAAGCTTTTTACGTTGGTCAAGAGCCTGATGGATGCGTGCAGCCAGACGGGAAGTTTGATGGACGGATGAGTGGTGAGCGCGAAAGCCGAATTGTTCATCTAGAATGATGTTGTTTTCCTTTCTGAAAGAGTTGAGAGCGTAGAGTATTGCCCTCTCAGCAAGCTTCGAAATGGCGATGAGAAGGCTGATAGGCCTGTAATCAGATGGAGATGATTTTGCTCATTTCTTGGGTATAACCGCTATATGTGCGTGTTTCCAAGACGCCGGGAAGTGTTGCAGTCTCATGATGGAGTTAATGATGTTTGCCAGTTCTGCGAGCTGCTTATGCGGGAGCTTTTTTAACTGGGTAATCGATATTCCATCGAAACCTGGAGATTTTTTGTTTTGAAGTTTGGCGATCATAGTCTGTAGAGACTTTGGAGACACAAAATGGTTGAGAAGAAAGGCGGGGATTACTGGTCTTTTGACGGAGTTGGATTCGTTGATGACAGTGTCAATGTCTTTAGCTTTAGTGTTCTGTGCGGGTGGGAGGCATTTAATTTGAGCTTCGTAGGTCTCTGCAAGGCGCTCGACTTTTTCTTGGTTAGTGACTGCGAAATTTCCTGTAACCGCTGACTTCAGGGGAGGGATGACATTGTGCGTCTTCCCCATGAGGCATTTGGGGACACGCCAGAAGGAAGGGGGGCCATCCAGCCTTTGGTCCGCGAGAAATGAGTTCCAGTTCATTGATCGCCAAGTGGAGACGGCCGCCCTTACCCTCTTGCATGCTCTGTTCGCCTCCCTTTTGTCTGCAGCATCAAGGGTGAATCGAGCTAATCTGCATAAACCGTTTTTGATGCGAATTTCACGTTTAAGAGAAGCGGGAAGGTTGTTTTTCCACGGCTGGGGTTGTGATGAAATTTTGACTGTGGCAGATTCGTGAGCAAACTGAATATCGCGAGTTAGCTTCAGTACGGCTTCCTCGAGGCGTTCTGGTGTGTTAATTTTCGGAATTGGATCGGATTTCAGGAGAAGAGATTGGTAGTTTTTCCAGTCGGTTTTTTCCTGAATCTTGTTAGTGGGACTTGAGTGGTGGCGCAGATTCCGAGTTTGAGAAGGACCGGACGATGATCAGAGTCTAGTTCGTCAAGGACTCGAACTTCGGAATCACGATTTACGTCTTGCTGAATAAAGAAATCAAGGATTCTTGCTGCGCCTTGAGAGACTGTACTAGGGTGATGGGTGGGTTCATCTGGCAAGGCAAGACCGTAGCCCAGATCTGCACTTAGAGCTACGATGGCGTTACCTGCGGGATTCGCTCTGGAACACCCCCAGATGGGGTGGTGGGCGTTGAAGTCGCCACCTATTATTTTCGGAAATTTTCCTTCCACGAGTGATCGGTATTCGGCATAGTTGAATGCAGAAGATTTCCTGTACTGGGATTTAATCACGAAGGGACGTTCTTGGATATCGGTTTTAATGGAGGTTGTTTCGAAGTTGTTTACTGATAACGATGGAAGGAGCTCGTGTTTGACTCCTTTTCTGACGAGAATGGCGGTTCCACCGCCTCGACCCGGTGTTCTATCGTTTCTGTAGACAAAAAAGTGTTCGAAAGAGAGACGATGCGAAGGTTTCAGGAAAGTTTCCTGGATGAGCACGATGTCGACGTCATAGAATGTCATGACATCTTCCAATTCCGCTTGCTTTCCGCGTAAGCTATTTGCATTCCATGTCAGCAGTATAAGAGATTTCGGAACAGTCATTTCGAAGAGTTAAAGGCTGCTGGAAGTTATAGAGACAGGTAAGTGTTGCCGCCTAGGCAGCGACATTTGGAAAAAGACGAGCAAGTTGGTGAGCCAGGGCGATCACTTGCAGGAAAGCCTGCGGGTCAGTAAACGCCTGTATTGTGGAGTTAAGGTCCGGTGTATTGGTTGGAGCAGGAGTTTGAGTTGGAGCAGGCTGGGTGGCGCTGGCTAATTTTTGGGCTAGCTTCCTGCCACCTTGGTTACCCCATGCAGAACCTTGTGGAGGCCTGGTTTCGGTCGGAATTTTTGGTTTTCTTGGAGCAGGACGGCAGCTGCAACCGCTGAAGTTTGCGGTATGAATTTCACTGCAGTTGCTGCACTTTGGAGGTGCTTCTGGGATTTTGGTACAGTATCTAGTGTCGTGATGCCCGGCACATTTGACGCAACGTGGGGGGGCTCGGCAATATGAGCTGGAGTGCCCGAAAAGTTGGCAGTTGAAGCACTGCACTGACTGGCCGTTTCCCCTCTGGACCTCGACCTTCACTGTGATGACGCCGAGTTTGGTCATATATATGATCTGTCGCTCTTCGCGAGGGACAACTACCTGAACAATTGGTAGTTCTATCCCGGATTTTAATTTCCATCTTTGCACCAATTTTGGATGGAAGCCTTGATCAAAGAGAAGTTCACGTACTTCGTCAATGCAGAGTGATTCTGGGATGTTTTTATTATTACCCGGAATGCTCTCTCCTCCGGATGACAGAAGGAATGGTAAGGGTAATTCCTTTCCTCGAGCAGGGTAGTGAGTTTACGGTAATTGTTGCTTGTGGCGACGAATAAGAAAATGTCCTCCTTTTTGTTTCGGGCTATGATGTCTATTGATTGTGCCTTAGTAATTCTAATGAGCTCCATGTACCTCATCTTGTCACGGAGCACTATAGGCGGAATTTTTTCCTTTGGGGGACTTTGAGAAACAGTCGCCGAAACGGTTGGCACTGTTTTTGCTGTGGAGGTTAAGACTTGTTTAGTGGCCTGGCTTCTTACCTGCGCAGGTTGGGTTGGCCTTGTGGTAACTTGTTTCGGTACTGGCTGTGGGGCCGTCTTGGTGGTCGGCTTGTTTTGCACTGGTCTGGTGGCAAATTTTGTAATCGAAGGCTGTACGTTAGCCTTGGCTTTCGATTGGGTAGATTTAGTGGCCGGCTTGGCTACCGGATTGGGTTATGATTTGGGAGCCTGTTTTCCCTTGTTGCCGGCCTTCGGCAGCTGGCTTTCCTGAGGTGGAGAGACGGGCCCTCTTTTCCTTTTTCCCACCAAGGTGAAACCGTTTAGCTGGTGTCTGGGTCTGGATTTCTATGGCAGCGGGAATCTTTACTTCCATGGCATCTTTTTGATGCTTCATGAATTGTGTTATCGTAGCTGTGAGAGTTTTGATTTCTTCCTTGAGATCTTCGGAAGCCTTTTCGCTCTTTTCCAGCTTTTCCGTCTGTTTGGGCTTTTGCGAACGTTTTAACGTCAGCTATCTGCTTTCGCAGGTCTTCGTTCTGTAAAAATATAAGGTCTAAAAGGATTAGTTTTCCAAACAATTGACAATGATCCTATTTCAATTGTTTAGTATTTTATTTACGTATTTGTTAATATTCGAGAAGCTACCCGGTCGTTCCGTTTTACCATTATCCCTCAAGTCGGAAAGAATTAAACAAGTTACAAAATTTTAAGCATCTGTTGTTAATATGAATTGTTTATCAAAGTTAGGATACATTAAAATACTATCAGATGTTATAATTTTTTTACATTTTTCAAAATATGTTCTTATTTTTCTTTAATATGGAATTAAGAGATTTCAAGAAATTTTAAACAAATTTAGAATATCAAAAAGGCCTATAATTTTTTTTAAAATTGGAAAATATGGAATTAAGAGGTTTCAAAGATCTGACAATTCATCCGGTGATAACCCCAAGTTGTCGTTATTGTGGAATATTTGTAATTTTTTCTATATATGTAGGGAACGACACCTGATCCATCTGTCTGACGGAGCCGTATCTACGTTTCAAGAATACGCTCTGAATGGTTCCTTGTTTGTGGAATAGCCGCCACCGAAAGAATACGTTCGAGTGGCATACAATAATGATTAGTTTTTAATTTTTTGTTATATTAATTTTGGTTATAATTTATATTAACAGAAGCAGCCGTACAATTATTATTATTGGCTTGCCATAAATTATGAATTATGATACACCTATATACACTAAACAAGTTCCTGTTGTTTGGTTCGCCTCGATCTTCTGATTTCCTGCGTGTTGTCCAATAGCTGTATAGCTTTCACGTTACTGTGATTATGCAACCGTATTTCAAGGCGAAATCTTGGATCACTTCTTGTCTCCATTTGATTTCGCGGTCATTGATAATTATTCGCAAAACTGTTTGATGTTTGGCGTATTATCAATATATGGCATTTGTCAACCCCATATGTGCACACCATGGATCCAAATTGGCTTTATGATTGACTGATAAACCAATCTCTTTGATTTTAGGTTAAGTGGAGAGTATATTTCAATTAACCAATACATTTTCTTGACTTTGAATCTAATCTGCTCTGCTTTTTGTCTAACATGAGGTTTTTAGTTTAACCTACTATCGAGACATATTTCGACGTATTTAGCTGATTCTGCTTGAATCAGGCATCTGTCAAGTGATATAATTATGTATTTGTCATTTTACTTCAATTCAAAATTAACATGGACGGATTTGGAGCGATTAAGCCATATTTTTCAGTCTCTAGTCCATTTGTAGATTTTTTTACCGCTACTTGTACGTTATCTACAGCCTTAGACAACTTAGACAATTTTTAATATGAAAACTGTGTCGTCGGCAAATGTTCCAAGTATTGTTTCTTCTGTTGTAGGGATACGTGGATCTTCAGCTGAAATAGGGTTGAGTGTAGAGATTGCTCGTGCATCTAAAACTCTAAATTTTTTCAAAATGTTATTATTCGAGGAGTCGACAGTAATTGGGCGGAAGCAATCTGTTCATTTTGTATATTAATCCCAAATGCCGTACCCGGTCAAAAGCTTGTGAGACGTCCAGTAATATTGCAGGGCAGTATTTCTTTTCTTCGAATTCCTTTTTAATTACCGCTGTTACTCTATGCGCTTTGTCCATTTTTGAGTGGTGATTTCAAACTGCAAATTGGAAATCTGGTATTTCTATAAATTACTTAATGCGTTTTAACAGCAGTTTCTCATATAATATTAATATCGTAGGTAACAGCGAAATACACTGGTAAGATCTAACTTGGTCTACTGGTTTATCAGGTTTTTTAAGCAAATGAATTCGAGCAACATTAAATAATTCCGAAACATGCCTCAGTCTCAAACAGGCATTGAATATTCAATATATCTTTTATTAACCAGCCTTTTTAGGATTGATGTTAATATAAATTTCTGTGGCAACTTCCATTGGAGAAATCTGATTTACAACAACATCGGCCTTATGAACAGGATTTGTATCTATTGCAGATTCTATAACCGTCGGTTGGAATACGTTATACGTTCTTGCATTATAAGACTAAACGGGTCTCTGATAGTAAATGTGTTAGTTGGATTGGGTTTGTTTGTTTTTTTCAGATTTGTCGCATCTAGTGCTAACAATACTGGAGTGTGATCAAATGATACTTCGCAAAATCTCTCGATTTGTATTTAATTTGAAGAGATGCCTTTCGAAATGTAAAAGTCCAGTAGGTCTGATAATTTTTGCTGCCCCAGTAAGTGGGTTTGCGCCCAGAGTAATAATTACATGTAGTTATATTTATTGCTGCGAATAGTTCGCTGGGTTTTCCAGGTATTATTAATCGTGAACCTCAGGCTGTATGTTTAACATTTTTTATTATTTAGTTATTATATTGTTACTAGTCGTTTCCGTCTAACCTACGATTTGTCTTTGTAATAACTTAAATCTAGGTATATAACTAGGAGGACCCATCGGCCCTATCTCAGTCTCTGGTGAAATAATGTTTATACGTGTCACTGCTGAATTTTTTAATATATGCACCTCACTACACAATGCTAAAATTACTATCTAGCTATCTAAGATCCAAGACCCAAGATCAAATGATTTGATTTTTTTGAGTCTGTGTCGTGTTCTGGTGGTATCCAATAGTTGCAATATTTCAATATTCGTATGAGAATGGAATCTTTCCTCATGATCCCTTGCAATTCTCTTGATTTCTTGACTGACTGTGGGTATCTGAAGGTCTCGATGTAGGTAACAAGTGCTATAGTATTTGGGTGCACCCCCAATACCTCTCAGGACTATGTTCTGAAAAACTTATTTGATGTATGTTACTCTTTGCAGAACATCCCCATAATTGAACTCCGTATGTCCATATATGTGTTAGTAATTGCTTATATAATAGCAATTTATTATATACTGTTAATTGTGATTTTCTTGCAATTAGCCAGTAGATTTTCCTATTTTTCAACTCCAGTTCGTTTCTTTTCTTCTTTATATGTTCCTTCCAGCGAAGTTTTGCATCGAGATTCATTCGAAGATGTTTAGCGTTGTTGCTATATGGAAAGATAGTGTTATTTAATCTTATTGGTGCTTGTACGGTCTGTTTATATTATGAACTGCACGTGTCCAATTATTTAAATTGTCACTTGCCTGTTGTAATTTTCGTGAGGCTTCTTCATTATTATCTCCGACAGCTATAATCGCAGTATCATCAGCAAATGTAGCATTCGTAATATTTTCTATTTGAGGTATATCACAAGTGTAGAGCAGATAAAGCATTGATCCCAGTACACTTCATTGTGGTACACCTGCTTTAGCTTCTTTTATTGTAGAGTAAGCTTCTTCTAGTTTGATTCTGAACATTATGGTTGTAATGTATGATTTTAATAGTTAGGTGTGTTGTTTTGGTAGTATTTTCTGTAGTTTATGCACAAGGCCTTCATGCCAAACCTTATTTCGTTGGCTTTTTCTATAACATCTGTTATTCTGTGGACCTGGTCAATTGTTGAGTGCTTGTTAAAAACCCAAACTGGTTTGTTGGTATTAGGCTTTTTTTCTTTATATGATCGGTTTTATTCTTTTCAACAGGAGTTTTTCAAAAACCTTAGATATTACTGGGAGCAGTGATATAGGTCTAATTTCCACATAGGTCTCTTATAGACGAACTGTGTAGACATGAACGCTTTAAATATTTTGGGACTTTCCAGATTGAGTAATCAGTTTCTTTATCATGTGTTACATTTCTCAGATAATCATTTATGGTTTTGTTTTTTATTTCCCTTTTCACTCCTTGGGTTATATTATTTAAACTATTTTTATTTTCAGGTGTTCTGTTTTGTTGCCATTTTTTTCGTAATTTACGTTTTTCAGCTACCATTTCCTTCACTTCTTTTGGATAATTAATTCCTTTAATTGTACTATTAATTTGTGGAGTATTATTCTAAGCAGCTTGTTGAATATCAACTACGAATTTCTCTGCTTCAAAATTTAATTGTTCAGTTGTCTTGAGGGGTACGTTTAGTTAAATTCGTTTGTTCAATTGTTCAGCAAATCGTTCCCAGTCTGTTCTCTTGATTGTTAATGTTGGGTTTCTTTCTTGTCTTATTATATTTTCGCTCAACGTCAGAATCACTGGCGTATGATCTGAACTTAGCTCAAAATTTTCTTCGATCTTTTTATAGTTGGCTGTTATGTTTCTTACTATGAAGAAATCTAACAGGTCTGGGGTTTTCTCTTGACTAGTCGGCTAATAAGTTGGTTTTCCAGTTGACATGTAACTACATCATTATTCAGCAGCTGCTTTATGCCGTTCATTGCCTTTAGTTGATGTCATTCTGTCATTGTTTTTTTGATTGTATCTTCTTCTTCACTTCCTTCTCTTGCGGTGTTAGCTGGATGTATTGTATGATAAAATGTATATCCTCTAAATTTTATAAAGGACTCTTTTGTTAAATGGGTTTCTGATATTAGGCAAATATCTATTTTTTGCATATCTAGGAATACTTTTAAGGTAGCGTGATGTTTCTGCATTTTGCACTGTATTTTGGTTTAGTTCTGCATTAATTTTTCACTTTTAGCTGATTATGGAAGCGCTCTTGCCATAGCTTTGATGCCTCTGTTTTTTTTTGTAGTCATAAGAGTGCCATTACAGTTTCAGCAACTCTGAGCAATCTATTATTTTTGTGAATATTGTACGACATTCGGCGTCGAGTTTTATTTGTCCATTGTTTAGTACCGTTGCTTTGAATATTATATACTTGGACCTCATCGTAAAGCAAGTCAAAGTCGGTAATATTACTTACCATACTTGGGGGTGACCTGGGCATTCTAATTTCTTTATTTTGTTCATTATTTGGTTTTACTTTTATTTGCTGTGATGATGATCCCCGGGGAATTATTTGCTTTTATTTTTTTACTTTTACCCGTTATTCAGCCTATTTCTTTCTGCAATTCTTCTTCATCTGTTTCGTATATAACAATTGCACTGCTTTTGTTGGCTTGGTGGTTTGTCCTTGCCTTCAGAGCTTTGTTTATTTAGTTGTAGCTGGAGGGCATATATTTGTTTTTGAATATTGGTTAATGCGATTTTAAGACTCTCTGACTTTTCGTTCATCCACGCATTGTAGAGTGCCCGTTCGTTCTGGGTTCTAGTTGTGTTTTCTACATTCAAAACTGCAATATGTGATATCCTGATGTCGATATTTAACATCGCATAACTTACATGTGTACAGTATTTTTGTTACTTTGGTATCTTCATTAATAGCAGGATGCTTTGTTTTGGATCCACGCTGTTTCAATATTTGTTTGCTACTATATTTATTTTCGGAAGTAAAATATTTAAAAATGAATACACCCTTCAGATTTAATGCAGATATTTTTTCTAAAACATAAAATTATTGTAAGATTCAGCAGGAAAGTCTCTTGTTATGGACATTCAAATTAGAGCAGGTATATAACTTCGTACAATTTTCAAAATAGAAAAGCTTCTTTTGTTCCATGTTTTGTCTTTCCATAGCAATTTGATTTTCTTATATAATTACTTAATTCTACTATTATAATATAAAACAAAGCAATATATATAGAAAAAATTAGTGTATACAATAATATAAACTAAATATTTCAATCAAAAACTAAATAAACTAAATAAACTATATTTCAATACAATCGTAAATTAAACTATCTAAAATTATAAAAAAGACTAATTAAGTAATAATTTGGTTAAAAAAAATTTGCGGTTGCACTCGAAGAAGCGCAATTTTCCCCACTAAGAACACAAAGCGAAATGCACGTAACAGCCTTGGCGTGAAATTTAAATAAAAAACAATTTTTTTCTGAAATAAATTTGTTAAATTAAATTCAATTAAATATATATATATATATATATATATCTATATATATATATATATATATATATATATATATATATATATATATATATATATATATATATAAATATAATATATAACAATAAATATAAATTTATAATGTAAATTTATCTACATTTATCTAAATTTATCTAAAAATATAAATATAATATAAAAAATTTATATCTATAAAATATAAATATTATATACATAAATATAAACCATAAGCAAAAAACTTTGGTGCATAGCAAAATAAAATTACCTCTTCCATCTTTCCGTCAGTACTTTTAATATTTTATCCGAAAGATCATTATGGAATGTACAATTGAAGGAGTTTTAATTTACTTTTTTAAAACATTTGACAAAAATTTTGTTATATAATCGACATGGCAAAATCGCTGAATAATTTAAGATATAGCTCAAAGACCTACTGACTACTTGTATATTAAAACAATTTTGTTAGAGTTTGGGACACGATATATTGTCTTGTCTCTATAAAATCAGTCTCAATTTGTGGGTCTACTAATTTATTCATAATTGTATGTACACAAAAATCACATTTCATATCTTTTTTAAAAAGTTATACTAATTAACCTGAGATATACACTACGGTACAACGTAAAACTTTGTTTGCTGTTATAGGAACAGCTGGACTGAAGTTATAGTCAAGTAATTAACAGTAAAAATGAGCAGAAAGGGGGATACTAGTTGAATGAATACAAACTTTACCATTACCTTCTGGAGTTTGTTCAAGTGTCGATGATACTTGCTTCGAACACCCTGGTTGCGGGCCTGGAATGATGGAAATAGGTACTACCAAGTAAGACAGTTTTGAAATTAATAATTATGAAAAGAGATGTGACTGACTCCTTCAATTTACCTTCGATATAATTTTGATTTTGATCCACTTCCATTTGTACATGTTCTGGGCTCGTGATATTATTTTCACCATCACTAAATTGTTCATAAGTACTTAAAGGAAGGTTTAAATGTATCACACAAATATCTCACGTGGTAACGATAATAAATTATGCCTCATGTTTAACCAACCAGTTTAGGATTTTAGAAGTTTTCTACTCACTTCTTAAGGATCGCTTTTTTAACGGAAAACGATGATGCATTTCCTCACTATCTGTGTATCCGGGCACACAACACTTCATAGATCGGGAATGCATTTCAACTACGGACTTCTACCTAGTAATAAAATAAAATAATAATTTAATCTATAAACGTTATAAAAAGCTGACCACACTGTTCTCTACATAGGGCACATTAAAAATGGGGTGCAAAATAGACAAACCATAGAACGAAATGAACGAATCAGATTCCGTCGCGGCTCTTAGCAGTTTCATGTTGGACGTGGCGAAACAAAATTTCCATAAATTTCCATATATTCGCAAAATGTTACCAAAACACCCACATACAAAACTTCCTTCCCTACTCGTATTTAACATAATAGTTAGGAGAGCATAATTGGCAACGCCTCCGACCGTTTTAATTTGGTAATATTAGGTACGTCTGTGTTTCTATCCGGTAGTTTCCAGAACAGTTTCAAATTTAAAAAATTAAAATAATATTTTTAAATTTTCAAACAAATTCCGGTACATTGTTACTATTTGATTGTCAAGCTATATATAATATAGTACAGGGAAAGAATGTAATTGACCTTATTCTTGGGTTTGCTATAAATAATCTTGTTCGTTGATTGAAACATATTGCCTTGTCTTACCTTTCGGACCAATAAACTAGTATTGTGGTCGAATAAAGGCCTTCTATTTATCCTGTCAAGTGTGTGTGTTTAGAATATAACGAACATTTCAAATACTATAACATTTGTGCTGAGGTTGTAATAGTGAGTTAAATAAGAATTATTCTATTAACATAAGTGGTGACAGTGATAAAATAGCCAATGGACCATCCCCGTTAAAATGGTAAAATCAGACTGTGTAGGAACTTTGCTTATCGTCTAATCAGAACAGAAGCTAGAAATAACTGAATTAGCGAAAAAATGCTGTATGGCGTGATAAACCTCCTCATTTGATGCTTCTAGTGCACAAGCTGTGCCGTCAACTATGATGTCAAAATTTGTTTGTCAAAAATCTAAACTACAAATTGTAAGTGATAACATTATAATTGTTAAGACAAGTGAATCTATCAAATTCCGGTACATTGTTACTATTTGAATGTCAAGCTATATATAATAGTACAGGTAAAGAATGTAATTGACCTTATTCTTGGGTTTGCTATAAATAATCTCCCAGTTAACTTGCCTTTAATGCAACCACTCTCTGATACGGTGTCAATGTCCTGTAAGAAATACCTTTATTTCTTGATAAATAAAATACAAATATTCAACAAACATTATAATGGTCACAATCTTGATAATATACTAGGGGTTGCAACGGTGATTACAATAACAATCGTATATCAACTACGTCAGCAAGATCTTCTTCGAGAGACTCCAAGAACCTATATGAATTCCGGTCAAGGCGTCGTCCGTTGTATCCGAAAAATGTACATCTCAGCATTCCCATCGTTCCGACCCGTTACCACGTCCGCCTCGATTAACGAATGAGTCATTAGGTGCCCTCTATGTAATTGGTCAACAATGCCGATCTATATTTTCTTACGGTCCATCTCTTAGTGACTATGGAAAATTTCACTTGATTCATTTACAACAACGACCTATTTTGATGCACTGTATGCAGCATCATTGAAAAATTCTGGGAATATATGAAAAGTTAATTTAAGTTAATAAAAGCACCAGCCTTCTTTCTGTTCTGTCATCATTGTAAAGTCATCCATTTGTACTTAACCATTGCAAAAAGAATATTTGAAATATGTACATAATAATCCTTGTAATAACTAAATAAAAATAAACAAAAACCTTATCTGTGTTCCTTATTTATTTTTTGAAGTCGGATTAATTTTCTTGTTAAAAACATTATGTTTTTCTCTTTTTGGTGTTAGATATTTGCTCAACAAATTATGCAGTTATTATATTAAGTATTATAATGGGCATGTCAAGTAAAGTTGCAGTCTGTTTGAGGAAAAATATGAATAAAGGAACAATGATTGAAAATAAGAAATGCTTCAGGCACCGGGGTCCGCTACCTAACCTAACTGATTTGACAGGCATTAACCAAACTAGAACACCCACGAAAAGTCGTTGTTTCCACCGGGAATCGAACCCGCGACCTCCACCTGTGGTCTGAAGACTCTAATAACTAATCTCTACGGCTTCTCATATGATATGGTTAGTCTTTAAAAAGCAAACTGAACGAATTTGTACGAATAACTAATAAAGAATAATTAACTTAGATATTATAGACAAACATATGTGCATTTTCAATTTTTCGTTCCCTTTTCAAGACCATAGGAACCTTTAATTTATTTAATAAACTCTGCTTTTTTTGGAATTCTGTTTGGTCAGCTGATTAAAGTCCTTGTTGATGTGGAACGCGTGTTTGGTGTTGATAAGGATTTGGTATAGGAATTTTGCGATTATACTACGGTGAATTTTTGAAAAGGGATGAGTGAAAAATTCCTTTTGAACCTTTGCACTAATGTATTTGAGTAATTCTGTATATGAGGCGCTCAAATTTTTTTCTCCGCTATTTCTAAATTTGTTCATCTCTTCATGGCCGATGTACTTAGACTACTTTAACCCGTCTAAATAAAGGAGTATGTCTTATAGAGAACCATAATTATTAGAGACAATTTGCTTTTTCTACACGTGGGAGGATACAGGATTCTCTGTGGATTATAACGGCCTGGGTTTTCTTTGGGTTGAATTGCAACTTCCAAAAGTTTAACCATTTAACCTCATTATTTAATTGTCCTACAAAAACTTCAATGTGAGAATATTTTTGTCTTCAGAGATATCGAGCTATGTATATCTTGATTGTGAATTCTTCACGCCATAAACAAAATCTAAAGGGCCGGCTTGGTTGGCACAGTGGTCAAGGGCGACAGGAAGGCCCTCTTACTGTTGCGATAGTAGCAGTTTCGAATCCTGCTGGGTAAATTTATGTTTTTGACTATTTATAATACGAAAAAGAAAATCTGTGACTGCGATCAGCCACGCCGGTAACCAAGCTGGGTAAGACCGGATTTCTTCTGAAATCATCTCTTGGACCGTGGGGAACAGATAAACACTATTTAGTAAAAAAGAGACGTTCAGTGTTGTACATACTATGTACATACATATGTAAAATGTTTTCTTGTCAACCCAATATAAACCCAAAAATATCTGAAAAATATGTAAAACATTATTTGAAAATGTCTATATTATGTTGTAGAGCCAGAGAGAATTACAAGAAGATAAATCAAATTGTAGATATATTAAGTTACTATGCTACAAAGGAGTGGAAGTTTGAGAACAGCAACGTGAAAACGCTATGGAAAGAAATGAGAAAGAGCGACCGGGAACTATTTGATTTTGATATTTGTGCTTTGAATTGGGACATGTACTTTTACACTTGTATCCGAGGTAAATCTTACCTAGACTGAAGTTCATTAATGATTGATGCTAGATAAATGATTATAAATATCGATTATATGACAGAAGAACTGAAAAAATCCAAATTAGAAGTTATTTTTGTTATTTCATTTCAACTCATATATATTTTTACATACTAATTACACCCAATTTTTCAATTATTTTGATATACCTTAAAATATTATTTGTTATATCAATTTATTTATGAATCATCATCTAAGTTAAAAAAAATTGGACAATTTGTATTATGATGTGATGGGAAATGATACAGTCATACTAGACCCAATAGTGATTCCTAACTAGTGCTCAAATATTTCAATATTTTAACGACAGATGACGCTGACTTCAAATTTTCCTATAATGTTTCGTCAGTATTATGTTTCGAATAAAATATAAATATAAAATTTAATACTATAATATTTCTATTTCCTTATAAGAACAATATATATAAATCTAGTAATACTTGTTAAAAAGCTCGTAACACCTAATAACATTTCTAACCTTACTAGCTAAAGAATTTCAGCCTTCCTTCTATTGAGTGTTTTCATTTGTCTTCATCAGATTGCCTATTTTTATCCAAGCACAGTCTGTGATAGGCCACATGAGAACAAAAGTGGTCTGGGGATTAAAATACGGCCTAATATCGGTAATATTCACTATATCACAGGAATTGAGATGGAGGAATTCTTTCTTCAGGTCTTCAAGTCTGAATAAAAACTGAAAATATGTCATTTCCCATTTGGTGGCCTTTATGAACTTGTTTTTCAACTACAAACAGTCGCCTTTGAAATAGAATACCGGGGCATACCTTTCGCCGTTTCTCACCACGAAAAGTACCAAATTATCTACATTAATCTGCAGGAATCCACAGCAATCTTCATGTATGTCATTACATATATTATTAATCAAAACGAACATGATCCTGGTGTAGAATTTCAGAAAATTATACGTCTGCAGAAAGTCTTCCATCAATATTTTTCTATCTTTGCCTTCTACGAATAAAAGCTTCCCAGATGAACCGTCACAATGTTTAAAATTGATCTCATTAAATAAAAAAGCTTCGTATTCGCTAAGGGGATAACAATTTACTCGAAGGCTCTGACAAACTTCTGGTGAATATTTGTTCATCGTGGAGAAAATTCTCTCATTTATAATTCGAACGGAGACATATAACAATAACAAAAATTCATCACCAGCCACTTGATTTTACATCAAATTAGTATTGTTGTTATAAAGGTGATTTTATTCATTTCTATATTCTATTTACAAATTTTATTGCGAATATTTTAGGAGCTTGAGTTTATATTTTGAAGGGCCCATTGGACACTATTCCACAAGGAATAAGAAAATTCTATAAGTTAATGATTATTTATTATTTAATATTATGTGTATGTTGGTGTGTTATATTATATAGTGCTTTGTTAATTTTAAAATATTTCGTTATAAACATATGTTAATTTTTGCGTTTGTTTTAATAGTTTTGATACATATAACTCAGCCCAAATATTTAACCATTCTTAATTATAACCTTTTTTTTCTTAATAATAATCCTTATTGTATATGATATTTCTCTTTATTTATCACTATTTACCTTTTATGCCATGTTATATTACTATAATCAAAATACCAGTATATAAAAGAAAAAATAAACGTACAAATGAACAAAAATAAGCCATTGTTGTTATATCATCAATGTTTTTGATATACCGATTATTTTGATTTTGTTTTCAAATTATATATTTGTAAGTAATTTGTAATCAGCTATATTCCTCGTTCAAACGAGTAGATGACAGTGGCGATGACGAATCTGTAGTTAATTTTAGATATGACTTACCAACAGCTGTTATCAAATGAGTCATCTACTTGAGGTTTTATAAATTGCAAGAATTCACAACTTGTTCAAAACCACCTCTAACTATCTCACTTAATGATAAATAAAATGCCATAGTTGATATTTCAACTCTGTAACTGAAAAAAGCCGAATAATTGAATCTAACCTGAAATCTAAACATAAACTCAGAGAAACATTAGGCTATATGGACATGCATCCGAGCAGGTTTTATGGACCACTATAATTTGTTCAAAAATAATAAGCAGTAATTAACATAGTACGTTTATTGATGAAAAAACAAATTTCACATAATAGAACAAAAAATTTTAATTTCTTATAAGAAAAATATTAGTGAACTTAATACTAATTTAACAGCCTATAATAAGATTTGGAATGTTACTGACTAAAAATTTTTATTTATTTAACATTTCCATTCATTTGACTGCCTACACTCATCCAAGTGCAATCTACAACGGGCCATTTGGGAACGAAGCTTTCTTGATCAAAATATTGGCTAACATCCACAATATTCACTAAATCACAAGAACTTAGTTGAACATCTTCTTTCTCTAGGCCCTGAAGCCTAAACAAAAACCGCAAATAAGTTAACTCCCATTTGGTGACCTTCACGAACTTGTCTTTCAGCTGCCAGCAGGTTCCTTCGAAACAGAACATCGGTGAATATTTTTCGCCATTTCTTACCACAAAGGGTATAAATTTGTTTTCGTCAATTTGTAGAAATCCGCAGGAATCCTCGTTTATATCATTGTGCATGTTTTTACTTAAAGCGAACATAATTCTACCGCAGAATTTGAGAAAATCGTACATGTGCAGAAAGTCCTCCAACAACATCTTCGTATCTCTGCCTTCTATGAATAAAAGTTTTCCAAATTGACCATCGCAATGTTGCAAATTAATCTCATTAAATAAACACGCTTCCCATTTATTCAGAGGATCATAGTTTACTTGAAAACACTGGTGGACTTCTGGTGAAAACTTCGTAAAATTATTACACAACCTATGTTTTATAATTCTAACGGAGACATATTTTAAATCACCGACAATGATGTAAGGCAAATACTGCAGGTCTATTGTGTGCCATCCAAATTTTACAACTGGAGAACATGGTGGTTCTTGCAATTCTGGTAACGTTTCGGTCTTACTCACTGCGTCTAGGACAACATGTCGGCTTAATTCGTTATCCATATTTTGTCGGTTCGCTGAGTTAATTGATGCCAATTTAACTACATAAACTTTTTTATTCGACATTTCACTTTTTACTTATATTATTTCAATTAACACTCTTCTTATATACTTAAAAAGTACACTACTCTTATAATCTCTACTTATATACTACCTTCTGTCACTGTCACTTCTGTCATTTCAATTGCGAATAATATATATCAAGTAATCTATGGAGAATGTTTTATGATACCATGGCAACTGTCAAATTGTTATAAGATTGTTGTTTTTAAATTAGTATTAGTTCTATATGCAATTTGTATGCTCTATTAACTTTAATATAAACAAATATATTATTACAGGCATATTAAGTATATGATTTTTTAGGTATAAGAGTTTATATTTTAAATTGTGTCGTTTTATATAGGACCTTTTTAATTTAAAAACATTTGAAGAAATTTGCGAGTGTTGCCTAAGTTTGCAATTGTGACATTACAAATAACTGAATGAACTAACCTAACTTCTATTTAATCTAGGGATATATTCTGAAAAATATGTTATTCTTTTTATAGTATAAATTAATCGTTGAATTTTAAATTGATCTAATTTAATATGTTTATGAGAGCAATAATTCGTTGAGATATACATTTATTTAGAGACATTGGTAATATTCTGCAGAAAATTTGTGCATGATTGAGAAAATCCTCTCACTTGTACCTAATTCGAAATGAAACGTGCTTCAGATCACTGATAGTGATGTAAAGGCTGCGGATATTCAATGGTGTGCCATTCGAATTTTAGAAATGAAGGTTTCTGAAGGAATGAAGAAGGCTGATGTTTCTTTCAATTCTGGCAATATCATTGTTGCCTACTGATTTAGCCATACCGGCTTTGTTATTTAAACTATTATTTATTAACCATTTGAATTTTTATAGCTTATGATGCATTTGATTTATTTAGGGATAAAAATATACTTTTAATTCATTTCAAATTTAAAACTAAAATATATTATTTCAAGAACAAGATGTACTGAATTGGTTCCACCAAGGGAATAACGACTCTGCCATAGGGCTGCCGAAAAAATATTCATATTTTTCTATGTTCATGGTTTCATATCTTTGGTGATATCATGTTCATATATGATATCATCTAAATTAAGGATTTCAAGCAATCTAAGGAGCTTAGATAGGTTTTCCGAAGCGAACAAGTGATAAACCGTGAAGGGAACTTAAGTTCGGTTTTCGATGTGGTCCAACTGTGGTATACTCAGTATACCACAGTGTGACATATCTATAAAAAATTTGTTATGTTATCGACATAGCAAAATCGCTGAATAATTTAAGATATAGCTGAAAGAACTACTGACAGTATATTAAAAAATTTAGTTAGAGTTTGGGACACGATATATTGTCTTGTCTCTTGATACACTACGGTACAACGTAAAACTTTGTTTGCTCTTATAGGAACATCTGGACTGAAGTTATAGTCAAGTAATTAACAGTACAAATGAGCAGAAAGGGGGATACTAGCTGAATGAATACAAACTTTACCATTACCTTTTGGAGTTTGTTCAAGTGTCGATGATACTTGCTTCGAACACCCTGGTTGCGGGCCTGGAATGATGAAAATAGGTACCAAGTAAGACAGTTTTGAAATTAATGGTAACAATTATAAACAGAAATGTGACTGAGTCCTTCAATTTACCTTCTATATAATTTTGATTTTGATCCACTTCCATTTGTACATGTTCTGGGCTCGTGGTATTATTTTCACCATCACTAAATTGTTCATAAGTACTTAAAGGAAGGTTTAAATGTATCACAAAAATCTCTCACGTGGTAACGATAATAAATTATGCCTCATGTTACTATTTGAATGTCAAGCTATATATAATAGTAGAGGGAAAGAATGTAGTAGAGCTTATTCTTGAGTTAGCTATAAATAATCTCCGAGTTAACTTGCCTATAATGTAACCACTCTCTGATATGGTGTCAATGTCCTGTAAGAAATACTTCTATTTATTGGTAATTAAAATACAAATATTCAACAAACATTATAATGGTCACAATCTTGATAATATACTAGGGGTTGCACGGTGTTGTACGGTGATTACAATAACAATCGTATATCAACTACGTCAGTAAGATACTCTTCGAGAGACTCTAAGAAACTATATGATTTCCGGTCAAGGCGTCGTCCTTTGTATCCAAAAGTGTACATCTCAGCACTCCCATCGTTCGGACCCGTTACCACGTCCACCTCGATTAGCGAATGAGTCATTATTTGCCCTCTATGTTATTGGTCAACAATGCCAATCTATATTTTCTTACGGTCCATCTCTTAGTGATTATGGAAAATTTCACTTGATTCATTTACCACAACGACATATTTTGATGCACTGTATTCAGAATCATTGAATAGGGACTATGTCTTTTTAATCTGAAGCGGCAGTAGAAATAAAAAATTATGGGAATATAAGAAATAGTTAATTTAAATTAAGAAAGAAAAGAATTATAAGCAAGTTCAAAGCACCGTCCCTCATTCTTCCTGTTCTGTCGGAAATTAATTATCGGTTAAAAAATTTTAAGCTAAATAATACTAATTGTTCTACTATAGAACAAAAGAAATCTCCGTAAATTCCCTATTCCTACTCTGTTGTGTGATAACAAGACATAGCATTTCATTATAATGATGACAGTGGTGCAGAAACATCCTACAAACAACAAATTTCCGAGAAATCGACAGACATAAAGCTTATGATGCAGATCTTTTCAAGTCGAGGAACAAAGAGGGTATTCAATGTCGGCACCTGTGAACTTACAGGAGTTTTACGGGCGGCCCAATTGATATTTTTATATATTTGTTGTACATGATAAGGCTTTGCTCCAGGAATTAGATGTCGTCATAAACTGGAATGTGATCAGTAAAACCAATTTTAAAATATATAAAACTACTGATGGGTTGGAAATAAGGTATGACCTATTTATATTCCGAAAACTACGATAGATCTGAAGTATATTAATATAGATGATTAGTATTAATATAGATGGCGAAAAAATACAAAAAATGTTTTAAAAACGTTAAAATGTTCCTTTATTTCGTTTTCCTAAGATGTATTCGCAGCAGCTGTTGTATATGTGATGCGTATTGGGAAAATTCCATGAAGAGTGAAAAATATGTTGATATGCTTGAGATACTGATTATGAGGTTCTTTCGATCAAAAACAAAGGTTATACTCAAGTTCTGATCATAACGGATATAATTTTAAAAATGCTTTTGGCGTTATCTCGTAATAAACAAACAACTACAGACGCACTACTACACAGACATGACTACAGATAGACAATTTTCTACAAAATACTAAAAGGAATACAATATACCACGAAGAGATATAACAGAGAGAGCAGCACAATTTACATTTGTAACTTTTCGCAATTTCCTGGAACATGAAATGTGAAATTACGTCTCATCGCTATTGGAATGCCCCAAAATACATTATCTGTTGGAACTTTTGATCCGCACAGTTTTCAGTTTACTGAAGATCTGCTTAAAAATTAAGAAGGAAAGATAATAATTTGAATTAAAATATCTACCGGGTGTTGTGTTGCTTCGTTTTAATTTGGATTTAAATGGATTGTTAGTTGGACTGCTTCGATTTTGAACATTACACAACAGTATGAAATGCATAATGTATATAATATATATAGTAACTAAGTAGTAACTATATATAATAACTATGTAGTTTAAATGTTTACATATTTGTGAATTAGTTAACAATAAATTATTTTGAATAGATTTCTATTATAAAATTGAGAATTATATTATTTTTATTACTCCAGTTATTTCAAATATAGTAAGAATATACATGGGATTGACACTTAGTTTAATAACTACAAGAAAATTTCATTTTAAATCAATAGCATAAAATACACCAGACGGTTGAACTTTATTTTAATATACAAACAATAGTATGAGCTCTCTTCTGTTATTACAGAAATTTGTTTTATGTTTTTAAATATTACGAATTCTTGACATTTATTTTTGATATAGGTGAATTTTACAGCAGATGAAATTTGTGCCATGATGGTCAAAAAACGAAACATCCGTAATATATCCGTCATAGCTCACGTAGATAACGGAAAATCATTTTTAACAGACTCCTTAGTAGCAAAAACTGTTATTATTGCTGGTGCCGAAGTTAGAGAAATACATTTTACAGACACCGGAAAAAAATAACAAGACAGATTTATAAGCATATTAAGAATATGTAGTCTTTTGAAATATTGAACGACGAAATTTACAAACCACTGAACTTATGTGATAATTTTGATTAGTGATTCTGAAGCTTTATCTCTTTAAAATAAAACTGGGTATTTGTTATAACAAAAATACTAACCTTTTTCATAAATAATATTGATTAACGCGAAAAAGAATAGAAAGTTTTCTTGATTAATTTGATTGGTTCCTCTGGGCACATAGATTTCCGTTCTGAAGTACCTACTGCCCTTCGTATAACTGATGGTGCTCTTGTAGTAGATTGTGTTTCGGATAAGTAAATTCCTAAATAATTATTTGTATAATAAATTAAATAATTATGTATGTATTTTTGGTGTTACTTCACTTTGTATTAATTTTACTAAAGAACATGCATAATGCAATTCAATGCAAATGCAATAACGCATATCTAAATATATATCTGTGGTAAAGACAATTTATTAAGAACTTCCGAATTACAGTAGGAAACATTGTAGTGTCTTTACAATCTTTTAATTAATCGTGTTGTCATATCCAACGGCCCCAGGCCATCATCGGTTAATGATGGGTGCTACTGATGCTGCTAATTCGCTATAAATTATGAATTAAGTTAGAAACAATTTTGTAATAATGAATTATTTGCAGGTGTGTGTACAACCGGAAACTATGTGACGTCAGGCTATCGACGAACGTATTAAGCCAATCTTGTTCATGAACAAGATGGACCGTACCCATTTGAAATTGCAGTTGGATGCTGAATAACTTTACCAAACTTTCTGACGATTAACAATCTATGGGCTTAGGAATATTTCAACCCAAAAACAGAACAATAATCACAAAAGATCGTTTTATATGTACATCTTGAATCCATCTACAAAATTTTTGACTTGATTATGAACTGCAAGTAAACATCTGTTTTATTATTAAAAAAAAATTCTTCCAGCACAATTAGGCCACTATACAGTTTACAAAATAACTTTTATGAAGTCATTAGGAAATAAATATATTGTTGGCAGTGCATTGGAAGAAAATTATTAGCCTAGGTATTAAACTCTTTCATGTTACCTCTATCTTTATATCCTATGGTGACAAGCTGTTATATCCAGAATGCATTATATATTTTTAGCTCTTGGGTGTAACTAAAATTTTTATTTTAGGAAAGAAGAATATTCTCTCTACACTGCGCATTAACTTGAAATATGAAGACAAGGATAAGGATGGAAAACAATTTAGTTGGACATGGTTACCTGCTTGTGGGCCTTTGCTTCAGATGATTGCCGTTCACTTACCATCCCCAGTAACTGCTTTGAAATACAGAATGGAAATGTTATACGAAAGTCCACATGATGATGAAGCCGCTCTTGGTATGTGTCACCTATATGGTTTTTAAAACGCGTTAAATTTTGGTATTTATTTGTACGTGACGATTTGTAATTTACAACTCTAGGCTGATTCCTATGATGATGTGTCTAAAATGGTACTCACTTCTAATAAAGGTATTTTCTACGATTTTGGTCCTGTTTTTTCCGGTAAAGTAGCCACCGGCATGAAGGCCCCTATCCTGGGACCTAACTATATGGCCTCAACAAAGAGGATTTACACGAGAAGACAATTCAGGGAGCCATCCTCATGATTGGTCGTTATATAGAGACCATGGAATATGTCCCATCTGGAAATATTTGCACTTTGTTCGGTCTGGATCAATTTTTGGTTAAGCCCGACGCCATCGCCACATACACAAACAAGTAGAACATGAATGTCAAGAAGTTTAGCTTATCTTCCGTAGTACGTGTAGCTGTGGAACAGAAGAATCCGACCGATTCAGAAAAACCTGTAGAAGGTACGCAAATGTTCGCTTTTATAGTGTGATTATCACTAAGTAGTCTTTACAATCTTTTAATTAATCGTGATGTCATCTCCTACCGCCCCAGGCCGACATTGGTTAATGATTGGTGCTACTGATGCTGCTAATTCGCTATAAATTATGGATAAAGTTAGAAACAATTTTGTAATAATGAATTATTTCAGGTGTGTGTACAAACGGAAATTATGTTACGTCAGGCTATCGACGAACGTATTAATATTATATCGAGAATGCATTATATATTTGGAGTTCTTGGGTGTAACTAAAATATTTATTTTAGGAAAGAATTATATGAAGCCCTTCTCTTCTCACTGCCAACTAACTTGAAATATGAAGACAAGGATAAGGATGGAAAACAATTTAGGCGGACATGGTTACCTGTTGGTGAGACTTTGCTTCAGATGATTGCCGTTCACTTACCATACTCAGTAACTGCTCTGAAATACAGATTGGAAATGTTATACGAAGGTCCACATGATCATGAAGCCGCTCTTGGTATGTGTCACCTATATGGATTTTTTAAACGTGTTAAATTTTAGTATTTATTTGTACATGATGATGTGTAGTTTACAACTCTAGGCTGACTCACTGTGAATGATTGGTATAAACTAAACAACAATTACCAATTATTATTATTATTTTTTTAATATTTGCAAATGACTATATTTTGTTTTTTGTTTTTAGGTATTAAGAACAGTGATCCTAACAGTCCTATGATGATGTGTCTAAAATGGTACTCACTTCTAATAAAGGTATTTTCTACGATTTTGGTCCTGTTTTTTCCGGTAAAGTAGCCACCTGTATGAAGGCCCCTATCCTGGGACCTAACTATATGGCCTCAACAAAGAGGATTTACACGAGAAGACAATTCAGGGAGCCATCCTCATGATTGGTCGTTATCTAGAAGCAATGGAAGATGTTCCATCTGGAAATATCTGTACTTTGTTCGGTGTGGATCAATTTTTGGTTAAGCCTGATACCATCACCACATTCACAAACATGCAGATCTTGAATTTCATGAAATTCGGCGTAACTCTCGTAGTACGTGTAGCTGTGGAACCCAAGAATCCGGCCGATTCACCAAAACCTGTAGAAGGTACGCAAATGTTCGCTTTTATTGTATTATTATTACTAAGGTTTGTGTCATTTGTCTTCAGGTTTGAAACGAATGGCTAAGTCTGACCTTATGGTACAATGTGTCATGGAAGAATCTAGGGAAAACATCATTGCCGGTGCCAGAGAGTTCCACTTAGAAATCTCTCTGAAGGCCTTGGAGGAGGATCGATCATGCGTGAATTCAAGTTACTTAATCCGGCCCAATAGTGCCCTTCGTGTAACTGATGGTGCTCTTGTTCTAGTAGATAGTATTAGGGGTAAGTAAATTCCTAAATAATTATTTGTATAATAAATTAAATAATTATGCATGTATTTTTGGTGTTACTTCACTTTGTATTAATTTTACTAAAGAAACATGCATAATGCAATTCAATACAGATGCAAGAACGCATATCTAAATATATTTCTGTGGTAAAGACAATTTATCAAGAACTTCCGAATTAAAGTAGGAAACATTGTAGTGTCTTTGCTATATTTTAATTAATCGTGATGTCATCTCCAACCGCCCCAGGCCGACATTGGTTAATGATTGGTGCTACTGATGCTGCTAATTCGCTATAAATTATTAATAAAGTTAGAAACAATTTTGTAATAATGAATTATTTCAGGTGTGTGTACAAACGGAAACTATGTTACGTCAGGCTATCGACGAACGTATTAAGCCAAACTTGTTCATGAACAAGATGGACCATACCTATTTGAAATTGCTGTTAGGTGCTGAATAACTTTACCAAATTTTCTGACGTTTAACAATCTATGGGGTTAGGAATATTTCAACCCAAAAATAGGATATTGGTAACAAAAGATCGTTTTACATGTACATTTTGAATCCCATCTACAAAATTTTTGACTTGATTATGAACTGCAAGTAAACATGTGTTTTATTATTAAAAAAAATTAATTCTTCCATCACAATTAGGCTACTACCCAAAGAACTACTTTCCAAATAACTTTTATGAAGTTATTAGGAAATAAATATATTCTTGGCAGTGCATTGGAAGAAAATTATAGGCCTAGGTATTAAACGCTTTCATGTTACCTCTATCTTTATATCTTATGGTGACAAGCTGTTATATCGAGAATGCATTATATATTTGTAGTTCTTCGGTGTAATTAAAATTTTTATTTTAGGAAAGAACAATATGAAGCCCTTCTCTCCACACTGCGCATTAACTTGAAATATGAAGACAAGGATAAGGATGGAAAACAATTTAGTCGGACATTGTTACCTCTTGGTGGGACTTTGCTTCAGATGATTGCCGTTCACTTAGCATCCCCAGTAACTGCTCTGAAATACAGAATGGAAATGTTATACGAAGGTCCACATGATGGTGAAGCCGCTCTTGGTATG
Organism: Rhynchophorus ferrugineus; assembly: GCF_030347505.1. NCBI lineage: Eukaryota > Metazoa > Arthropoda > Insecta > Coleoptera > Curculionidae > Rhynchophorus > Rhynchophorus ferrugineus. The sequence goes on from NW_027472680.1 coordinate 139,840, forward strand.
TGTCACCTGCATGGATTTTTAAAACGCGTTAAATTTTGGTATTAATTTGTACTTGATGATGTGTAGTTTAAAACTCTAGACTGATTCACTGTGAATGATTGGTATAAACTAAACAACAATTACCAATTTTTTATTAATTTCTTAATATTTGCAAATGACTATACTTTGCTTGTTTTTGTTTTTATGTATTAAAAATTGTAATCCTAACGGTCCTATGATGATATGTGTCTTAAATGTTGCCCACTTCTCATAAAGGTTATTTCTACGATTTTTGGTCCTGTTTTTTCCGGTAAAGTAGCCAACGGCGTGAAGGCCCCTATCCCAAGACCTAAATATGTGGCTTCAAGAAAGAAGATTCGAGAAGACAATTCAGGGGGCCATCCTCATGATGGATCGTATGGTCGTTATATATATAATTAGAAAATGATATATATTAGGTGAGTTAGTGTACAGTTCTTTTGGTTTAATTTTAAAATACTTCTTCCGTACTCTGGAACAAATAAAACACGCACTATATAGAGTTTTGAACGAAAAGTTGCAGGCGTCTGAAAATTTTGAAACAAATGTGCTGTCTGGTATCTAGTACACTAAGAACAACGTTACTAATTATGTTCCTGTTTTTGTCTATATGAATCTTCCACTGGCTTTTGGTTTATAGATCATACCAATTAATAAGCAAAAAAATGGCAACGCCCTCTTAATTTATTTTTTAAATCATATTTAATGGAGTGAGTTTTATTCTTAATTCTATTTACAGGATTCCAATGGGCAACAAAGCAATCCATCGTGGTGGCGGTTAGATCATTCCTACAACCCGTCGTATGTTGTCTTTATGCTTGCCTATTAGTCAATATGTTATTAGAAATTCAATAGTCTGGGCAGACGTCCAGCCCAAACTCATTGAACTTGTTTGTCAGTGTGAAATTCAGGTAAATCTTTTATACAATTATATTTTCACTCCATCTTAGAAATACGTTCCATATCACAGAAAGCGGCACCAGATGATACAGCGTTGTATAAGTAGCAATTTTGAATTGTTTACATAATTATATCCCGGTTGATTTAGAACTTCTATTCATTCTCAGATGATTCTCTAGAATCGACTTGTTGTAGGTATTTGAGTAATTAAAGTACTGGATACAACTTAGTCCATGCATATTTATACTTTACAAACATCTCGATTAAAGCCACAACACAGAAATGAATCAAGAGTGAGGGATCTTCATCTTATCCGGGTGGTTTTATCACGAGCATACGCCGTAGCGTTTTTACGATTTTATATACAAAGCAACTACTCTTAACATTTAATTATTCAACAATATATAAGCCGATTCAGTATATAGGCGCATCCACCCAATTATTATATGTCCAACTATATGTGTAACATTCGCAAGATATGTTATATTAATGGTATATTACTTTCGAATCTAAAGAATTCTTACTTTTTGGCCATTTGGAATAGGGGAACTAATAAAACATTAACAATCGTTAACAAAATTATTATATTAACAAATGTTTTATTAAAATATATCCAAAATTACCTGATTTCTGCTATAGATTTAATTGGCTGGTTTTCACAATGTGTCAACATGCTTGTTGAAAAATATGATTTATAATGTTTCGCATTTATAATTTAATTTTTGGAGATATTTCTTCAAGTTTAATATGTTTAAAAAATATACCAAAAACCATACCATAAGTCATATATCTAATATTTGACCGAACTGTTTTATTATTGAATTTTCCGTTTTAATATTATAATTTTTCTGGAAACATAATTATCAGATTATTTATTTATTATAAAAGCTAGTACTGTACTAATATACGAAATTCTTTTTTAACATATCTAATATTTTATTTTGTTGTTTTTCAGGATACATATAAAATAAAGAAAGTTTTCCAGATCTCAGTCAATACTTGGAGAAAATGTAAACGCGTCGTTAATGACAATCCATTTTTTTCTATAGTACAAATAAAAAGGGCGTGATCCACGTTCTCATCAGAGAGTAGACGGCAGACTGCATCTGCTTTTTAAATCCCAAATATAACAACTTGAGGGAGTCCAAACTTGCTGGAGAAAGCGAATTATAGGAGAATTGGGGAATTGGACAGTAGGGGTTGACAGTACTTTGGTTGAAGGCTGCAATCCGACGAACTGTAGCATTTAAAAAGGATGAGCAATTTAATATATATTTGGGTATACATGTATGCTAGAGCCTGGTCTGGAATAAGGCGTAAAATACAGCTATAAGAATCACTCTCTGTTCGGTGAACTTGAGAGGACAGTTTTGTCCAATTTTAAGGTCCACCCGATAGAGGTGCGGTGGGCGTGGGTAGAAGAATGAGTCCATTAGGTTTATTAAGTTGTCTTTTTATAGCATTCATATGAATCGTAAAATTCAATTAATGTTATCAACGTTTTTAGTATTTAAATTTCAAACGTTAATTCATCAATAAACTATTATATTTCTTGTCATAGATTTTATAATTAATTAATAAATTTTTTTGGAAAAATGACTTGTTTTAATGCTTGACCATAAAAAATGACACAAAGTTTTAAAATTACTTTCCTGACGATGTGCATCCATTATAATATTTTTTAGAACCGATTTGGTGAAGGTAATTGGGCAATTAAAATACTGAATTCAGCTGAGCCGCTCTGTATTTATACTTTATGAATAAGTCGATTATGGCCACATCACAGAATTAATTAAGATGCCGGAATCTTCATCCTGCCCGTGAGGCTATAACTCGATCTTGCTCCGTAGCGTTTTACATATTTATATTTCAAGGCAGCAAAACATTTATTTATGCACTCGTGCTTAAAAGCGCATTTACCATATAGGCGTCTCTAATCAATTATTTGTGTCTAAAATTCGGCCACCCTGACCTCGCAAAACTTCACTCCGACCTGCTCTTGGAATATGGTGGTTCTGGTTTTTCTATAATGGAGACATACTCTTAACTACTTGATCTTTTAAAATTTCTTACCTTGTTGATGATTTTTTCTTTATAGTTCCATTTTATACTTTCCATACTGTGTATTTTATAACTTCTGTGAAGTCAATTTTTTTATTTTTTGGGGTGACCTGCAGTTTATTCCTTCGGTGAGGTCTGGCTGCCAGACACCATTTTAAATTCTCTTAATGGTCTGGTATATTCAATGACTCTTTTTCTGTTTTCTTTTTTTTGTTGTGGTGACTACCGATTGGTTGGCTACTCCTGTGCTGGCAGTAAACGTTCATAGCAACGTCGCTCGTGATGGCCCCCAGTTTTTGCTACCCTTCATATCATCAGCTAATTTGTTGTCACGTGCATTGGTTGTTCTTATCGTTGGAGTACCCCACATAGATATGCCCCTTTTGCAAGCCCTCTTTACTTTCCTAAATATAACTATATATTTGTATTAGATATCGATGTTCTTTCCAGTTGCTCTATGTATTTGTGTTCTGAATCGCATCTTAAATTAATGATTTTTGTCTAACACGATCTCAGAATAGAATATATATTTTTATTGTGTAAAACTATCGAACACTTGTTACCTCCTACTGTCCAACCTCTTTGATAAAATTACTTTGAGCGGAAAGATAAAAAATAATTTGAATACATTTAGTGTCTAATATCTTACTATGTATTTTATAGCTTATCACTTTTGGCGCATAAAAAATATAACACACATTTATCTAATTTTTAGGCATTTAATTTTTAATCCTAAGCAAGCAGACCTTGATACTCAACAAGGCTTCTACCTATTGGCATATCAAAACACCAAATGATAGATAATCGAGGTAATAAAATAAAAAAATTAATGAATATGTTAACAATAAAAAAATAAAATACGGAATAAGTTTTACAAGGAATAGACTATTTATCTCTAAAAATATTTTTCAACTGTATAATTAAATAATATATAGTTAATAAACATACATTAAGCACATTTTTATAACATAAAACAATGAATTTTCAATAAATCACATAAACACTTCATATCGCACACTTATAATAAAATTTTAAAATAGAACATAATTTATTTGGTTTGGATAATATAGCTTTTGGACTTTTCCAATTTTTCGTTATTACATCACTTATTGCGTCAGGTGTTTTGTCTTTGTTTGTGATGAAACCACTGGTGTTTGTGGTATGTTTGCCTAAAAAGAAACCAATCAAAGCAAGTCAAATTTTGAAGAAAAACTCAAAAATTCATATTACATTTTGACGATCCTGACAACTATTCAATTTGGATTTATTGGATACGGCAGTGTCTGTAAGTTGTCCTATTCTCTGTCTTTCAGAATTCCGAAAATTCCGTCTCTTTGAAGCAGACTCTGTGTCTAAACGTCTCAATACTTGATGTTCGAGACAATATTGCTCTGCATTATAAGTTGGGCCCTCACTCTAAAAATACAAAAAAATTATAATATTTATAGATTATTAGGATTTTCTAAAATCATAAATTACGTTATCCCAACTATCATCAACTGGTACAAGTTTAATAGGTTCTAGAGGTGTTACCACCTTTTCAACTTCACTGCCTTCTTTTATTAGCTGCAATTCTATACACTTTTTATCCGGGCACATACTATGGTGTAACTAGTATAAAAAAAGTACTGTATTGATTTTCTTTAATAAATAATACACCTTACATTTAATTCTTCTGGTGGTACACGGTGACATGTATTATAATCACAAGGGACTAGTACAATATTCCCGCTGTTAGCAGCTTTGCATTTCTTCAAATGTAATTCCATCCTTGATACTCTTATGTGATGTGAGTTATTGTAAGGACAAATAACTTTTTCATTGGGACTGTAAAATATCGGTTAAGTATTATCTTTAAATTCTTTGGTCATACATTACTCTCTTAATATCTCCATTGTTTAAATTTCTGTATTATATGTTTTTAAGATATTTTAAATATACACTAATATAAATTGTTAATAGTTAAATTATAAACGTTTATACGTGAATAAATGCACTTAAACTTTGAAATATTTCAAGGTAGCAAACATTGTTTATCAAATTCTTTTGTCAAAATATTTTATGTTTTCTTATTGATTACATATATGGAAGATCAAAGAATAAACTAGAGATGATGAAAGAAAATCGATTGTAACTTCCGATGTATCGATAGTTACATAAATTATTCCATAAATATTATAAAACCTTTTAATCATTTTTAATAAACTATTAAATTTGGTACTTAACCTTAAAAGATTAGCTTCTCTACACAAATTAAAATAAAATATTTATTAAAAAATTCGATACTTTAATGCACATTTTACAATCTTTAAATAATATCGATATTTTTTTGGGCCTGCCCTGTGTGTATGTTAAATCGCAATTTAAAATACTGATTTTATTTCTAACATGATCTTAGAAAAAAAAACATTTCTAAAATGTAAAACATAATCGAAACATAACGATTAATATACTTTGAAAACGGATATTTAATTTTATATACTAATATACTTATTAATATACTTTTTACAGTATTTACAAAACATCGGCCTATATATCAATATTTTTATTTTTTATTAAAAAATCTACATATTTTTTGTGAAATATCGAAGTATTTTCCAGTAGCAGTAGCTGTTAAAAAATATTTATATTTTATTCATCCCTTATATCCATATACTTTTTTTAAAAGTTGACCTTGAAAGTGAAAGGAATACAACAAGGAATACATTCAACATCTTCCATTCAAGATCAAAATGATATTAAGTTGACTGCACGTTGTCGATATGTTCCCGTGCCGCACCACCGAATGGTTCCAGAATAGTCTCCGTTAGTTCGTTGATCGAAACGCATTGCCTTGTCTTACCTGTCGGACCAATAAGGTAGTATTTTTGTCGAATAAATGCCTCTTATTTAAACAAATAAGGTTAGAATATAATGAACATTTTAAAGACTAGAACATCTGTGCTGAGGTTATAACAGTGAGTTAAATAAAAATTTCTTTATTAAAATAAGTGGTGACAGTGATAAAATAGCCGATGGATTATCCCCTTCAAAAATGGTAAAATCAGACTGTGTAGAAACTTTGCTTTTCGTCTTATCAGAACAGAAGCTGGAAATAACTGAATTAGCGTAAAAATGCTGTATGGCGTGGTAAAATTCTTCATCTGGTGCTTCTAATGCACAAGCTAGAATGGTTTGGATATGCAATTAATCTAAACTAAAAATTAGGGGTAAGTGATAACATTATAATTGTTAAGGCAAGTCAATCTGTCAAAGTCCGGTACATACTATACAGTACATAGTTACTATTTGAATGTTAAGCTATATATAATAGTACAGGAAAAATATGTAGCAGACCTTATTCTTGGGTTTACTAACAAATAATTTCCGAGTTAACTTGTCTATAATGCAACAACTCTCTGAATTGGCGTCAATGTCCTGTATGAAATACTTTTATTTCTTGGTAAATAAAATACAAATAATCAAAATACAAATTCAAATATTATAATGGTCACTATCTTGATAATATACTAGGTGTTGCAACGGTGATTACAATAACAATCGTATATCAACTACGTCAGCAAAAAACTCTTCGAGAGACTCTAAGAAACTATATGATTTCTGGTCAAGGCGTCGGCCTTTGTAGCCAAAAAGTGTCCATCTCAGCATTCCCATCGCTCGGTCCCGATACCACGTCTGTCTCGATTAGCGAATGAGTCATCAGGTGCCCTCTATGTAATCGGTTAACAATACCGATCTATATTTTGTTATAGCCCATCTCTCAGTGATTATGGAGAATTTCACTTGATTCATTTACCACAACGATCTACTTTGACGCACTGTATTAAGTAACATTGAATACGGACTATATCTTTTTACTCTGCATAGAAATAAAAAATTCTGGGAATATACGAATAGTTAATTTAAATCCAGAAAGAAGTCATCCGTTTGTATTCAATCATTGCAAAAAGGCCCATGCTGAAATTAGTTGTTGGTTAAAAAATTTTAAACCAAATAATACTAATTGTTCTACTATACAACAAAAGAAATCTCCATAAAATCCCTATTCCTACTCTGTTGTGTGATAACAAGACATAGCATTTCATTATAATGATGACTGTGGTGCAGAAACATCTACTAGAGGATAGAAACACCACTTAAAATCTGTCATTCGAGGGCAAAATGACGGCAAATCGACTGCTACGTTGTCGATATTTTAAATTATTATTTACATATAGGGAAAATAGTTTAGTGGAGGATTTACAGATTTGCGGCTAGCTGCATATTAAAATTTTGCAGTAAGTCTTAAGTCTGCAATACGTTAACCTAATTCACAAACATACTGAATAATTTTTTCTGTTAATTAGATTTTGCAAATAGTAAAATATCGCAATATAATATAGTTTTAAGCAATATAAATAAATATAGTTTTGCATAGTACTAGGATTTGTATTAAAAGTTTGAGTCTCGTTTTCCTCATTTTTCCGCTTTCTACCTTTAAAACTTTTAGGGCGCTTTGATTTCATTTGGATTATTTTATCATATTTCATATCACATCATAATGCAACCAACAGCAAAAAGAACATAAATGAATAAATGGAACTAAAATGTATTAAGGCAAATAATCTAAATTTGCCTACAATATAACGACTACTGTGTGACTATAACTAAAATAATTTTAAAAATAGTTTAATAATATTTTTCTTTGTACTTCGAGATTTTGACTGTTTATGATCTGTGATCGGTGGTTAATTGAAATATTACTCCAAAAATATAAGGTTTTTTTTTGTTCTGGCCTAAAAACCAGGCGGTGGAATGCATGACGCATACCTGGTCGCGGAGACTTGCCCTGGAGTGACAAGTTGGACCGGGTTATGTGGGACTGCCTCTGGGCTTACCAATACACTAAACCGAAACCGCCTCACAGTTGACCCCTGTGGATCACTACTGCTACTGCATTAGATTTGGGGATATGGCACCCGCTGATCGGGCAGCCGTTATTGGGCACGAGGGCCCGGCGATTCTATTGATTCTCGAACTTGAGTTAACACACAACTGGGTACTGTTCTATGGGGGCAAAAGTTATGACTGTAGCGATGGTTGGGGTCGTTTCAGCCTGGAAAAGGGGGAGAGCTTAGCGGTGACGCGGTGCTAAGGTCCCAGCATGTGGACCAGCTCGCGAACAAGCGCGTTTTCAGAAGAACTTGAGCTGAGTTGTTGTTTGTGGAATGATTGAGATATGAAGTGCTTGATTTCTGGAGTGTCAGTTTCCCTATGAATTTGATTATTTCTGACAAACCATGGAGCGTTTAATATTTTCCTGAGGAGCTTATTTTGGGAAACTTGAAGCCGTTTGACCTGGTTGGGTGCAACAAACTTGAAGTAGACATTAGATCCGTAGAGGAGTACGGACCGAATTAACATCTTGTAAAATAAGCATTTGATGGAGATGGGAAGTCTGCTAGAAGGGCAGATCAGAGAAGATAGCAGGTTTGCTATCCCCGAACCTTTATGGATTGCTTTCTGGATTTGGGAATGCCAACCGAACGCCGGTCGAAGTGAAGACCTAGGTACGTGACGTTATCCCGCCATGGAATTATTGCGGTGTCGATCTTAAGTTGCGAGACGCGCAGTGCGTAACGCTTCTTGTGGAAAATGATGGCCTGGGTTTTCAGGGGGTTGATTTGCAACCTCCAGAATTTGAACCACTTGACCGTATGATCGAGCAGCTTCTGTAAACTTCATGAATTGTAACTTCGAACCTGGCGGCCGTGAAGAAAGCAGTGTCGTCAGCGTAAAAGGCGACGTCAGTATGCTCTATTCTCGGCATATCTAAAATAAAGAGGTTAAATAAGGCTGGGGCCAGCGGGGAACCTTGAGGAACGCCAGCATCGATTTGTTTACGACTGGAAAGTGATGCCCTGATCTTGACCTGGAAAGATCTGTCCGAGAGATAGGACTTGATGAGAGCGGTTAGGTCTTCTGGGAGGCCTAACCGCACGCACTTTGCGAACAATCCGTCGTGCCAGACCTTGGCTTTGGTTAGGTCCAGAAGAATTGCTCCAAGCTTTTTACGTTGGTCAAGAGCATGATGGATGCGTGCAGCCAGACGGGAAGCTTGATGGACGGATGATTGGTGAGCGCGAAAGCCGAATTGTTCATCTGGAATGATGTTGTTTTCCTTTCTGAAAGAGTTGAGAGCGTAGAGTATTGCCCTCTCAGCAAGCTTCGAAATGGCGCTGAGAAGGCTGATAGGCCTGTAATCAGATGGAGATGATTTTGCTCCTTTCTTGGGTATAACCGTTATATGTGCGTGTTTCCAAGACGCCGGGAAGTGTTGCAGTCTCATGATGGAGTTAATGATGTTTGCCAGTTCTGCGAGCTGCTTATGCGGGAGCTTTTTTAACTGGGTAATCGATATTCCATCGAAACCTGGAGATTTTTTGTTTTGAAGTTTGGCGATCATAGTCTGTAGAGACTTTGGAGACACAAAATGGTCGAGAAGAAAGGCGGGGATTACTGGTCTTTTGACGGAGTTGGATTCGTTGATGACAGTGTCAATGTCTTTAGCTTTAGTGTTCTGTGCGGGTGGAAGGCATTTAATTTGAGCTTCGTAGGTCTCTGCAAGGAGCTCGACTTTTTCTTGGTCAGTGACTGCGAAATTTCCTGTAACCGCTGACTTCAGGGGAGGGATGACATTGTGCGTCTTCCCCACGACGCATTTGGAGACACGCCAGAAGGAAGGGGGGCCATCCAGCCTTTGGTCCGCGAGAAATGAGTTCCAGTTCTTTGCTCGCCAAGTGGAGACGGCCGCCCTTACCCTCTTGCATGCTCTGGGTGAAGCAGCATCAAGGGTGAATCGAGCTAATCTGCATAAACCGTTTTTGATGCGAATTTCACGTTTAAGAGAAGCGGGAAGGTTGTTTTTCCACGGCTGGGGTTGTGATGAAATTTTGACTGTGGCAGATTCGTGAGCAGACTGAATATTGCGAGTTAGCTTCAGTACGGCTTCCTCGAGGTGTTCTGGTGTGTTAATTTTCGGAATTGGATCGAATTTCAGGAGAAGAGATTGGTAGTTTTTCCAGTCGGTTTTTTTCCTGAATCTTGTTAGTGGGACTTGAGTGGTGGCGCAGATTCCGAGTTTGAGAAGGACCGGACGATGATCAGAGTCTAGTTCGTCAAGGACTCGAACTTCGGAATCACGATTTACGTCTTGAAGAATAAAGAAATCAAGGATTCTTGCTGCGCCTTGAGAGACTGTACTAGGGTGATGGGTGGGTTCATCTGGCAAGGCAAGACCGTAGCCCAGATCTGCACTTAGAGCTACGATGGCGTTACCTGCGGGATTCGCTCTGGAACACCCCCAGATGGGGTGGTGGGCGTTGAAGTCGCCACCTATTATTTTCGGAAATTTTCCTTCCACGAGTGATCGGTATTCGGCATAGTTGAATGCAGAAGATTTCCTGTACAGGGATTTAATCACGAAGGGACGTTCTTGGATATCGGTTTTAATGGAGGTTGTTTCGAAGTTGTTTACTGATAACGATGGAAGGAGCTCGTGTTTGACTCCTTTTCTGACGAGAATAGCGGTTCCACCGCCTCGACTCGGTGTTCTATCGTTTCTGTAGACCAAAAAGTGTTCGAAAGAGAGACGATGCGAAGGTTTCAGGAAAGTTTCCTGGATGAGCACGATGTCGACGTCATAGAATGTCATGACATCTTCCAATTCTGCTTGCTTTCCGCGTAAGCTATTTGCATTCCATGTCATCAGTATAAGAGATTTCGGAACAGCCATTTCGAAGAGTTAAAGGCTGCTGGAAGTTATAGAGACAGGTAAGTGTTGCCGCCTAGGCAGCAACATTTGGAAAAAGACGAGCAAGTTGGTGAGCTAGGGCGATCACTTGCAGGAAAGCCTGCGGGTCAGTAAACGCCTGTATTGTGGAGTTAAGGTCCGGTGTATTGGTTGGAGCAGGAGTTTGAGTTGGAGCAGGCTGGTTGGCGCTGGCTAATTTTTGGGCTAGCTTCCTGCCACCTTGGTTATTCCATGCAGAACCTTGTGGAGTCCTGGTTTCGGTCGGAATTTTTGGTTTTCTTGGAGCAGGAAGGCAGCTGCAACCGCTGAAGTTTGCGGTATGAATTTCACTGCAGTTGCTGCACTTTCGAGGTGCTTCTGGGATTTTGGTACAGTATCTAGTGTCGTGATGCCCGGCACATTTGACGCAACGTGGGGGGGCTCGGCAATATGAGCTGGAGTGCCCGAAAAGTTGACAGTTGAAGCACTGCACTGACTGGCCGTTTCCCCTCTGGACCTCGACCTTCACTGTGATGACGCCGAGTTTGGTCATATATATGATCTGTCGCTCTTCGCGAGGAACAACTACCTGAACAATTGGTAGTTCTATACCGGATTTTAATTTCCATTGTTGTGATTTGGGAGCCTGTTTTCCCTTGTTGCCGGCCTTCGGCAGCTGGCTTTCCTAAGGTGGAGAGACGGGCCCTCTTTTCCTTTTTCCCACCAAGGTGAAACCGTTTAGCTGGTGTCTGGGTCTGGATTTCTATGGCAGCGGGAATCTTTACTTCCATGGCATCTTTTTGATGCTTCATGAATTGTGTTATCGTAGCTGTGAGAGTTTTGATTTCTTCCTTGAGATCTTCGGAAGCCTTTTCGCTCTTTTCCAGCTTTTCCGTCTGTTTGGGCTTTTGCGAACGTTTTAACGTCAGCTATCTGCTTTCGCAGGTCTTCGTTCTGTAAAAATATAAGGTCTAAAAGGATTAGTTTTCCAAACAATTGACAATGATCCTATTTCAATTGTTTAGTATTTTATTTACGTATTTGTTAATATTCGAGAAGCTACCCGGTCGTTCGGTTTTACCATTATCCCTCAAGTCGGAAAGAATTAAACAAGTTACAAAATTTTAAGCATCTGTTGTTAATATGAATTGCTTATCAAAGTTAGGATACATTAAAATACTATCAGATGTTATAATTTTTTTACATTTTTCAAAATATGTTTTATTTTTTTTAATATGGAATTAAGAGATTTCAAGAAATTTTAAACAAATTTAGAATATCAAAAAGACCTATAAATTTTTTTAAAATTGGAAAATATGGAATTAAGAGGTTTCAGAGATCTGACAAAAGGCTTGCCGGTGATAACCCCAAGTTGTCGTTATTGTGGAATATTTGTAATTTTTTCTATATATGTAGGGAACGACACCTGATCCATCTGTCTGACGGAGCCGTATCTACGTTTCAAGAATACGCTCTGAATGGTTAGCTTGTTTGTGGAATAGCCGCCACCGAAAGAATACGTTCGAGTGGCATACAATAATGATTAGTTTTTAATTTTTTGTTATATTAATTTTGGTTATAATTTATATTAACAGAAGCAACCGTACAATTATTATTCTTGGCTTGCCATAAATTATGAATTATGTGTAATGTAACACCTATACACTGATACACCTATATACACTAAACAAGTTCCTGTGGTTTGGTTCGCTTCGATCTTCTGATTTCCCGCGTGTTGTCCAATAGCTGTATAGCTTTCACGTTACTGTGATTATGCAACCGTAGTTCAAGGCGAAATCTTGGATCACTTCTTGTATCCATTTGATTTCGAGGTCATTGATAATTATTCGCAAAACTGTTTGATGTTTGGCGTATTATCAATATATGGCATTTGTCAACCCCTTATGTGCACACCATGGATCCAAATTGGCTTTATGATTGACTGATAAACCAATCTCTTTGATTTTAGGTTAAGTGGAGAGTATATTTCAATTAACCAATACATTTTCTTGACTTTGAATCTAATCTGCTCTGCTTTTTGTCTAACATGAGGTTTTTAGTTTAACCTACTATCGAGACATATTTCGACGTATTTAACTGATTCTGCTTGAATCAGGCATCTGTTAAGTGATATAATTATGTATTTGTCATTTTACTTCAATTCAAAATTAACATGGACGGATTTGGAGCGATTAAGCCATATTTTTCAGTCTCTAGTCCATTTGTAGATTTTTTTACCGCTACTTGTACGTTATCTACAGCCTTAGACAACTTAGACAATTTTTAATATGAAAACTGTGTCGTCGGCAAATGTTCCAAGTATTGTTTCTTCTGTTGTAGGGATACGTGGATCTTCAGCTGAAATAGGGTTGAGTGTAGAGATTGCTCGTGCATCTAAAACTCTAAATTTTTTCAAAATGTTATTATTCGAGGAGTCGACAGTAATTGGGGGGAAGCAATCTGTTCATTTTGTATATTAATCCCAAATGCCGTACCCGGTCAAAAGCTTGTGAGACGTCCAGTAATATTGCAGGGCAGTATTTCTTTTCTTCGAGTTCCTTTTTAATTACCGCTGTTACTCTATGCGCTTCGTCCATTTTTGAGTGGTGATTTCAAACTGCAAATTGGAAATCTGGTATTTCTATAAATTACTTAATGCGTTTTAACAGCAGTTTCTCATATAATATTGTTATCGTAGGTAACAGCGAAATACACTGGTAAGATATAACTTGGTCTACTGGTTTATCAGGTTTTTTAAGCAAATGAATTCGAGCAACATTAAATAATTCCGAAACATGCTTCAGTCTCAAACAGGCATTGAATATTCAATATATCTTTTATTAACCAGCCTTTTTAGGATTGATGTTAATATAAATTTCTGTGGCAACTTCCATTGGAGAAATCTGATTTACAACAACATCGGTCTTATGAACAGGATTTGTATCTATTGCAGATTCTATAACCGTCGGTTGGAATACGTTATACGTTTTTGCATTATAAGACTAAACGGGTCTCTGCTAGTAAATGTGTTAGTTGGATTGGGTTTGTTTGTTTTTTTCAGATTTGTCGCATCTAGTGCTAACAATACTGGAGTGTGATCAAATGATACTTAGCAAAATCTCTCGATTTGTATTTAATTTGAAGAGATGCCTTTCGAAATGTAAAAGTCCAGTAGGTCTGATAATTTTTACTGCCCCAGTAAGTGGGTTTGCGCCCAGAGTAATAATTACATGTAGTTATATTTATTGCTGCGAATAGTTCGCTGGGTTTTCCAGGTATTATTAACCGTGAACCTCAGGCTGTATGTTTAACATTTTTTTATTATTTAGTTATTATATTGTTACTAGTCGTTTCCGTCTAACCTACGATTTGTCTTTGTAATAACTTAAATCTAGGTATATAACTAGGAGGACCCATCGGCCCTATCTCAGTCTTTGGTGAAATAATGTTTATACGTGTCACTGCTGAATTTTTTAATATATGCACCTCACTACACAATGCTACACAAGATCAGGTGATTTGATTTTCTTGAGTCTATGTCGTGTTCTGGTGGTATCTTTCCTCATGCTCCCTTGCAATTCTCTTGATTTCTTGACTGACTGTGGGTATCTGAAGGTCTCGATGTAGGTAACAAGTGCTATAGTATTTGGGTACACCCACAAGACCTCTCAGGACTTTGTTCTGAAAAACTTATTTGATTTATGTTACTCTTTGCAGAACATCCCCATAATTGAACTCCGTATGTCCATATATGTGTTAGTAATTGCTTATATATTAGCAATTTATTATATACTGTTAATTGTGATTTTCTTCCAATTAGTCAGTAGATTTTCCTATTTTTCAACTCCAGTTCGTTTCTTTTCTTCTTCATATGTTCCTTCCAGCGAAGTTTTGCATCGAGATTCATTCGAAGATGTTTAGCGTTGTTGCTATATGGAAATATAGTGTTATTTAATCTTATTGGTGCTTGTACGGTCTGTTTATATTATGAACTGCACGTGTCCAATTATTTAAATTGTCACTTGCCTGTTGTAATTTTCGTGAGGCTTCTTCAGTATTATCTCCGACAGCTATAATCGCAGTATCATCAGCAAATGTAGCCTTCGTAATATTTTCCATTTGAGGTATATCACAAGTGTAGAGCAGATAAAGCATTGATCCCAGTACACTTCATTGTGGTACACCTGCTTTAGCTTCTTTTATTGTAGAGTAAGCTTCTTCTTGTTTGACTCTGAAGATTATGGTTGTAATGTATGATTTTAATAGTTAGGTGTGTTGTTTTGGTAGTATTTTCTGTAGTTTATGCATAAGGCCTTGATGCCAAACCTTATCGAAGGCTTGTGTTACATCTAAAAATATAGCTGAGCATACTTTTTTACTTTCGTAGGCTTTTTCAATAACATCTGTTATTCTGTGGACCTGGTCAACTGTTGAGTGCTTGTTAAAAACCCAAACTGGTGTGTTGGTATTAGGCTTTTTTTCTTTATATGATCGGTTTTATTCTTTTCAACAGGAGTTTTTCAAAACCTTAGATATTATTGGGAGCAGTGATATAGGTCTAATTTTCACATAGGTCTCTTATAGACGAACTGTGTAGACATGAACGCTTTAAATATTTTGGGACTTTCCAGATTGAGTAATCAGTCTCTTTATCACGTGTTACATTTCTCAGATAATCATTTATGGTTTTGTTTTTTATTTCCCTTTTCACTCTTTGAGTTATATTGTTTAAACTATTTTTATTTTCAGGTGTTCTGTTTTGTTGCCATTTTTTTCGTAAGTTACGTTTTTCAGCTACCATTTCCTTCACTTCTTTTGGATAATTAATTCCTTTAGTTGTACTATTAATTTGTGGAGTATTATTCCAAGCAGCTTGTTGAATATCAACTACGAATTTCTCTGCTTCAAAATTTAATTGTTCAGTTGTCTTGAGGGGTACGTTTAGTTAAATTCGTTTGTTCAATTGTTCAGCAAATCGTTCCCAGTCTGTTCTCTTGATTGTTAATGTTGGGTTTCTTTCTTGTCTTATTATATTTTCGCTCAACGTCAGAATCACTGGCGTATGATCTGAACTTATCTCAAAATTTTCTTCGATCTTTTTATAGTTGGCTGTTATGTTTCTTACTATGAAGAAATCTAACAGGTCTGGGGTTTTCTCTTTATTAGTCGGCTAATAAGTTGGTTTTCCAGTTGACATGTAACTACATCATTGTTCAGCAGCTGCTTTATGCCGTTCATTGCCTTTAGTTGATGTCATTCTGGGTCCCCATCTAGTATTTTCTGCATTGAAATCAACTCCAATTTTAAATATTTCTCCCAGGTTGCTTAGGACATTCAAATAAATTTCCTTTTTTTGATTGTATCTTCTTCTTCACTTCCTTCTCTTGCGGTGTTAGCTGGATGTATGGTATGATAAAATGTATATCCTCTAAATTTTATAAGGACTCTTTTGTTAAATGGGTTTCTGATATTAGGCAAATATCTATTTTTTGCATATCTAGGAATACTTTTAAGGTAGCGTGATGTTTCTGCATTTTGCACTGTATTTTGGTTTAGTTCTGCATTAATTTTTCACTTTTAGCTGATGATGGAAGCGCTCTTGCCATAGCTTTGATGCCTCTGTTTTTTTTGTCGTCATAAGAGTGCCATTACAGTTTCAGCAACTCTGAACAATCTATTATTTTTGTGAATATTGTACGACATTCGGCGTCGAGTTTTATTTGTCCATTGTTCAGTACCGTTGCTTTGAATATTATATACTTGGACCTCATCGTAAAGCAAGTCAAAATCGGTAATATTACTTACCATACTTGGGGGTGACCTGGGCATTCTAATTTCTTTATTTTGTTCATTATTTGGTTTTACTTTTATTTGCTGTGATGATGATCCCCGGGGAATTATTTGCTTTTATTTTTTTACTTTTACCCGTTATTCAGCCTATTTCTTTCTGCAATTCTTCTTCATCTGTTTCGTATATAACAATTGGACTGCTTTTGTTGGCTTGGTGGTTTGTCCTTGCCTTCAGAGCTTTGTTTATTTAGTTGTAGCTGGAGGGCATATATTTATTTTTGAATATTGGTTAATGCGATTTCAAGACTCTCTGACTTTTCGTTCATCCACGCATTGTAGAGTGCCCGTTCGTTCTGGGTTCTAGTTGTGTTTTCTACATTCAAAACTGCATTATGTGATATCCTGATGTCGATATTTCCATTTTATCTATTTTTTGTGTAGTGTTCTCATATTTTTTACGTGTTGTTGAAATAATACTGTTATTTTTATGTTTAAAATTATCCTACCCTGCATTTGTGGTCCAGATATTCAGTTTCGGCTCTTAACGTTTTATGACATTTTGCATTTATTTTCTACTGTACTGACCCTTTTTTCCGATGGCACTTTCACTTTTTCTGTTTATTCTAAAATCTCCTCCAATAATATATCTTGGGCTTAATTTTAACAATAAATGTCTATAACATGAACATAATAAAGGAGGATTTAATAAATAATAAATGGAAATTAGAAAGAGAAAACTGGAACACTCTATGAACAAATTATCATGAAACTCAATCAGGGTGGTACAAAAGACACTAGAAATAGAAAATAAGAAAAGCGTAGTAATTCTGAACATGGCGTCTTTGGAAATTATGTGTTATGAAGTTCTAACATCTCTAGGATGTGTTACAACAACATGTCGTCAAAATGTGGACAAATTGTACATTTAAAAAGAAGTGGCAATCCCGTCTAGTTCATTTACACTTTCCTTCAAATTTAAGAAAAAACATAACTGACATTAAATTAAACGGTCTAAAATATCGCATTACTAGATCGATTTCTATGTACCATAGATATTTGGAACCATTCATGATTTTCTTGAATAGTACAAGTCTTCGTCGGTATTTTTGGCCAAAATGTTGAGAAAATATTAACAGTAGAACTCGCTTTTATTCTATTATGTAATATCTAGAGGAATAATACTAAAATTATGGATTTTAAATACATAAGGATTGATAATAAATTTATCATAAACATATAAGTTGCATTTAATATATCTTAATATTAAACTTGAAAATCCGTTGTAGATCCTTCAGGTCTCTCCTAAAACCTTCTCTGAATATCAATAATCAAAATTCCCAAATTTAAATAAAAATATGCTACCTATCTAAATATACATATATTTATCTTAATCAATTTTAAGGCATATTGATATTTATTTTTCTTGTAAATACTCTAATATGCATCAATGATGCTGATGTTATAACAAAGCGATATTTAAGTTCAAAATAGCTATTCATTTCAAAAATATACGAAATATCTAATACCTGCATAACTAGACATTCAAAACTCTTTTGATTTATTTGTAATATAAATATTGTAAGATCAATTTCGTATTAAAATGGTACTGATAAAATAAATTGATTATGGCCAAAAGCATACCCTTTATCTAGTATTATTTTATCAACCACCTTATAATACACTAATATTAATGATTTACTGAAATCCTTATTTGGGATTTTTATTAATTAGACCTCATAAATGAAATTGACGATGGGCGATAATTGAAATTACAATTACTGACATGTTTAAATGTACTAGGTAAACTAATACATATTTATCTCAAAATATCTACGTTTCACTTATGAAATTAGGAAAAATACAAAACAACAATATTACAATAAACATAATTTATTTAAGTATAAAGGACAATAGGATAAAGTTATGTTATTTGTGTTACATCCACTTCATCGATTTTCTCTGGACTATTTCTTAAGGGTCTAAGTTATATAGACTCACTAAGATTGTGGTAACATTGGCCAATAACTGCAAATTTATCATCTTCTTTCTAATTGAGGTAGACGTCCATATATCCACCTTGTGGGTTATATAACAGTATACATCTTGTATCTTTCAACTCATTTGCCCATGGTTCTACACTTATGGCGTCATTTTCATCTCTATTAGCTGTGGATTCAAAACCATAAGCTGCTTTTATGTTTTGGAACTCTTCGTGAGTCACTAAATCTATTCTTCTTACATTAGTAATATCCACATCGTGTCTTACATCATCCTCTATAACATTAAATGGTATTTTAGCTGCTCATTTGGTTACAATTTATTCTCTATTTGTTTTCGAGAGCTGCAGGAGTTTAAGGTATTTTCATGTCCAAAATATGTTTTGGTGAATTCTACTTCATATTCTTCACCTTCGTTCTAATTTAATACTTGCTAGGCAATGTGTATTTATCTTGTTTCTTCCTTGAACTTCCTTGGACCCTGAAATATTATGCTAGCACAATATAAAGAAATATAGCTTCTTCTCTCTTGACACGAGGTTGGGGCTTGCTCCATATCATTTTCCCATATTTGAATTTCTTTAAAGGTATTAAATTTCAATAACTCCTCAACGTTTAAGTTATGAGTTGACTGTAAATGATTCATTAGAAGATTCGCTTACATTGTAGTATGCTCGCATAACTTACATGTGTACAGTATTTTTGTTACTTTGGTATCTTCATTAATAGCAGGATGCTTTGTTTTGGATCCAGGCTGTTTCAATATTTGTTTGCTGCTATATTTATTTTCGCAAGTAAAATATTTAAAAATGAATACACCCTTCAGATTTAATGCAGATATTTTTCTAAAACATAAAATTATTGTAAGATTCAGCAGGAAATTCTCTTGTTATGGACATTCAAATTAGAGCAGGTATATAACTTCGTACAGTTTTCAAAATAGAAAAGCTTCTTTTGTTCCATGTTTTGTCTTTCCATAGCAATTTGATTTTCTTATATAATTACTTAATTCTACTATTATAATATAAAACAAAGCAATATATATAGAAAAAATTAGTGTATACAATAATATAAACTAAATATTTCAATCAAAAACTAAATAAACTAAATAAATTATATTTCAATACAATCGTAAATTAAACTATCTAAAATTATAAAAAAGACTAATTAAGTAATAATTTGGTTAAAAAAAATTTGCGGTTGCACTCGAAGAAGCGCAATTTTCCCCACTAAGAACACAAAGCGAAATGCACGTAACAGCCTTGGCGTGAAATTTAAATAAAAAACAATTTTTTTCTGGAAATAAATTTGTTAAATTAAATTCAATTAAATAAATATATATTTATATATATATATATATAAAAAATATGATATATAACAATAAATATAAATTTATAATGTAAATTTATATACATTTATCTAAATTTATCTAAAAATATAAATATAATATAAAAAATATATATCAATAAAATATAAATATTATATACATAAATATAAACCATAAGCAAAAAACTTTGGTGCATAGCAAAATAAAATTACCTCTTCCATCTTTCCGTCAGTACTTTTAATATTTTATCCGAAAGATCATTATGGAATGTACAATTGAAGGAGTTTTAATTTACATTTTTAAAACATTTGACAAAAATTTTGTTATATAATCGACATGGCAAAATCGCTGAATAATTTAAGATATAGCTCAAAGACCTACTGACTACTTGTATATTAAAACAATTTTGTTAGAGTTTGGGACACGATATATTGTCTTGTCTCTATAAAATCAGTCTCAATTTGTGGGTCTACTAATTTATTCATAATTGTATGTAAACAAAAATCATATTTCATATCTTTTTTAAAATGTTATACTAATTAACCTGAGATATACACTACGGTACAACGTAAAACTTTGTTTGCTGTTATAGGAACAGCTGGACTGAAGTTATAGTCAAGTAATTAACAGTAAAAATGAGCAGAAAGGGGGATACTAGTTGAATGAATACAAACTTTACCATTACCTTCTGGAGTTTGTTCAAATGTCGATGATACTTGCTTCGAACACCCTGGTTGCGGGCCTGGAATGATGGAAATAGGTACTACCAAGTAAGACAGTTTTGAAATTAACAATTATGAACAGAGATGTGATTGAGTCCTTCAATTTACCTTCGATATAATTTTGATTTTGATCCACTTCAATTTGTACATGTTCTGGGCTCGTGATATTATTTTCACCATAACTAAATTGTTCATAAGTACTTAAAGGAAGGTTTAAATGTATCACACAAATATCTCACGTGGTAACGATAATAAATTATGCCTCATGTTTAACCAACCAGTTTAGGATTTTAAAAGTTTTCTACTCACTTCTTAAGGATCGCTTTTTTAACGGAAAACGATGATGCATTTCCTCACTATCTGTGCATCCGGACACACAACACTTCATAGATCGGGAATACATTTCAACTACGGACTTCTACCTAGTAATAAAATAAAATAATAATTTAGTCTATAAACGTTATAAAAAGCTGACCACACTGTTCTCTACATAGGGCACGTTAAAAATGGGGTGCAAAATAAACAAACCATAGAACGAAATGAACGAATCAGATTCCGTCGCGGCTCTTAGCAGTTTCATGTTGGACGTGGCGAAACATTTCGCCAAAATTTCCATAAATTTCCATATATTCGCAAAATTTTACCAAAACACCCACCTACGAAACTTCCTGCCCTACTCGTATTTAACATAATAGTTAGGGGAGCATAATTGCCAACGCCTCCGACCGTTTTAATTTGGTAATATTAGGTACGTCTGTGTTTCTATCCGGTAGTTTCCAGAACAGTTTCAAATTTAAAAAATTAAAATAATATTTTTAAATTTTCAAACAAATTCCGGTACATTGTTACTATTTGATTGTTAAGCTATATGTAATAGTACAGGGAAAGAATGTAATTGACCTTATTCTTGGGTTTGCTATAAATAATCTTGTTCGTTGATTGAAACATATTGCCTTGTCTTACCTTTCGGACCAATAAACTAGTATTGTGGTCGAATAAAGGCCTTCTATTTATCCTGTCAAGTGTGTGTGTTTAGAATATAACGAACATTTCAAATACTATAACATTTGTGCTGAGGTTGTAATAGTGAGTTAAATAAGAATTATTCTATTAACATAAGTGGTGACAGTGATAAAATAGCCAATGGACCATCCCCGTTAAAATGGTAAAATCAGACTGTGTAGGAACTTTGCTTATCGTCTAATCAGAACAGAAGCTAGAAATAACTGAATTAGCGAAAAAATGCTGTATGGCGTGATAAACCTACTCATTTGATGCTTCTAGTGCACAAGCTGTGCCGTCAACTATGATGTCAAAATTTGTTTGTCAAAAATCTAAACTACGAATTGTAAGTGATAACATTATAATTGTTAAGACAAGTGAATCTATCAAATTCCGGTACATTGTTACTATTTGAATGTCAAGCTATATATAATAGTACAGGTAAAGAATGTAATTGACCTTATTCTTGGGTTTGCTATAAATAATCTCCCAGTTAACTTGCCTATAATGCAACCACTCTCTGATACGGTGTCAATGTCCTGTAAGAAATACTTTTATTTCTTGATAAATAAAATACAAATATTCAACAAACATTATAATGGTCACAATCTTGATAATATACTAGGGGTTGCAACGGTGATTACAATAACAATCGTATATCAACTACGTCAGCAAGATCTTCTTCGAGAGACTCCAAGAACCTATATGAATTCCGGTCAAGGCGTCGTCCGTTGTATCCGAAAAATGTACATCTCAGCATTCCCATCGTTCCGACCCGTTACCACGTCCGCCTCGATTAGCGAATGAGTCATTAGGTGCCCTCTATGTAATTGGTCAACAATGCCGATCTATATTTTCTTACGGTCCATCTCTTAGTGACTATGGAAAATTTCACTTGATTCATTTACAACAACGACCTATTTTGATGCACTGTATGCAGCATCATTGAAAAATTCTGGGAATATATGAAAAGTTAATTTAAGTTAATAAAAGCACCAGCCTTCTTTCTGTTCTGTCATCATTGTAAAGTCATCCATTTGTACTTAACCATTGCAAAAAGAATATTTGAAATATGTACATAATAATCCTTGTAATAACTAAATAAAAATAAACAAAAACCTTATCTGTGTTCCTTATTTATTTTTTGAAGTCGGATTAATTTTCTTGTTAAAAACATTATGTTTTTCTCTTTTTGGTGTTAGATATTTGCTCAACAAATTATGCAGTTATTATATTAAGTATTATAATGGGCATGTCAAGTAAAGTTGCAGTCTGTTTGAGGAAAAATATGAATAAAGGAACAATGATTGAAAATAAGAAATGCTTCAGGCACCGGGGTCCGCTACCTAACCTAACTGATTTGACAGGCATTAACCAAACTAGAACACCCACGAAAAGTCGTTGTTTCCACCGGGAATCGAACCCGCGACCTCCACCTGTGGTCTGAAGACTCTAATAACTAATCTCTACGGCTTCTCATATGATATGGTTAGTCTTTAAAAAGCAAACTGAACGAATTTGTACGGATAACTAATAAAGAATAATTAACTTAGATATTATAGACAAACATATGTGCATTTTCAATTTTTCGTTCCCTTTTCAAGACCATAGGAACCTTTAATTTATTTAATAAACTCTGCTTTTTTTGGAATTCTGTTTGGTCAGCTGATTAAAGTCCTTGTTGATGTGGAACGCGTGTTTGGTGTTGATAAGGATTTGGTATAGGAATTTTGCGATTATACTACGGTGAATTTTTGAAAAGGGATGAGTGAAAAATTCCTTTTGAACCTTTGCACTAATGTATTTGAGTAATTCTGTATATGAGGCGCTCAAATTTTTTTCTCCGCTATTTCTAAATTTGTTCATCTCTTCATGGCCGATGTACTTAGACTACTTTAACCCGTCTAAATAAAGGAGTATGTCTTATAGAGAACCATAATTATTAGAGACAATTTGCTTTTTCTACACGTGGGAGGATACAGGATTCTCTGTGGATTATAACGGCCTGGGTTTTCTTTGGGTTGAATTGCAACTTCCAAAAGTTTAACCATTTAACCTCATTATTTAATTGTCCTACAAAAACTTCAATGTGAGAATATTTTTGTCTTCAGAGATATCGAGCTATGTATATCTTGATTGTGAATTCTTCACGCCATAAACAAAATCTAAAGGGCCGGCTTGGTTGGCACAGTGGTCAAGGGCGACAGGAAGGCCCTCTTACTGTTGCGATAGTAGCAGTTTCGAATCCTGCTGGGTAAATTTATGTTTTTGACTATTTATAATACGAAAAAGAAAATCTGTGACTGCGATCAGCCACGCCGGTAACCAAGCTGGGTAAGACCGGATTTCTTCTGAAATCATCTCTTGGACCGTGGGGAACAGATAAACACTATTTAGTAAAAAAGAGACGTTCAGTGTTGTACATACTATGTACATACATATGTAAAATGTTTTCTTGTCAACCCAATATAAACCCAAAAATATCTGAAAAATATGTAAAACATTATTTGAAAATGTCTATATTATGTTGTAGAGCCAGAGAGAATTACAAGAAGATAAATCAAATTGTAGATATATTAAGTTACTATGCTACAAAGGAGTGGAAGTTTGAGAACAGCAACGTGAAAACGCTATGGAAAGAAATGAGAAAGAGCGACCGGGAACTATTTGATTTTGATATTTGTGCTTTGAATTGGGACATGTACTTTTACACTTGTATCCGAGGTAAATCTTACCTAGACTGAAGTTCATTAATGATTGATGCTAGATAAATGATTATAAATATCGATTATATGACAGAAGAACTGAAAAAATCCAAATTAGAAGTTATTTTTGTTATTTCATTTCAACTCATATATATTTTTACATACTAATTACACCCAATTTTTCAATTATTTTGATATACCTTAAAATATTATTTGTTATATCAATTTATTTATGAATCATCATCTAAGTTAAAAAAAATTGGACAATTTGTATTATGATGTGATGGGAAATGATACAGTCATACTAGACTCAATAGTGATTCCTAACTAGTGCTCAAATATTTCAATATTTTAACGACAGATGACGCTGACTTCAAATTTTCCTATAATGTTTCGTCAGTATTATGTTTCGAATAAAATATAAATATAAAATTTAATACTATAATATTTCTATTTCCTTATAAGAACAATATATATAAATCTAGTAATACTTGTTAAAAAAGCTCGTAACACCTAATAACATTTCTAACCTTACTAGCTAAAGAATTTCAGCCTTCCTTCTATTGAGTGTTTTCATTTGTCTTCATCAGATTGCCTATTTTTATCCAAGCACAGTCTGTGATAGGCCACATGAGAACAAAAGTGGTCTGGGGATTAAAATACGGCCTAATATCGGTAATATTCACTATATCACAGGAATTGAGATGGAGGAATTCTTTCTTCAGGTCTTCAAGTCTGAATAAAAACTGAAAATATGTCATTTCCCATTTGGTGGCCTTTATGAACTTGTTTTTCAACTACAAACAGTCGCCTTTGAAATAGAATACCGGGGCATACCTTTCGCCGTTTCTCACCACGAAAAGTACCAAATTATCTACATTAATCTGCAGGAATCCACAGCAATCTTCATGTATGTCATTACATATATTATTAATCAAAACGAACATGATCCTGGTGTAGAATTTCAGAAAATTATACGTCTGCAGAAAGTCTTCCATCAATATTTTTCTATCTTTGCCTTCTACGAATAAAAGCTTCCCAGATGAACCGTCACAATGTTTAAAATTGATCTCATTAAATAAAAAAGCTTCGTATTCGCTAAGGGGATAACAATTTACTCGAAGGCTCTGACAAACTTCTGGTGAATATTTGTTCATCGTGGAGAAAATTCTCTCATTTATAATTCGAACGGAGACATATAACAATAACAAAAATTCATCACCAGCCACTTGATTTTACATCAAATTAGTATTGTTGTTATAAAGGTGATTTTATTCATTTCTATATTCTATTTACAAATTTTATTGCGAATATTTTAGGAGCTTGAGTTTATATTTTGAAGGACCCATTGGACACTATTCCACAAGGAATAAGAAAATTCTATAAGTTAATGATTATTTATTATTTAATATTATGTGTATGTTGGTGTGTTATATTATATAGTGCTTTGTTAATTTTAAAATATTTCGTTATAAACATATGTTAATTTTTGCGTTTGTTTTAATAGTTTTGATACATATAACTCAGCCCAAATATTTAACCATTCTTAATTATAACCTTTTTTTTCTTAATAATAATCCTTATTGTATATGATATTTCTCTTTATTTATCACTATTTACCTTTTATGCCATGTTATATTACTATAATCAAAATACCAGTATATAAAAGAAAAAATAAACGTACAAATGAACAAAAATAAGCCATTGTTGTTATATCATCAATGTTTTTGATATACCGATTATTTTGATTTTGTTTTCAAATTATATATTTGTAAGTAATTTGTAATCAGCTATATTCCTCGTTCAAACGAGTAGATGACAGTGGCGATGACGAATCTGTAGATAATTTTAGATATGACTTACCAACAGCTGTTATCAAATGAGTCATCTACTTGAGGTTTTATAAATTGCAAGAATTCACAACTTGTTCAAAACCACCTCTAACTATCTCACTTAATGATAAATAAAATGCCATAGTTGATATTTCAACTCTGTAACTGAAAAAAGCCGAATAATTGAATCTAACCTGAAATCTAAACATAAACTCAGAGAAACATTAGGCTATATGGACATGCATCCGAGCAGGTTTTATGGACCACTATAATTTGTTCAAAAATAATAAGCAGTAATTAACATAGTACGTTTATTGATGAAAAAACAAATTTCACATAATAGAACAAAAAATTTTAATTTCTTATAAGAAAAATATTAGTGAACTTAATACTAATTTAACAGCCTATAATAAGATTTGGAATGTTACTGACTAAAAATTTTTATTTATTTAACATTTCCATTCATTTGACTGCCTACACTCATCCAAGTGCAATCTACAACGGGCCATTTGGGAACGAAGCTTTCTTGATCAAAATATTGGCTAACATCCACAATATTCACTAAATCACAAGAACTTAGTTGAACATCTTCTTTCTCTAGGCCCTGAAGCCTAAACAAAAACCGCAAATAAGTTAACTCCCATTTGGTGACCTTCACGAACTTGTCTTTCAGCTGCCAGCAGGTTCCTTCGAAACAGAACATCGGTGAATATTTTTCGCCATTTCTTACCACAAAGGGTATGAATTTGTTTTCGTCAATTTGTAGAAATCCGCAGGAATCCTCGTTTATATCATTGTGCATGTTTTTACTTAAAGCGAACATAATTCTACCGCAGAATTTGAGAAAATCGTACATGTGCAGAAAGTCCTCCAACAACATCTTCGTATCTCTGCCTTCTATGAATAAAAGTTTTCCAAATTGACCATCGCAATGTTGCAAATTAATCTCATTAAATAAACACGCTTCCCATTTATTCAGAGGATCATAGTTTACTTGAAAACACTGGTGGACTTCTGGTGAAAACTTCGTAAAATTATTACACAACCTATGTTTTATAATTCTAACGGAGACATATTTTAATTCACCGACAATGATGTAAGGCAAATGCTGCAGGTCTATTGTGTGCCATCCAAATTTTACAACTGGAGAACATGGTGGTTCTTGCAATTCTGGTAACGTTTCGGCCTTACTCACTGCGTCTAGGACAACATGTCGGCTTAATTCGTTATCCATATTTTGTCGGTTCGCTGAGTTAATTGATGCCAATTTAACTACATAAACTTTTTTATTCGACATTTCACTTTTTACTTATATTATTTCAATTAACACTCTTCTTATATACTTAAAAAGTACACTACTCTTATAATCTCTACTTATATACTACCTTCTGTCACTGTCACTTCTGTCATTTCAATTGCGAATAATATATATCAAGTAATCTATGGAGAATGTTTTATGATACCATGGCAACTGTCGAATTGTTATAAGATTGTTGTTTTTAAATTAGTATTAGTTCTATATGCAATTTGTATGCTCTATTAACTTTAATATAAACAAATATATTATTACAGGCATATTAAGTATATGATTTTTTAGGTATAAGAGTTTATATTTTAAATTGTGTCGTTTTATATAGGACCTTTTTAATTTAAAAACATTTGAAGAAATTTGCGAGTGTTGCCTAAGTTTGCAATTGTGACATTACAAATAACTGAATGAACTAACCTAACTTCTATTTAATCTAGGGATATATTCTGAAAAATATGTTATTCTTTTTATAGTATAAATTAATCGTTGAATTTTAAATTGATCTAATTTAATATGTTTATGAGAGCAATAATTCGTTGAGATATACATTTATTTAGAGACATTGGTAATATTCTGCAGAAAATTTGTGCATGATTGAGAAAATCCTCTCACTTGTACCTAATTCGAAATGAAACGTGCTTCAGATCACTGATAGTGATGTAAAGGCTGCGGATATTCAATGGTGTGCCATTCGAATTTTAGAAATGAAGGTTTCTGAAGGAATGAAGAAGGCTGATGTTTCTTTCAATTCTGGCAATATCATTGTTGCCTACTGATTTAGCCATACCGGCTTTGTTATTTAAACTATTATTTATTAACCATTTGAATTTTTATAGCTTATGATGCATTTGATTTATTTAGGGATAAAAATATACTTTTAATTCATTTCAAATTTAAAACTAAAATATATTATTTCAAGAACAAGATGTACTGAATTGGTTCCACCAAGGGAATAACGACTCTGCCATAGGGCTGCCGAAAAAATATTCATATTTTTCTATGTTCATGGTTTCATATCTTTGGTGATATCATGTTCATATATGATATCATCTAAATTAAGGATTTCAAGCAATCTAAGGAGCTTAGATAGGTTTTCCGAAGCGAACAAGTGATAAACCGTGAAGGGAACTTATGTTCGGTTTTCGATGTGGTCCAACTGTGGTATACTCAGTATACCACAGTGTGACATATCTATAAAAAATTTGTTATGTTATCGACATAGCAAAATCGCTGAATAATTTAAGATATAGCTGAAAGAACTACTGACAGTATATTAAAAAATTTAGTTAGAGTTTGGGACACGAGATATTGTTTTGTCTCTTGATACACTACGGTACAACGTAAAACTTTGTTTGCTCTTATAGGAACATCTGGACTGAAGTTATAGTCAAGTAATTAACAGTACAAATACGTAGAGAACAGTGTGGTCAGCTTTTTATAACGTTTATAGATTAATTTATTATTTTATTTTATTACTAGGTGCAAGTCCGTAGCTGAAATGCAGAAAGGGGGATACTAGCTGAATGAATACAAACTTTACCATTACCTTCTGGAGTTTGTTCAAGTGTCGATGATACTTGCTTCGAACACCCTGGTTGCGGGCCTGGAATGATGAAAATAGGTACTACCAAGTAAGACAATTTTGAAATTAATGGTAACAATTATAAACAGAAATGTGACTGAGTCCTTCAATTTACCTTCTATATAATTTTGATTTTGATCCACTTCCATTTGTACATGTTCTGGGCTCATGGTATTATTTTCACCATCACTAAATTGTTCATAAGTACTTAAAGGAAGGTTTAAATGTATCACAAAAATGTCTCACGTGGTAACGATAATAAATTATGCCTCATGTTTAACCAACCAGTTTAGGATTTTGAAAGTTTTCTACTCATTTCTTAAGAATCGCTTTTTTAATGGAAAACAATGATGCATTTCCTCACTATCTATGCATCCGGGCACAAAACACCTCCTAGAACGGGAATGCATTTCAGCTACGGACTTGCACCTAGTAATAAAATAAAATAATAAATTAATCTATAAACGTTATAAAAAGCTGACCACACTGTTCTCTACGTAGGGATTCCGTCGCGGCTCTTAGCATAGCGAATAAAACAAGAAATGTGTTAAAGGTAGCGACATTTACATGTTGGACGTGGCGAAACATTACGCCAAAACTTAACGTTAGAATATAACGAACATTTCAAAGGCTATAACATTTGTGCTGAGGTTGTAATAGTGAGTTAAATAAGAATTACTTTATTAACATAAGTGGTGACAGTGATAAAATAGCCTCTGGACCATCCCCGTCAAAATGGTAAAATCAGACTGTGTAGGAACTTTGCTTATCGTCTAATCATAATAGAAGCTAGAAATAACTGAATTAGCGTAAAAATGCTGTATGGCGTGGTAAACTTCCTCATCTGATGCTTCTAATGCACAAGCTGTGCCGTCAATCATGATGTCATAATTTGTTTGTCAAAAATCTAAACTACAAATTAGGGCTAAGAGATAACATTGTAATTGTTAAGGCAAGTCAATCTATCAAATTCCGGTACATTGTTACTATTTGAATGTCAAGCTATATATAATAGTAGAGGGAAAGAATGTAGTAGAGCTTATTCTTGAGTTAGCTATAAATAATCTCCGAGTTAACTTGCCTATAATGTAACCACTCTCTGATATGGTGTCAATGTCCTGTAAGAAATACTTCTATTTATTGGTAATTAAAATACAAATATTCAACAAACATTATAATGGTCACAATCTTGATAATATACTAGGGGTTGCACGGTGTTGTACGGTGATTACAATAACAATCGTATATCAACTACGTCAGTAAGATACTCTTCGAGAGACTCTAAGAAACTATATGATTTCCGGTCAAGGCGTCGTCCTTTGTATCCAAAAGTGTCCATCTCAGCATTCCCATCGCTCGGTCCCGATACCACGTCTGTCTCGATTAGCGAATGAGTCATTAGGTGCCCTCTATGTTATTGGTCAACAATGCCAATCTATATTTTCTTACGGTCCATCTCTTAGTGATTATGGAAAATTTCACTTGATTCATTTACCACAACGACATATTTTGATGCACTGTATTCAGAATCATTGAATAGGGACTATGTCTTTTTAATCTGAAGCGGCAGTAGAAATAAAAAATTATGGGAATATAAGAAATAGTTAATTTAAATTAAGAAAGAAAAGAATTTTAAGCAAGTTCAAAGCACCGTCCCTCATTCTTCCTGTTCTGTCGGAAATTAATTATCGGTTAAAAAATTTTAAGCTAAATAATACTAATTGTTCTACTATAGAACAAAAGAAATCTCCGTAAATTCCCTATTCCTACTCTGTTGTGTGATAACAAGACATAGCATTTCATTATAATGATGACAGTGGTGCAGAAACATCCTACAAACAACAAATTTCCGAGAAATCGACAGACATAAAGCTTATGATGCAGATCTTTTCAAGTCGAGGAACAAAGAGGGTATTCAATGTCGGCACCTGTGAACATACAGGAGTTTTACGGGCGGCCCAATTGATATTTTTATATATTTGTTGTACATGATAAGGCTTTGCTCCAGGAATTAGATGTCGTCATAAACTGGAATGTGATCAGTAAAACCAATTTTAAAATATATAAAACTACTGATGGGTTGGAAATAAGGTATGACCTATTTATATTCCGAAAACTACGATAGATCTGAAGTATATTAATATAGATGATTAGTATTAATATAGATGGCGAAAAAATACAAAAAATGTTTTAAAAACGTTAAAATGTTCCTTTATTTCGTTTTCCTAAGATGTATTCGCAGCAGCTGTTGTATATGTGATGCGTATTGGGAAAATTCCATGAAGAGTGAAAAATATGTTGATATGCTTGAGATACTGATTATGAGGTTCTTTCGATCAAAAACAAGGGTTATACTCAAGTTCTGATCATAACGGATATAATTTTAAAAATGCTTTTGGCGTTATCTCGTAATAAACAAACAACTACAGACGCACTACTACACAGACATGACTACAGATAGACAATTTTCTACAAAATACTAAAAGGAATACAATATACCACGAAGAGATATAACAGAGAGAGCAGCACAATTTACATTTGTAACTTTTCGCAATTTCCTGGAACATGAAATGTGAAATTACGTCTCATCGCTATTGGAATGCCCCAAAATACATTATCTGTTGGAACTTTTGATCCGCACAGTTTTCAGTTTACTGAAGATCTGCTTAAAAATTAAGAAGGAAAGATAATAATTTGAATTAAAATATCTACCGGGTGTTGTGTTGCTTCGTTTTAATTTGGATTTAAATGGATTGTTAGTTGGACTGCTTCGATTTTGAACATTACACAACAGTATGAAATGCATAATGTATATAATATATATAGTAACTAAGTAGTAACTATATATAATAACTATGTAGTTTAAATGTTTACATATTTGTGAATTAGTTAACAATAAATTATTTTGAATAGATTTCTATTATAAAATTGAGAATTATATTATTTTTATTACTCCAGTTATTTCAAATATAGTAAGAATATACATGGGATTGACACTTAGTTTAATAACTACAAGAAAATTTCATTTTAAATCAATAGCATAAAATACACCAGACGGTTGAACTTTATTTTAATATACAAACAATAGTATGAGCTCTCTTCTGTTATTACAGAAATTTGTTTTATGTTTTTAAATATTACGAATTCTTGACATTTATTTTTGATATAGGTGAATTTTACAGCAGATGAAATTTGTGCCATGATGGTCAAAAAACGAAACATCCGTAATATATCCGTCATAGCTCACGTAGATAACGGAAAATCATTTTTAACAGACTCCTTAGTAGCAAAAACTGTTATTATTGCTGGTGCCGAAGTTAGAGAAATACATTTTACAGACACCGGAAAAAATTAACAAGACAGATTTATAAGCATATTAAGAATATGTAGTCTTTTGAAATATTGAACGACGAAATTTACAAACCACTGAACTTATGTGATAATTTTGATTAGTGATTCTGAAGCTTTATCTCTTTAAAATAAAACTGGGTATTTGTTATAACAAAAATACTAACTTTTTTCATAAATAATATTGATTAACGCGAAAAAGAATAGAAAGTTTTCTTGATTAATTTGATTGGTTCCTCTGGGCACATAGATTTCCGTTCTGAAGTACCTACTGCCCTTCGCATAACTGATGGTGCTCTTGTAGTAGATTGTGTTTCGGATAAGTAAATTCCTAAATAATTATTTGTATAATAAATTAAATAATTATGTATGTATTTTTGGTGTTACTTCACTTTGTATTAATTTTACTAAAGAACATGCATAATGCAATTCAATGCAAATGCAATAACGCATATCTAAATATATATCTGTGGTAAAGACAATTTATTAAGAACTTCCGAATTACAGTAGGAAACATTGTAGTGTCTTTACAATCTTTTAATTAATCGTGTTGTCATATCCAACGGCCCCAGGCCATCATCGGTTAATGATTGGTGCTACTGATGCTGCTAATTCGCTATAAATTATGAATTAGGTTAGAAACAATTTTGTAATAATGAATTATTTGCAGGTGTGTGTACAACCGGAAACTATGTGACGTCAGGCTATCGACGAACGTATTAAGCCAATCTTGTTCATGAACAAGATGGACCGTACCCATTTGAAATTGCAGTTGGATGCTGAATAACTTTACCAAACTTTCTGACGATTAACAATCTATGGGCTTAGGAATATTTCAACCCAAAAACAGAACAATAATCACAAAAGATCGTTTTATATGTACATCTTGAATCCATCTACAAAATTTTTGACTTGATTATGAACTGCAAGTAAACATCTGTTTTATTATTAAAAAAAAATTCTTCCAGCACAATTAGGCCACTATACAGTTTACAAAATAACTTTTATGAAGTCATTAGGAAATAAATATATTGTTGGCAGTGCATTGGAAGAAAATTATTAGCCTAGGTATTAAACTCTTTCATGTTACCTCTATCTTTATATCCTATGGTGACAAGCTGTTATATCCAGAATGCATTATATATTTTTAGCTCTTGGGTGTAACTAAAATTTTTATTTTAGGAAAGAAGAATATTCTCTCTACACTGCGCATTAACTTGAAATATGAAGACAAGGATAAGGATGGAAAACAATTTAGTTGGACATGGTTACCTGCTTGTGGGCCTTTGCTTCAGATGATTGCCGTTCACTTACCATCCCCAGTAACTGCTTTGAAATACAGAATGGAAATGTTATACGAAAGTCCACATGATGATGAAGCCGCTCTTGGTATGTGTCACCTATATGGTTTTTAAAACGCGTTAAATTTTGGTATTTATTTGTACGTGACGATTTGTAATTTACAACTCTAGGCTGATTCCTATGATGATGTGTCTAAAATGGTACTCACTTCTAATAAAGGTATTTTCTACGATTTTGGTCCTGTTTTTTCCGGTAAAGTAGCCACCGGCATGAAGGCCCCCTATCCTGGGACCTAACTATATGGCCTCAACAAAGAGGATTTACACGAGAAGACAATTCAGGGAGCCATCCTCATGATTGGTCGTTATATAGAGGCCATGGAATATGTCCCATCTGGAAATATTTGCACTTTGTTCGGTCTGGATCAATTTTTGGTTAAGCCCGATGCCATCGCCACATACACAAACAAGTAGAACTTGAATGTCAAGAAGTTTAGCTTATCTTCCGTAATACGTGTAGCTGTGGAACAGAAGAATCCGACCGATTCAGAAAAACCTGTAGAAGGTACGCAAATGTTCGCTTTTATAGTGTGATTATCACTAAGTCGTCTTTACAATCTTTTAATTAATCGTGATGTCATCTCCTACCGCCCCAGGCCGACATTGGTTAATGATTGGTGCTACTGATGCTGCTAATTCGCTATAAATTATGGATAAAGTTAGAAACAATTTTGTAATAATGAATTATTTCAGGTGTGTGTACAAACGGAAATTATGTTACGTCAGGCTATCGACGAACGTATTAATATTATATCGAGAATGCATTATATATTTGGAGTTCTTGGGTGTAACTAAAATATTTATTTTAGGAAAGAATTATATGAAGCCCTTCTCTTCTCACTGCCAACTAACTTGAAATATGAAGACAAGGATAAGGATGGAAAACAATTTAGGCGGACATGGTTACCTGTTGGTGAGACTTTGCTTCAGATGATTGCCGTTCACTTACCATACTCAGTAACTGCTCTGAAATACAGATTGGAAATGTTATACGAAGGTCCACATGATCATGAAGCCGCTCTTGGTATGTGTCACCTATATGGATTTTTTAAACGTGTTAAATTTTAGTATTTATTTGTACATGATGATGTGTAGTTTACAACTCTAGGCTGACTCACTGTGAATGATTGGTATAAACTAAACAACAATTACCAATTATTATTATTATTTTTTTAATATTTGCAAATGACTATATTTTGTTTTTTGTTTTTAGGTATTAAGAACAGTGATCCTAACAGTCCTATGATGATGTGTCTAAAATGGTACTCACTTCTAATAAAGGTATTTTCTACGATTTTGGTCCTGTTTTTTCCGGTAAAGTAGCCACCTGTATGAAGGCCCCTATCCTGGGACCTAACTATATGGCCTCAACAAAGAGGATTTACACGAGAAGACAATTCAGGGAGCCATCCTCATGATTGGTCGTTATATAGAAGCAATGGAAGATGTTCCATCTGGAAATATCTGCACTTTGTTCGGTGTGGATCAATTTTTGGTTAAGCCTGATACCATCACCACATTCACAAACATGCAGATCTTGAATTTCATGAAATTCGGCGTAACTCTCGTAGTACGTGTAGCTGTGGAACCCAAGAATCCGGCCGATTCACCAAAACCTGTAGAAGGTACGCAAATGTTCGCTTTTATTGTATTATTATTACTAAGGTTTGTGTCATTTGTCTTAAGGTTTGAAACGTCTGGCTAGGTCTGATCTTATGGTACAATGTGTCATTGAAGAATCTAGCGAAAACATCATTGCCGGTGACAGAGAGCTCCACTTAGAAATCTCTCTGAAGGCCTTGGGGGAGGATCGATCATGCGTGAATTCAAGTTACTTAATCCGGCCCAATAGTGCCCTTCGTGTAACTGATTATGCTCTTGTTGTAGTAGATTGTATTACAGATAAGTACATTTCTAAATAATTATTTGTATAATAAATTAAATAATTATGGAAGTATTTTTTGTGTTACTTCACTTTGTACTAATTTTACTAAACAAAAATTAAAATTTTAAATAATGCATATATAAATATATTACTGTAGTAAAGACAACTTATTA
This sequence comes from Rhynchophorus ferrugineus, assembly GCF_030347505.1. Taxonomy (NCBI): domain Eukaryota; kingdom Metazoa; phylum Arthropoda; class Insecta; order Coleoptera; family Curculionidae; genus Rhynchophorus; species Rhynchophorus ferrugineus. The sequence continues at coordinate 175,623 of NW_027472680.1, forward strand.
AGAATTTCCTAATTAAAGTAGGAAACATCGAAAAAAGAATTTTGTAGTATCTTTTCAATCTTTTAATTAATCGCGATGTCATCTCCAACCGCCCCAGGCCGACATTGGTTAATGATTGGTGCTACTGATGCTGCTAATTCGCTATAAATTATGAATAAAGTTAGAAACAATTTTGTAATAATGAATTATTTGCAGGGGTGTGTACAAATGGAAACTATGTTACGTCAGACTATCGACGAACGTATTAAGCTAATCTTGTTCATGAACAGTACCCATTTGAAATTGCAGTTGGATGCTGAATAACTTTACCAAATTTTCTGACGTTTAACAATCTATAGCGTTAGGAATATTTCAATCCAAAAACAGGATAATGATAGCAAAAGATGGTTTTGCATGTACTTCTTGAATCCCATATACAAAATTTTTGACTTGATTATGAACGGCAAATAAACATGTGTTTTATTATTAAAAAAAATTAATTCTTCCAGTACAATTAGGCCACTATATAGTTTACAAAATGATTTTTATGAAGTTATTAGGAAATAAACATATTGTTGGCAGTGTGTTGAAAGAAAATTATATGCCTAGGTATTAAATGCTTTCACGTTACCTCTATCTTTATATCCTATGGTGACATGCTATTATATTGAGAATGCATTATATATTTGTAGTTTTTGGGTGTAACTAAAATATTTATTTTAGGAAAGAAGAATATGAAGCCCTTCTCTCCACACTGCGCACTAACTTGAAATATGAAGACGAGGATAAAGATGGAAAACAATTTAGGCGGACATGGTTACCTGTTGGTGAGACTTTGCTTCAGATGATTACCGTTCACGGGCCATCCCCTGTAACTGCTCAGAAATACAGAATCGAAATGTTATACGAAGGTAAACATGTATGGATTTTTAAAAGGCTTGAAATTTTTGTATTTATTTGTACATGGCGATATGTAGTTTACAACTCTATGGTTATTCACTGTGAATGATTGGTATAAACTGAACAACAATTACCAATTTTTTATTATTTTTTTAGTATATGCAAATTACTATACATTTTTTTGTTTTAAGGTATTACGAACTGTGACCCTAACGGTCCTCTAACGATGTATGTGTCCAAAATGGTAGACACTTCTCATAAAGGTCGTTTCCACACCTTTTTTTTTCTGTCTTTTTCCGGTAAAGTAGCCAACGGCGTGAAGGCCCCTATCCCAAGACCTAAATATGTGGCATCAAGAAAGAAGATTTAAACGAAAAGACAATTCAAGGAGCCATCCCCATGATGGGTCGTTATGTAGAAGCTATTGAAGATGTCCCATCTGGAAATATTTACAGGCTGTTCGGAGTGGATCAATTTTTGGTTAAGCCCGATCCCATCCCCACATTCACAAACATACGCAACTTGAATGTCATCGTAGTACGTGTAGCTGTGGAACCCAAGAATCCGGCCGATTCACTAAAACTTTTAGAAGGTACGCAAATGTTCGCTTTTATTATGTGATCATCACTAAAGTCTGTGTTATTTGACTTCAGGTTTGAAACGAATGGCTAAGTCTGACCTTATGGTACAATGTGTCATGGAAGAATCTAGGGAAAACATCATTGCCGGTGCCAGAGAGTTCCACTTAGAAATCTCTCTGAAGGCCTTGGAGGAGGATCGATCATGCGTGAATTCAAGTTACTTAATCCGGCCCAATAGTGCCCTTCGTGTAACTGATGGTGCTCTTGTTCTAGTAGATAGTATTAGGGGTAAGTAAATTCCTAAATAATTATTTGTATAATAAATTAAATAATTATGCATGTATTTTTGGTGTTACTTCACTTTGTATTAATTTTACTAAAGAAACATGCATAATGCAATTCAATACAGATGCAAGAACGCATATCTAAATATATTTCTGTGGTAAAGACAATTTATCAAGAACTTCCGAATTAAAGTAGGAAACATTGTAGTGTCTTTGCTATATTTTAATTAATCGTGATGTCATCTCCAACCGCCCAAGGCCGACATTGGTTAATGATTGGTGCTACTGATGCTGCTAATTCGCTATAAATTATTAATAAAGTTAGAAACAATTTTGTAATAATGAATTATTTCAGGTGTGTGTACAAACGGAAACTATGTTACGTCAGGCTATCGACGAACGTATTAAGCCAAACTTGTTCATGAACAAGATGGACCATACCTATTTGAAATTGCTGTTAGGTGCTGAATAACTTTACCAAATTTTCTGACGTTTAACAATCTATGGGGTTAGGAATATTTCAACCCAAAAATAGGATATTGGTAACAAAAGATCGTTTTACATGTACATTTTGAATCCCATCTACAAAATTTTTGACTTGATTATGAACTGCAAGTAAACATGTGTTTTATTATTAAAAAAAATTAATTCTTCCATCACAATTAGGCTACTATATAGTTTCCAAATAACTTTTATGAAGTTATTAGGAAATAAATATATTCTTGGCAGTGCATTGGAAGAAAATTATAGGCCTAGGTATTAAACGCTTTCATGTTACCTCTATCTTTATATCTTATGGTGACAAGCTGTTATATCGAGAATGCATTATATATTTGTAGTTCTTCGGTGTAATTAAAATTTTTATTTTAGGAAAGAACAATATGAAGCCCTTCTCTCCACACTGCGCATTAACTTGAAATATGAAGACAAGGATAAGGATGGAAAACAATTTAGTCGGACATTGTTACCTCTTGGTGGGACTTTGCTTCAGATGATTGCCGTTCACTTAGCATCCCCAGTAACTGCTCTGAAATACAGAATGGAAATGTTATACGAAGGTCCACATGATGGTGAAGCCGCTCTTGGTATGTGTCACCTGCATGGATTTTTAAAACGCGTTAAATTTTGGTATTAATTTGTACTTGATGATGTGTAGTTTAAAACTCTAGACTGATTCACTGTGAATGATTGGTATAAACTAAACAACAACTACCAATTTTTTATTAATTTCTTAATATTTGCAAATGACTATACTTTGCTTGTTTTTGTTTTTAGGTATTAAAAATTGTAATCCTAACGGTCCTATGATGATATGTGTCTTAAATGGTGCCCACTTCTCATAAAGGTTATTTCTACGATTTTTGGTCCTGTTTTTTCCGGTAAAGTAGCCAACGGCGTGAAGGCCCCTATCCCAAGACCTAAATATGTGGCTTCAAGAAAGAAGATTCGAGAAGACAATTCAGGGGGCCATCCTCATGATGGATCGTATGGTCGTTATATGTATAATTAGAGAATGATATATATTAGGTGAGTTAGTGTACAATTCTTTTGGTTTAATTTTAAAATATTTCTTCCGTACTCTGGAACAAATAAAACACGCACTATATAGAGTTTTGAACGAAAAGTTGCAGGCGTCTGAAAATTTTGAAACAAATGTGCTGTCTGGTATCTAGTACACTAAGAACAACGTTACTAATTATGTTCCTGTTTTTGTCTAGATGAATCTTCCACTGGCTTTTGGTTTATAGATCATACCAATTAATAAGCAAAAAAATGGCAACGCCCTCTTAATTTATTTTTTCAAATCATATTTAATGGAGTGAGTTTTAGTCTTAATTCTATTTGCAGGATTCCAATGGGCAACAAAGCAATCCATCGTGGTGGCGGTTAGATCATTCCTACAACCCGTCGTATGTTGTCTTTATGCTTGCCTATTAGTCAATATATTATTAGAAGTTCAATAGTCTGGGCAGACGTCCAGCCCAAACTCATTGAACTTGTTTGTCAGTGTGAAATTCAGGTAAATCTTTTATACAATTATATTTTCACTCCATCTTAGAAATACGTTCCATATCACAGAAAGCGGCACCAGATGATACAGCGTTGTATAAGTAGCAATTTTGAATTGTTTACATAATTATATCCCGGTTGATTTAGAACTTCTATCCATTCTCAGATGATTCTCTAGAATCGACTTGTTGTAGGTATTTGAGTAATTAAAGTACTGGATACAACTTAGTCCATGCATATTTATACTTTACAAACATCTCGATTAAAGCCACAACACAGAAATGAATCAAGAGTGAGGGATCTTCATCTTGTCCGGGTGGTTTTATCACGAGCATGCGCCGTAGCATTTTTACGATTTTATATACAAAGTAACTACTCTTAACATTTAATTATTCAACAATATATAAGCCGATTCAGTATATAGGCGCATCCACCCAATTATTATATGTCCAACTATATGTGTTGTAACATTCGCAAGATATGTTATATTAATGGTATATTACTTTCGATTCTAAAGAATTCTTACTTTTTGGCCATTTGGAATAGGGGAACTAATAAAACATTAACAATCGTTAACAAAATTATTATATTAACAAATGTTTTATTAAAAGATATCCAAAATTACCTGATTTCTGCTATAGATTTAATTGGCTGGTTTTCACAATGTGTCAACATGCTTGTTGAAAAATATGATTTATAATGTTTCGCATTTATAATTTAATTTTTGGAGATATTTCTTCAAGTTTAATATGTTTAAAAAATATACCAAAAACCATACCATAAGTCATATATCTAATATTTGACCGAACTGCTTTATTATTGAATTTTCCGTTTTAATATTATAATTTTTCTGGAAACATAATTATTTATCAGATTATTTATTTATTATAAAAGCTAGTACTGTACTAATATACGAAATTCTTTTTTAACATATCTAATATTTTATTTTGTTGTTTTTCAGGATACATATAAAATAAAGAAAGTTTTCCATATCTCAGTCAATACTTGGAGAAAATGTAAACGCGTCGTTAATGACAATCCATTTTTTTCTATAGTACAAATAAAAAGGGCGTGATCCACGTTCTCATCAGAGAGTAGACGGCAGACTGCATCTGCTTTTTAAATCCCAAATATAACAACTTGAGGGAGTCCAAACTTGCTGGAGAAAGCGAATTATAGGAGAATTGGGGAATTGGACAGTAGGGGTTGACAGTACTTTGGTTGAAGGCTGCAATCCGACGAACTGTAGCATTTAAAAAGGATGAGCAATTTAATATATATTTGGGTATACATGTATGCTAGAGCCTGGTCTGGAATAAGGCGTAAAATACAGCTATAAGAATCACTCGCTGTTCGGTGAACTTGAGAGGACAGTTTTGTCCATTTTTAAGGTCCACCCGATAGAGGTGCGGTGGGCGTGGGTAGAAGAATGAGTCCATAAAGATACCAGATAACTGAAGTAAGGTAGTACATTCCATCTTACCGTGAACTTGTTAGGTTTATTAAGTTGTCTTTTTATAGCATTCATATGAATCGTAAAATTCAATTAATGTTATCAAAGTATTTAGTATTTAAATTTCAAACGTTAATTCATCAATAAACTATTATATTTCTTGTCATAGATTTTATAATTAATTAATAAATTTTTTTGGAAAAATGACTTGTTTTAATGCTTGACCATAAAAAATGACACAAAGTTTTAAAATTACTTTCCTGACGATGTGCATCCATTATAATATTTTTTAGAACCGATTTGGTGAAGGTAATTGGGCAATTAAAATACTGAATTCAGCTGAGCCGCTCTGTATTTATACTTTATGAATAAGTCGGTTATGGCTACATCACAGAATTAATTAAGATGCCGGAATCTTCATCCTGCCCGTGAGGCTATAACTCGATCTTGCTCCGTAGCGTTTTACATATTTATATTTCAAGGCAGCAAAACATTTATTTATGCAATCGTGCTTAAAAGCGCATTTACCATATAGGCGTCTCTAATCAATTATTTGTGTCTAAAATTCGGCCACCCTGACCTCGCAAAACTTCACTCCGACCTGCTCTTGGAATATGGTGGTTGTTATTCTGGTTTTTCTATAATGGAGACATACTCTTAACTACTTGATCTTTTAAAATTTCTTACCTTGTTGATGATTTTTTCTTTATAGTTCCATTTTATACTTTCCATACTGTGTATTTTATAACTTCTGTGAAATCAATTTTTTTACTTTTTGGGGTGACCTGCAGTTTATTCCTTCGGTGAGGTCTGACTGCCAGACACCATTTTAAATTCTCTTAATGGTCTGGTATATTCAATGACTCTTTTTCTGTTTTCTTTTTTTTGTTGTGGTGACTACCGATTGGTTGGCTACTCCTGTGCTGGCAGCCTGGCAGTAAACGTTCATAGCAACGTCGCTCGTGATGGCCCCCAGTTTTTGGTACCCTTCATATCATCAGCTAATTTGTTGTCACGTGCATTGGTTGTTCTTATCGTTGGAGTACCCCACATAGGTATGCCCCTTTTGCAAGCCCTCTTTACTTTCCTAAATATAACTATATATTTGTATTAGATATCGATGTTCTTTCCAGTTGCTCTATGTATTTGTGTTCTGAATCGCATCTTAAATTAATGACTTTATGTCTAACACGATCTGAGAATAGAATATATATTTTCATTGTGTAAAACTATCGAACACTTGTTACCTCCTACTGTCCAACCTCTTTGATAAAATTACTTTGAGCAGAAAGATAAAAAATAATTTGAATACATTTAGTGTTTAATATCTTACTATGTATTTTATAGCTTATCACTTTTGGCGCATAAAAAATATAACACACATTTATCTAATTTTTAGGCATTTAATTTTTAATCCTAAGCAAGCAGACCTTGATACTCAACAAGGCTTCTACTTATTGGCATATCAAAACACCAAATGATAGATAATCGAGGTAATAAAATAAAAAAATTAATGAATATGTTAACAATAAAAAAATAAAATACGGAATAAGTTTTACAAGGAATAGACTATTTATCTCTAAAAATATTTGTCAACTGTATAATTAAATAATATATAGTTAATAAACATACATTAAGCACATTTTTATAACATAAAACAATGAATTTTCAATAAATCACATAAACACTTCATATCGCACACTTATAATAAAATTTTAAAATAGAACATAATTTATTTGGTTTGGATAATATAGCTTTTGGACTTTTCCAATTTTTCGTTATTACATCACTTATTGCGTCAGGTGTTTTGTCTTTGTTTGTGATGAAACCACTGGTGTTTGTGGTACGTTTGCCTAAAAAGAAACCAATCAAAGCAAGTCAAATTTTTAAGAAAAACTCAAAAATTCATATTACATTTTGACGATCCTGACAACTATTCAATTTGGATTTATTGGATACGGCAGTGTCTGTAAGTTGTCCTATTCTTTGTCTTTCAGAATTCCGAAAATTCTGTCTCTTTGAAGCAGACTCTGTGTCTAAACGTCTCAATACTTGATGTTCGAGACAATATTGCTCTGCATTATAAGTTGGGCCCTCACTCTAAAAATACAAAAAAATTATAATATTTATAGATTATTAGGATTTTCTAAAATCATAAATTACGTTATCCCAACTATCATCAACTGGTACAAGTTTAATAGGTTCTAGAGGTGTTACCACCTTTTCAACTTCACTGCCTTCTTTTATTAGCTGCAATTCTATACACTTTTTATCCGGGCACATACTATGGTGTAACTAGTATAAAAAAAGTACTGTATTGGTTTTCTTTAATAAATAATACACCTTACATTTAATTCTTCTGGTGGTACACGGTGACATGTATTATAATCACAAGGGACTAGTACAATATTCCCGCTGTTAGCAGCTTTGCATTTCTTCAAATGTAATTCCATCCTTGATACTCTTATGTGATGTGAGTTATTGTAAGGACAAATAACTTTTTCATTGGAACTGTAAAATATCGGTTAAGTATTATCTTTAAATTCTTTGGTCATACATTAATCTCTTAATATCTCCATTGTTTAAATTTCTGTATTATATGTTTTTAAGATATTTTAAAATATACACTAATATAAATTGTTAATAGTTAAATTATAAATGTTTATACGTGAATAAATGCACTTAACTTTGCAAAACTTTGAAATATTTCAATGTAGCAAACATTGTTTATCAAATTCTTTTGTCAAAATATTTTATGTTTTCTTATTGATTACATATATGGAAGATCAAAGAATAAACTAGAGATGATGAAAGAAAATCGTTTGTAACTTCCGATGTATCGATAGTTACATAAATTATTCCATAAATATTATAAAACCTTTTAATCATTTTTAATAAACTATTAAATTTGGTACTTAACCTTAAAAGATTAGCTTCTCTACACTAATTAAAATAAAATATTTATTAAAAAATTCGATACTTTAATGTACATTTTACAATCTTTAAATAATATCGATATTTTTTTGGGCCGTGCCCTGTATGTATGTAAAATCGCAATTTAAAATACTGACTTTATTTCTAACATGATCTTAGAAAAAAAAAACATTTCTAAAATGTAAAACATAATCGAAACATAACGATTAATATACTTTGAAAACGGATATTTAAATTTATATACTAATATACATATTAATATACTTTTTACAGTATTTACAAAACATCGGCCTATATATCAATATTTTTATTTTTTATTAAAAAATCTACATATTTTTTGTGAAATATCGAAGTATTTTCCAGTAGCAGTAGCTGTTAAAAAATATTTATATTTTATTCATCCCTTATATCCATATACTTTTTTTAAAACTTGACCTTGAAAGTGAAAGGAATACAACAAGGAATACATTCAACATCTTCCATTCAAGATCAAAATGATATTAAGTCGACTGCACGTTGTCGATATGTTCCCGTGCCGCACCACCGAATGGTTCCAGAACAGTCTCCGTTAGTTCGTTGATCGAAACGCATTGCGTTGTCTTACCTGTCGGACCAATAAGGTAGTATTTTTGTCGAATAAATGCCTCTTATTTAAACAAATAATGTTAGAATATAATGAACATTTTAAAGACTAGAACATCTGTGCTGAGGTTATAACAGTGAGTTAAATAAGAATTTCTTTATTAAAATAAGTGGTGACAGTGATAAAATAGCCGATGGATTATCCCCTTCAAAAATGGTTAAATCAGACTGTGTAGAAACTTTGCTTTTCGTCTTATCAGAACAGAAGCTGGAAATAACTGAATTAGCGTAAAAATACTGTATGGCGTGGTAAAATTCCTCATCTGTTGCTTCTAATGCACAAGCTAGAATGGTTTGGATATGCAATTAATCTAAACTAAAAATTAGGGGTAAGTGATAACATTATAATTGTTAAGGCAAGTCAATCTGTCAAAGTCCGGTACATACTATACAGTACATAGTTACTATTTGAATGTTAAGCTATATATAATAGTACAGGAAAAATATGTAACAGACCTTATTCTTGGGTTTACTAACAAATAATTTCCGAGTTAACTTGCCTATAATGCAACAACTCTCTGAATTGGCGTCAATGTCCTGTATGAAATACTTTTATTTCTTGGTAAATAAAATACAAATAATCAAAATACAAATTCAAATATTATAATGGTCACTATCTTGATAATATACTAGGTGTTGCAACGGTGATTACAATAACAATCGTATATCAACTACGTCAGCAAAAAACTCTTCGAGAGACTCTAAGAAACTATATGATTTCTGGTCAAGGCGTCGGCCTTTGTAGCCAAAAAGTGTCCATCTCAGCATTCCCATCGCTCGGTCCCGATACCACGTCTGTCTCGATTAGCGAATGAGTCATCAGGTGCCCTCTATGTAATTGGTTAACAATAACGATCTATATTTTGTTATAGCCCATCTCTCAGTGATTATGGAGAATTTCACTTGATTCATTTACCACAACGATCTACTTTGACGCACTGTATTAAGTAACATTGAATACGGACTATATCTTTTTACTCTGCATAGAAATAAAAAATTCTGGGAATATACGAATAGTTAATTTAAATCCAGAAAGAAGTCATCCGTTTGTACTCAATCATTGCAAAAAGGCCCATGCTGAAATTAGTTGTTGGTTAAAAAATTTTAAACCAAATAATACTAATTGTTCTACTATACAACAAAAGAAATCTCCATAAAATCCCTATTCCTACTCTGTTGTGTGATAACAAGACATAGCATTTCATTATAATGATGACTGTGGTGCAGAAACATCTACTAGAGGATAGAAACACCACTTAAAATCTGTCATTCGAGGGCAAAATGACGGCAAATCGACTGCTACGTTGTCGATATTTTAAATTATTATTTACATATAGGGAAAATAGTTTACTGGAGGATTTACAGATTTGCGGCTAGCTGCATATTAAAATTTTGCAGTAAGTCTTAAGTCTGCAATACGTTAACCTAATTCACAAACATACTGAATAATTTTTTCTGTTAAATAGATTTTGCAAATACTAAAATATCGCAATATAATATAGTTTTAAGCAATATAAATAAATATAGTTTTGCATAGTACTAGGATTTGTATTAAAAGTTTGAGTCTCGTTTTCCTCATTTTTCCGCTTTCTAACTTTTAAACTTTTAGGGCGCTTCGATTTCATTTGGATTATTTTATCATATTTCACATCACATCATAATGCAACCAGCAGCAAAAAGAACATAAATGAATAAATGGAACTAAAATGTATTAAGGCAAATAATCTAAATTTGCCTACAATATAACGACTACTGTGTGACTATAACTAAAATAATTTTAAAAATAGTTTAATAATATTTTTCTTTGTACTTCGAGATTTTGACTGTTTATGATCTGTGATCGGTGGTTAATTGAAATATTACTCCAAAAATATAAGGTTTTTTTTTGTTCTGGCCTAAAAACCAGGCGGTGGAATGCATGACGCATACCTGATCGCGGAGACTTGCCCTGGAGTGACAAGTTGGACCGGGTTATGTGGGACTGCCTCTGGGCTTACCAATACACTAAACCGAAACCGCCTCACAGTTGACCCCTGTGGATCACTACTGCTACTGCATTAGATTTGGGAATATGGCACCCGCTGATCGGGCAGCCGTTATTGGGCACGAGGGCCCGGCGATTCTATTGATTCTCGAACTTGAGTTAACACACAACTGGGTACTGTTCTATGGGGGCAAAAGTTATGACTGTAGCGACGGATGGGGTCGTTTCAGCCTGGAAAAGGGGGAGAGCTTAGCGGTGACGCGGTGCTAAGCTCCCAGCATGTGGACCAGCTCGCGAACAAGCGCGTTTTCAGAAGAACTTGAGCTGAGTTGTTGTTTGTGGAATGATTGAGATATGAAATGCTTGATCTGGAGTGTCAGTTTCCCTATGAATTTGATTATTTCTGACAAACCATGGAGCGTTTAATATTTTCCTGAGGAGCTTATTTTGGAAAACTTGAAGCCGTTTGACCTGGTTGGGTGCAACAAATTTGAAGTATACATTAGATCCGTAGAGGAGTACGGACCGAATTAACATCTTGTAAAATAAGCATTTGATGGAGATGGGAAGTCTGCTAGAAGATCAGATCAGAGAAGAAAGCAGGTTTGCTATCCCCGAACCTTTTTGGATTGCTTTCTGGATTTGGGAATGCCAACCGAACGCCGGTCGAAGTGAAGACCTAGGTACGTGACGTTATCCCGCCATGGAATTATTGCGGTGTCGATCTTAAGTTGCGAGACGCGCAGTGCGTAACGCTTCTTGTGGAAAATGATGGCCTGGGTTTTCAGGGGGTTGATTTGCAACCTCCAGAATTTGAACCACTTGACCGCATGATCGAGCTGCTTTTGTAAACTTCATGAATTGTAACTTCGAACCTGGCGGCCGTGAAGAAAGCAGTGTCGTCAGCGTAAAAGGCGACGTCAGTATGCTCTATTCTCGGCATATCTAAAATAAAGAGGTTAAATAAGGCTGGGGCCAGCCGGGAACCTTGAGGAACGCCAGCATCGATTTGTTTACGACTGGAAAGTGATGCCCTGATCTTGACCTGGAAAGATCTGTCCGAGAGATAGGACTTGAGAGCGGTTAGGTCTTCTGGGAGGCCTAACCGCACGCACTTTGCGAACAATCCGTCGTGCCAGACCTTGGCTTTGGTTAGGTCCAGAAGAACTGCTCTAAGCTTTTTACGTTGGTCAAGAGCCTGATGGATGCGTGCAGCCAGACGGGAAGTTTGATGGACGGATGAGTGGTGAGCGCGAAAGCCGAATTGTTCATCTAGAATGATGTTGTTTTCCTTTCTGAAAGAGTTGAGAGCGTAGAGTATTGCCCTCTCAGCAAGCTTCGAAATGGCGATGAGAAGGCTGATAGGCCTGTAATCAGATGGAGATGATTTTGCTCATTTCTTGGGTATAACCGCTATATGTGCGTGTTTCCAAGACGCCGGGAAGTGTTGCAGTCTCATGATGGAGTTAATGATGTTTGCCAGTTCTGCGAGCTGCTTATGCGGGAGCTTTTTTAACTGGGTAATCGATATTCCATCGAAACCTGGAGATTTTTTGTTTTGAAGTTTGGCGATCATAGTCTGTAGAGACTTTGGAGACACAAAATGGTTGAGAAGAAAGGCGGGGATTACTGGTCTTTTGACGGAGTTGGATTCGTTGATGACAGTGTCAATGTCTTTAGCTTTAGTGTTCTGTGCGGGTGGGAGGCATTTAATTTGAGCTTCGTAGGTCTCTGCAAGGAGCTCGACTTTTTCTTGGTTAGTGACTGCGAAATTTCCTGTAACCGCTGACTTCAGGGGAGGGATGACATTGTGCGTCTTCCCCATGAGGCATTTGGGGACACGCCAGAAGGAAGGGGGGCCATCCAGCCTTTGGTCCGCGAGAAATGAGTTCCAGTTCATTGATCGCCAAGTGGAGACGGCCGCCCTTACCCTCTTGCATGCTCTGTTCGCCTCCCTTTTGTCTGCAGCATCAAGGGTGAATCGAGCTAATCTGCATAAACCGTTTTTGATGCGAATTTCACGTTTAAGAGAAGCGGGAAGGTTGTTTTTCCACGGCTGGGGTTGTGATGAAATTTTGACTGTGGCAGATTCGTGAGCAAACTGAATATCGCGAGTTAGCTTCAGTACGGCTTCCTCGAGGCGTTCTGGTGTGTTAATTTTCGGAATTGGATCGGATTTCAGGAGAAGAGATTGGTAGTTTTTCCAGTCGGTTTTTTCCTGAATCTTGTTAGTGGGACTTGAGTGGTGGCGCAGATTCCGAGTTTGAGAAGGACCGGACGATGATCAGAGTCTAGTTCGTCAAGGACTCGAACTTCGGAATCACGATTTACGTCTTGAAGAATAAAGAAATCAAGGATTCTTGCTGCGCCTTGAGAGACTGTACTAGGGTGATGGGTGGGTTCATCTGGCAAGGCAAGACCGTAGCCCAGATCTGCACTTAGAGCTACGATGGCGTTACCTGCGGGATTCGCTCTGGAACACCCCCAGATGGGGTGGTGGGCGTTGAAGTCGCCACCTATTATTTTCGGAAATTTTCCTTCCACGAGTGATCGGTATTCGGCATAGTTGAATGCAGAAGATTTCCTGTACTGGGATTTAATCACGAAGGGACGTTCTTGGATATCGGTTTTAATGGAGGTTGTTTCGAAGTTGTTTACTGATAACGATGGAAGGAGCTCGTGTTTGACTCCTTTTCTGACGAGAATGGCGGTTCCACCGCCTCGACCCGGTGTTCTATCGTTTCTGTAGACAAAAAAGTGTTCGAAAGAGAGACGATGCGAAGGTTTCAGGAAAGTTTCCTGGATGAGCACGATGTCGACGTCATAGAATGTCATGACATCTTCCAATTCCGCTTGCTTTCCGCGTAAGCTATTTGCATTCCATGTCAGCAGTATAAGAGATTTCGGAACAGCCATTTCGAAGAGTTAAAGGCTGCTGGAAGTTATAGAGACAGGTAAGTGTTGCCGCCTAGGCAGCGACATTTGGAAAAAGACGAGCAAGTTGGTGAGCCAGGGCGATCACTTGCAGGAAAGCCTGCGGGTCAGTAAACGCCTGTATTGTGGAGTTAAGGTCCGGTGTATTGGTTGGAGCAGGAGTTTGAGTTGGAGCAGGCTGGGTGGCGCTGGCTAATTTTTGGGCTAGCTTCCTGCCACCTTGGTTACCCCATGCAGAACCTTGTGGAGGCCTGGTTTCGGTCGGAATTTTTGGTTTTCTTGGAGCAGGACGGCAGCTGCAACCGCTGAAGTTTGCGGTATGAATTTCACTGCAGTTGCTGCACTTTGGAGGTGCTTCTGGGATTTTGGTACAGTATCTAGTGTCGTGATGCCCGGCACATTTGACGCAACGTGGGGGGGTTCGGCAATATGAGCTGGAGTGCCCGAAAAGTTGGCAGTTGAAGCACTGCACTGACTGGCCGTTTCCCCTCTGGACCTCGACCTTCACTGTGATGACGCCGAGTTTGGTCATATATATGATCTGTCGCTCTTCGCGAGGGACAACTACCTGAACAATTGGTAGTTCTATCCCGGATTTTAATTTCCATCTTTGCACCAATTTTGGATGGAAGCCTTGATCAAAGAGAAGTTCACGTACTTCGTCAATGCAGAGTGATTCTGGGATGTTTTTATTATTACCCGCAATGCTCTCTCCTCCGGATGACAGAAGGAATGGTAAGGGTAATTCCTTTCCTCGAGCAGGGTAGTGAGTTTACGGTAATTGTTGCTTGTGGCGACGAATAAGAAAATGTCCTCCTTTTTGTTTCGGGCTATGATGTCTATTGATTGTGCCTTAGTAATTCTAATGAGCTCCATGTACCTCATCTTGTCACGGAGCACTATAGGCGGAATTTTTTCCTTTGGGGGACTTTGAGAAACAGTCGCCGAAACGGTTGGCACTGTTTTTGCTGTGGAGGTTAAGACTTGTTTAGTGGCCTGGCTTCTTACCTGCGCAGGTTGGGTTGGCCTTGTGGTAACTTGTTTCGGTACTGGCTGTGGGGCCGTCTTGGTGGTCGGCTTGTTTTGCACTGGTCTGGTGGCAAATTTTGTAATCGAAGGCTGTACGTTAGCCTTGGCTTTCGATTGGGTAGATTTAGTGGCCGGCTTGGCTACCGGATTGGGTTGTGATTTGGGAGCCTGTTTTCCCTTGTTGCCGGCCTTCGGCAGCTGGCTTTCCTGAGGTGGAGAGACGGGCCCTCTTTTCCTTTTTCCCACCAAGGTGAAACCGTTTAGCTGGTGTCTGGGTCTGGATTTCTATGGCAGCGGGAATCTTTACTTCCATGGCATCTTTTTGATGCTTCATGAATTGTGTTATCGTAGCTGTGAGAGTTTTGATTTCTTCCTTGAGATCTTCGGAAGCCTTTTCGCTCTTTTCCAGCTTTTCCGTCTGTTTGGGCTTTTGCGAACGTTTTAACGTCAGCTATCTGCTTTCGCAGGTCTTCGTTCTGTAAAAATATAAGGTCTAAAAGGATTAGTTTTCCAAACAATTGACAATGATCCTATTTCAATTGTTTAGTATTTTATTTACGTATTTGTTAATATTCGAGAAGCTACCCGGTCGTTCCGTTTTACCATTATCCCTCAAGTCGGAAAGAATTAAACAAGTTACAAAATTTTAAGCATCTGTTGTTAATATGAATTGTTTATCAAAGTTAGGATACATTAAAATACTATCAGATGTTATAATTTTTTTACATTTTTCAAAATATGTTCTTATTTTTCTTTAATATGGAATTAAGAGATTTCAAGAAATTTTAAACAAATTTAGAATATCAAAAAGGCCTATAATTTTTTTTAAAATTGGAAAATATGGAATTAAGAGGTTTCAAAGATCTGACAATTCATCCGGTGATAACCCCAAGTTGTCGTTATTGTGGAATATTTGTAATTTTTTCTATATATGTAGGGAACGACACCTGATCCATCTGTCTGACGGAGCCGTATCTACGTTTCAAGAATACGCTCTGAATGGTTCCTTGTTTGTGGAATAGCCGCCACCGAAAGAATACGTTCGAGTGGCATACAATAATGATTAGTTTTTAATTTTTTGTTATATTAATTTTGGTTATAATTTATATTAACAGAAGCAGCCGTACAATTATTATTATTGGCTTGCCATAAATTATGAATTATGATACACCTATATACACTAAACAAGTTCCTGTTGTTTGGTTCGCCTCGATCTTCTGATTTCCTGCGTGTTGTCCAATAGCTGTATAGCTTTCACGTTACTGTGATTATGCAACCGTATTTCAAGGCGAAATCTTGGATCACTTCTTGTCTCCATTTGATTTCGCGGTCATTGATAATTATTCGCAAAACTGTTTGATGTTTGGCGTATTATCAATATATGGCATTTGTCAACCCCATATGTGCACACCATGGATCTAAATTGGCTTTATGATTGACTGATAAACCAATCTCTTTGATTTTAGGTTAAGTGGAGAGTATATTTCAATTAACCAATACATTTTCTTGACTTTGAATCTAATCTGCTCTGCTTTTTGTCTAACATGAGGTTTTTAGTTTAACCTACTATCGAGACATATTTCGACGTATTTAGCTGATTCTGCTTGAATCAGGCATCTGTCAAGTGATATAATTATGTATTTGTCATTTTACTTCAATTCAAAATTAACATGGACGGATTTGGAGCGATTAAGCCATATTTTTCAGTCTCTAGTCCATTTGTAGATTTTTTTACCGCTACTTGTACGTTATCTACAGCCTTAGACAACTTAGACAATTTTTAATATGAAAACTGTGTCGTCGGCAAATGTTCCAAGTATTGTTTCTTCTGTTGTAGGGATACGTGGATCTTCAGCTGAAATAGGGTTGAGTGTAGAGATTGCTCGTGCATCTAAAACTCTAAATTTTTTCAAAATGTTATTATTCGAGGAGTCGACAGTAATTGGGCGGAAGCAATCTGTTCATTTTGTATATTAATCCCAAATGCCGTACCCGGTCAAAAGCTTGTGAGACGTACAGTAATATTGCAGGGCAGTATTTCTTTTCTTCGAATTCCTTTTTAATTACCGCTGTTACTCTATGCGCTTTGTCCATTTTTGAGTGGTGATTTCAAACTGCAAATTGGAAATCTGGTATTTCTATAAATTACTTAATGCGTTTTAACAGCAGTTTCTCATATAATATTAATATCGTAGGTAACAGCGAAATACACTGGTAAGATCTAACTTGGTCTACTGGTTTATCAGGTTTTTTAAGCAAATGAATTCGAGCAACATTAAATAATTCCGAAACATGCCTCAGTCTCAAACAGGCATTGAATATTCAATATATCTTTTATTAACCAGCCTTTTTAGGATTGATGTTAATATAAATTTCTGTGGCAATTTCCATTGGAGAAATCTGATTTACAACAACATCGGCCTTATGAACAGGATTTGTATCTATTGCAGATTCTATAACCGTCGGTTGGAATACGTTATACGTTCTTGCATTATAAGACTAAACGGGTCTCTGATAGTAAATGTGTTAGTTGGATTGGGTTTGTTTGTTTTTTTCAGATTTGTCGCATCTAGTGCTAACAATACTGGAGTGTGATCAAATGATACTTCGCAAAATCTCTCGATTTGTATTTAATTTGAAGAGATGCCTTTCGAAATGTAAAAGTCCAGTAGGTCTGATAATTTTTGCTGCCCCAGTAAGTGGGTTTGCGCCCAGAGTAATAATTACATGTAGTTATATTTATTGCTGCGAATAGTTCGCTGGGTTCTCCAGGTACTATTAATCGTGAACCTCAGGCTGTATGTTTAACATTTTTTATTATTTAGTTATTATATTGTTACTAGTCGTTTCCGTCTAACCTACGATTTGTCTTTGTAATAACTTAAATCTAGGTATATAACTAGGAGGACCCATCGGCCCTATCTCAGTCTCTGGTGAAATAATGTTTATACGTGTCACTGCTGAATTTTTTAATATATGCACCTCACTACACAATGCTACCCAAGATCAAATGATTTGATTTTTTTGAGTCTGTGTTCTGGTGGTATCCAATAGTTGCAATATTTCAATATTCGTATGAGAATGGAATCTTTCCTCATGATCCCTTGCAATTCTCTTGATTTCTTGACTGACTGTGGGTATCTGAAGGTCTCGATGTAGGTAACAAGTGCTATAGTATTTGGGTGCACCCACAATACCTCTCAGGACTTTGTTCTGAAAAACTTATTTGATGTATGTTACTCTTTGCAGAACATCCCCATAATTGAACTCCGTATGTCCATATATGTGTTAGTAATTGCTTATATAATAGCAATTTATTATATACTGTTAATTGTGATTTTCTTGCAATTAGCCAGTAGATTTTCCTATTTTTCAACTCCAGTTCGTTTCTTTTCTTCTTTATATGTTCCTTCCAGCGAAGTTTTGCATCGAGATTCATTCGAAGATGTTTAGCGTTGTTGCTATATGGAAAGATAGTGTTATTTAATCTTATTGGTGCTTGTACGGTCTGTTTATATTATGAACTGCACGTGTCCAATTATTTAAATTGTCACTTGCCTGTTGTAATTTTCGTGAGGCTTCTTCATTATTATCTCCGACAGCTATAATCGCAGTATCATCAGCAAATGTAGCATTCGTAATATTTTCTATTTGAGGTATATCACAAGTGTAGAGCAGATAAAGCATTGATCCCAGTACACTTCATTGTGGTACACCTGCTTTAGCTTCTTTTATTGTAGAGTAAGCTTCTTCTAGTTTGACTCTGAACATTATGGTTGTAATGTATGATTTTAATAGTTAGGTGTGTTGTTTTGGTAGTATTTTCTGTAGTTTATGCACAAGGCCTTCATGCCAAACCTTATTTCGTTGGCTTTTTCAATAACATCTGTTATTCTGTGGACCTGGTCAATTGTTGAGTGCTTGTTAAAAACCCAAACTGGTGTGTTGGTATTAGGCTTTTTTTCTTTATATGATCGGTTTTATTCTTTTCATCAGGAGTTTTTCAAAAACCTTAGATATTACTGGGAGCAGTGATATAGGTCTAATTTCCACATAGGTCTCTTATAGACGAACTGTGTAGACATGAACGCTTTAAATATTTTGGGACTTTCCAGATTGAGTAATCAGTTTCTTTATCATGTGTTACATTTCTCAGATAATCATTTATGGTTTTGTTTTTTATTTTCCTTTTCACTCCTTGGGTTATATTGTTTAAACTATTTTTATTTTCAGGTGTTCTGTTTTGTTGCCATTTTTTTCGTAATTTACGTTTTTCAGCTACCATTTCCTTCACTTCTTTTGGATAATTAATTCCTTTAATTGTACTATTAATTTGTGGAGTATTATTCTAAGCAGCTTGTTGAATATCAACTACGAATTTCTCTGCTTCAAAATTTAATTGTTCAGTTGTCTTGAGGGGTACGTTTAGTTAAATTCGTTTGTTCAATTGTTCAGCAAATCGTTCCCAGTCTGTTCTCTTGATTGTTAATGTTGGGTTTCTTTCTTGTCTTATTATATTTTCGCTCAACGTCAGAATCACTGGCGTATGATCTGAACTTAGCTCAAAATTTTCTTCGATCTTTTTATAGTTGGCTGTTATGTTTCTTACTATGAAGAAATCTAACAGGTCTGGGGTTTTCTCTTGACTAGTCGGCTAATAAGTTGGTTTTCCAGTTGACATGTAACTACATCATTATTCAGCAGCTGCTTTATGCCGTTCATTGCCTTTAGTTGATGTCATTCTGTCATTGTTTTTATGATTGTATCTTCTTCTTCACTTCCTTCTCTTGCGGTGTTAGCTGGATGTATTGTATGATAAAATGTATATCCTCTAAATTTTATAAAGGACTCTTTTGTTAAATGGGTTTCTGATATTAGGCAAATATCTATTTTTTGCATATCTAGGAATACTTTTAAGGTAGCGTGATGTTTCTGCATTTTGCACTGTATTTTGGTTTAGTTCTGCATTAATTTTTCACTTTTAGCTGATTATGGAAGCGCTCTTGCCATAGCTTTGATGCCTCTGTTTTTTTTTGTAGTCATAAGAGTGCCATTACAGTTTCAGCAACTCTGAGCAATCTATTATTTTTGTGAATATTGTACGACATTCGGCGTCGAGTTTTATTTGTCCATTGTTTAGTACCGTTGCTTTGAATATTATATACTTGGACCTCATCGTAAAGCAAGTCAAAGTCGGTAATATTACTTACCATACTTGGGGGTGACCTGGGCATTCTAATTTCTTTATTTTGTTCATTATTTGGTTTTACTTTTATTTGCTGTGATGATGATCCCCGGGGAATTATTTGCTTTTATTTTTTTACTTTTACCCGTTATTCAGCCTATTTCTTTCTGCAATTCTTCTTCATCTGTTTCGTATATAACAATTGCACTGCTTTTGTTGGCTTGGTGGTTTGTCCTTGCCTTCAGAGCTTTGTTTATTTAGTTGTAGCTGGAGGGCATATATTTGTTTTTGAATATTGGTTAATGCGATTTTAAGACTCTCTGACTTTTCGTTCATCCACGCATTGTAGAGTGCCCGTTCGTTCTGGGTTCTAGTTGTGTTTTCTACATTCAAAACTGCAATATGTGATATCCTGATGTCGATATTTAACATCGCATAACTTACATGTGTACAGTATTTTTGTTACTTTGGTATCTTCATTAATAGCAGGATGCTTTATTTTGGATCCACGCTGTTTCAATATTTGTTTGCTACTATATTTATTTTCGGAAGTAAAATATTTAAAAATGAATACACCCTTCAGATTTAATGCAGATATTTTTTCTAAAACATAAAATTATTGTAAGATTCAGCAGGAAAGTCTCTTGTTATGGACATTCAAATTAGAGCAGGTATATAACTTCGTACAATTTTCAAAATAGAATATAAAACAAAGCAATATATATAGAAAAAATTAGTGTATACAATAATATAAACTAAATATTTCAATCAAAAACTAAATAAACTAAATAAACTATATTTCAATACAATCGTAAATTAAACTATCTAAAATTATAAAAAAGACTAATTAAGTAATAATTTGGTTAAAAAAAATTTGCGGTTGCACTCGAAGAAGCGCAATTTTCCCCACTAAGAACACAAAGCGAAATGCACGTAACAGCCTTGGCGTGAAATTTAAATAAAAAACAATTTTTTTCTGAAATAAATTTGTTAAATTAAATTCAATTAAATATATATATATATATATATATATATATATATATATATATATATATATATATATAAATATAATATATAACAATAAATATAAATTTATAATGTAAATTTATCTACATTTATCTAAATTTATCTAAAAATATAAATATAATATAAAAAATTTATATCTATAAAATATAAATATTATATACATAAATATAAACCATAAGCAAAAAACTTTGGTGCATAGCAAAATAAAATTACCTCTTCCATCTTTCCGTCAGTACTTTTAATATTTTATCCGAAAGATCATTATGGAATGTACAATTGAAGGAGTTTTAATTTACTTTTTTAAAACATTTGACAAAAATTTTGTTATATAATCGACATGGCAAAATCGCTGAATAATTTAAGATATAGCTCAAAGACCTACTGACTACTTGTATATTAAAACAATTTTGTTAGAGTTTGGGACACGATATATTGTCTTGTCTCTATAAAATCAGTCTCAATTTGTGGGTCTACTAATTTATTCATAATTGTATGTACACAAAAATCACATTTCATATCTTTTTTAAAAAGTTATACTAATTAACCTGAGATATACACTACGGTACAACGTAAAACTTTGTTTGCTGTTATAGGAACAGCTGGACTGAAGTTATAGTCAAGTAATTAACAGTAAAAATGAGCAGAAAGGGGGATACTAGTTGAATGAATACAAACTTTACCATTACCTTCTGGAGTTTGTTCAAGTGTCGATGATACTTGCTTCGAACACCCTGGTTGCGGGCCTGGAATGATGGAAATAGGTACTACCAAGTAAGACAGTTTTGAAATTAATAATTATGAAAAGAGATGTGACTGACTCCTTCAATTTACCTTCGATATAATTTTGATTTTGATCCACTTCCATTTGTACATGTTCTGGGCTCGTGATATTATTTTCACCATCACTAAATTGTTCATAAGTACTTAAAGGAAGGTTTAAATGTATCACACAAATATCTCACGTGGTAACGATAATAAATTATGCCTCATGTTTAACCAACCAGTTTAGGATTTTAGAAGTTTTCTACTCACTTCTTAAGGATCGCTTTTTTAACGGAAAACGATGATGCATTTCCTCACTATCTGTGTATCCGGGCACACAACACTTCATAGATCGGGAATGCATTTCAACTACGGACTTCTACCTAGTAATAAAATAAAATAATAATTTAATCTATAAACGTTATAAAAAGCTGACCACACTGTTCTCTACATAGGGCACATTAAAAATGGGGTGCAAAATAGACAAACCATAGAACGAAATGAACGAATCAGATTCCGTCGCGGCTCTTAGCAGTTTCATGTTGGACGTGGCGAAACAAAATTTCCATAAATTTCCATATATTCGCAAAATGTTACCAAAACACCCACATACAAAACTTCCTTCCCTACTCGTATTTAACATAATAGTTAGGAGAGCATAATTGGCAACGCCTCCGACCGTTTTAATTTGGTAATATTAGGTACGTCTGTGTTTCTATCCGGTAGTTTCCAGAACAGTTTCAAATTTAAAAAATTAAAATAATATTTTTAAATTTTCAAACAAATTCCGGTACATTGTTACTATTTGATTGTCAAGCTATATATAATATAGTACAGGGAAAGAATGTAATTGACCTTATTCTTGGGTTTGCTATAAATAATCTTGTTCGTTGATTGAAACATATTGCCTTGTCTTACCTTTCGGACCAATAAACTAGTATTGTGGTCGAATAAAGGCCTTCTATTTATCCTGTCAAGTGTGTGTGTTTAGAATATAACGAACATTTCAAATACTATAACATTTGTGCTGAGGTTGTAATAGTGAGTTAAATAAGAATTATTCTATTAACATAAGTGGTGACAGTGATAAAATAGCCAATGGACCATCCCCGTTAAAATGGTAAAATCAGACTGTGTAGGAACTTTGCTTATCGTCTAATCAGAACAGAAGCTAGAAATAACTGAATTAGCGAAAAAATGCTGTATGGCGTGATAAACCTCCTCATTTGATGCTTCTAGTGCACAAGCTGTGCCGTCAACTATGATGTCAAAATTTGTTTGTCAAAAATCTAAACTACAAATTGTAAGTGATAACATTATAATTGTTAAGACAAGTGAATCTATCAAATTCCGGTACATTGTTACTATTTGAATGTCAAGCTATATATAATAGTACAGGTAAAGAATGTAATTGACCTTATTCTTGGGTTTGCTATAAATAATCTCCCAGTTAAC
The DNA here is from genome assembly GCF_030347505.1 of Rhynchophorus ferrugineus. NCBI lineage: Eukaryota > Metazoa > Arthropoda > Insecta > Coleoptera > Curculionidae > Rhynchophorus > Rhynchophorus ferrugineus. The sequence goes on from NW_027472680.1 coordinate 198,781, forward strand.
TTGCCTATAATGCAACCACTCTCTGATACGGTGTCAATGTCCTGTAAGAAATACCTTTATTTCTTGATAAATAAAATACAAATATTCAACAAACATTATAATGGTCACAATCTTGATAATATACTAGGGGTTGCAACGGTAATTACAATTTCGAATTCGTATTTCGAATTTTGATTTTTTGTGATCTGTGATCGGTGGTTAATTGAAATATTACTCCAAAAATATAAGGTCTAAAAGGATTAGTTTTCCAAACAATTGACAATGATCCTATTTCAATTGTTTAGTATTTTATTTCCGTGTTTGTTAATATTCGAGAAGATACCCGGTCGTTCCGTTTTACCATTATCCCTCAAGTCGGAAAGAATTAAACAAGTTACAAAATTTAAGCATCTGTTGTTAATATGAATTGTTTATCAAAGTTAGGATACATTAAAATACTATCAGATATTATAATGTTTTTACATTTTTCAAAATATGTTCTTATTTTTTTAATATGGAATTAAGAGGTTTCAAGAAATTTTAAACAAATTTAGAATATCAAAAAGACCTATAGATTTTTTTAAAATTGGAAAATATGGAATTAAGAGGTTTCACAATTTCATCGAAATTTTAAACAAATTTAGAATATCAAAAAGACATATATTTTTTAAAATTCACTTTCATTTCTTGATATACGAAATCTACAATGGATTTCAAAACCTGAAAAACATTCACTAGAAAATATAAATCCTAAATACCATCGAAAGGAGATTTTTTGAAAACATATTAAGAGATTTATGCTGTCAGAGTGTAATAGAGGTTACATTTATTCCAAGTATATTAAATTTTTCTATTTCATTTTTACTATAAAAAAAGAATAATTCAAAATAAAGAAGCTACCGAATCCACAAATTATTTTAATAGCGACTGACTACTTATATGAAAGATTGTAATGCCGTCTGGGGATATTTGTTTACCATGAAGCTTTGGGGGTAAAAATTTGATCTAGCTCTATTGCAATTTCGTCGTTTTTATCAATATTTTCTTCATTAAAAGAAGCGTTGGGAGCCATTTTAATTTTAAAAGTTTAATAACAAATTTCGGAATTATATCTAATTGTATTGTACGTTCTCCATTTAGAATATTTAAGTTTCAAGCTACAAACATGTTAATTATACTAACTGCATTATCAAAATATAAAGTATAGCCAGTTTGAGTTGGATTTATTAAATAATATTTCATATTATTTTACTAATTTGATGTATATTCACTTTTATTTAATAATAGAATTTGAAAAACTTACAATTCACCTATTGTCTAAGACTTGCAGACGTTTCTTCGTCAGAACGATTTAGTCAAAACATTCAATAAATCAGATCTGACAAAAGGCTTGCCGGTGATAACGCCAAGTTGTCGTTATAGTGGAATATTTGTAATTTTTCCTATATATGTAGGGAACGACATCTGATCCATCTGTTTGACGGAGCCGTATCTACGTTTCAAGAATACGCTCTGAATGGTTCCTTGTTTGTGGAATAGCCGCCACCGAAAGAATACGTTCGAGTGTCATACAATAATGATTAGTTTTTAATTTTTTGTTATATTAATTTTGGTTATAATTTATATTAACAGAAGCAACCATACAATTATTATTATTGACTTGCCATAAATTATGAATTATGGGTAATATAACACCTATACACTGATACATTTATACACACTAAACAAGTTCCTGTGGTTTGGTTCGCTTCGATCTTCTGATTTCCTGCGTGTTGTCCAATAGCTGTAGAGCTTCCACGTTACTGTGATTATGCAACCGTATTTCAAGGCGAAATCTTGGATCACTTCTTGTATCCATTTGATTTCGAGGTCATTGATAATTATTCGCAAAATTGTTTGATGTTTGGCGTATTATCAATATATGGCATTTGTCAACCCCATATGTGCACACCATGGATCCAAATTAGCTTTATGATTGACTGATAAACCAATCTCTTTAATGTTAGCTCAAGTGAAAAGTATATTCCAATTAACCAATACAATTGCTTGACTTTGAGTCTAATCTGCTCTGCTTTTTGTCTAACATGATATTTTTAGTTTAACCTACCATCGAGGCGTATTCCGACGTATTTAGCTGATTCTGCTTGAATCAGGCATCTGTCAAGTGATATAATTATGTATTTGTCATTTTACTTCAATTCAAAATTAACATGGACGGATTTGAAGCGATTAAGCCATATTTTTCAGTCTCTAGTCCATTTGTAGATTTTTTTACCGCTACTTGTACGTTATCTACAGCCTTAGACAACTTAGACAATTTTTAATATGAAAACTGTGTCGTCGGCAAATGTTCCAAGTACTGTTTCTTCTGCTGTAGGGATACGTGGATCTTCAGCTGAAATAGGGTTGAGTGTAGAGATTGCTCGTTCATCTAAAACTCTAAATTTTTTCAAAATGTTATTATTCGAGGAGTCGACAGTAATTGGGCGGAAGCAATCTGTTCATTTTGTATATTAATCCCAAATGCCATACCCGGTCAAAAGCTTGTGAGACGTCCAGTAATATTGCAGGGCAGTATTTCCTTTCTTCGAATTCCTTTTTAATTACCGCTGTTACTCTATGCGCTTCGTCCATTTTTGGTAAGATCTAACTTGGCCTACTGGTTTATCAGGTTTTTTAAGCAAATGAATTCGAGCAACATTAAATAATTCCGAAACATGCTTCAGTCTCAAACAGGCATTGAATATTCAATATATCTTTTATTAACCAGCCTTTTTAGGATTGATGTTAATATAAATTTATGTGGCAATTGGAGAAATCTGATTTACAGTAACATCGGCCTTATGAACAGGATTTGTATCTATTGTAGATTCTATAACTCTCGGTTGGAATACGTTATACGTTCTTGCATTATAAGACTAAACGGATCTCTGCTAGTAAATGTGGTAGTAGGATTGGGTTTGTTTGTTTTTTCAGATTTATCGCATCTAGTGCTAACAATACTTGAGTACAATACTGGAGTGTGATTAAATGATACTTCGCAAAATTTCTCGATTTGTGTTTAATTTGAAGAGATGCCTTTCGAAATGTAAAAGTCTAGTAGGTCTGATAATTGTTACTGCCCCAGTAAGTGGATTTGCGCCCAGAGTAATAATTACATGTAGTTATATTTATTGCTGCGAATAGTTCGTTGAGTTTTCCAGGTATTATTAATCGTGAACCTCAGGCTGTATGTTTAACATTTTTTTATTATTTAGTTATTATATTGTTACCAGTCGTTTCCGTCTAACCTACGATTTGTTTTTATAATAACTTAAATCTAGGTATATAACTCTGCTGAAATAATGTTTATACGTGTCACTGCTGAATTTTTTAATATATGCACTTCACTACATAATGCTACACAAGATCAGGTTTGATTTTTTTGAGTCTGTGTCGTGTTCTGGTGGTATCCAATAGTTGCAATATTTCAATATTCGTATGAGAATGGAATCTTTCCTCATGCTCCCTTGCAATTCTCTTGATTTCTTGGCTGACTGTGGGTATCTGAAGGTCTCGATATAGGTAACAAGTCCTATAGTATTTGGGTGCACCCACAATACCTCTCAGGACTTTGTTCTGAAAAACTTATTTGATTTATGTTACTCTTTGCAGAACATCCCCATAATTGAACTCCGTATGTCCATATATGTTTTAGTATTTGCTTATATAATAGCAATTTATTATATACTGTTAATTGTGATTTTCTTCCAATTAGCCAGTAGATTTTCCTATTTTTCAACTCCAGTTCGTTTCTTTTCTTCTTTATATGTTCCTTCCAGCGAAGTTTTGCATCGAGATTCATTCGAAGATGTTTAGCGTTGTTGCTATATGGAAATATAGTGTTATTTAATCTTATCGGTGCTTGTACGGTCTGTTTATATTATGAACTGCACATGTACATGTGTATTATTTTCCAAGCTTGTGTCCAATTATTTAAATTGTCACTTGCCTGTTGTAATTTTCGTGAGGCTTCTTCAGTATTATCTCCGACAGCTATAATCGCAGTATCATCAGCAAATGTAGCCTTCGTAATATTTTCCATTTGAGGTATATCACAAGTGTAGAGCAGATAAAGCATTGATCCCAGTACACTTCCTTGTGGTACACCTGCTTTAGCTTCTTTTATTGTAGAGTAAGCTTGTTCTAGTTTGACTCTGAACATTATGGTTGTAATGTATGATTTTAATAGTTAGGTGTGTTGTTTTGGTAGTATTTTTTGTAGTTTATGCACAAGGCCTTCATGTCAAACCTTATCGAAGGCTTGTGTTACATCTAAAAATATAGCTATGCATACTTTTTTACTTTCGTAGGCTTTTTCAATAACATCTGTTATTCTGTGGACCTGGTTATTTCTTGAGTGCTTGTTAAAAACCCAAACTGGTGTGTTGGTATTAGGCTTTTATTCTTTATATGATCGGTTTTATTCTTTTCAACAGGAGTTTTTCAAAAACCTTAAATATTACTGGGAGCAGTGATATAGGTCTAATTTCCACATAGGTCTCTTATAGACGAACTGTGTAGACATGGACGCTTTAAATATTTTGGGACTTTCCAGATTGAGTAATCAGTTTCTTTATCATGTGTTACATTTCTCAGATAATAATTTATGGTTTTGTTTTTTATTTCCAATATTTCCTTGCTTCCTTCCTTCCTAGACTTGCCCTAGAGTGACAAGTTGGACAGGGTTATGTGGGACTGCCTCTGGGCTTACCAATACACTAAACCGAAACCGCCTCACAGTTGACCCCTGTGGATCACTACTGCTACTGCATTAAATTTGGGGATATGGCACCCGCTGATCGGGCAGCCGTTATTGGGCACGAGGGCCCGGCGATTCTATTGATTCGTGAACCTAAGTTAACACACAACTGGGTACTGTTGTATGGGGGAAAAAGTTATGACTGTAGCGACGGATGAGTTCGTTTCAGATTGGAAAAGGGGGAGAGCTTAGCGGTGACGCGGTGCTAAGCTCCCAGCATGTCGACCAGCTCGCGAACAAGAGCGTTTTCAGAAGAACTTGAGCTGAGTTGTTGTTTGTGGAATGATTGAGATATGAAATGCTTGATTCCTGGAGTGTCAGTTTCTTAAGTTGCGAGACGCGCAGTGCGTAACGCTTCTTGTGGAAAATGATGGCCTGGGTTTTCAGGGGGTTGATTTGCAACCTCCAGAATTTGAACCACTTGACCGCATGATCGAGCTGCTTCTGTAAACGTTCATGAATTGTAACTTCGAACCTGGCGGCCGTGAAGGAAGTAGTGTCGTCAGCGTAAAAGGCGACGTCAGTATGCTCTATTCTCGCCATATCTGAAATAAAGAGGTTAAATAAGGCTGGGGCCAGCGGGGAACCTTGAGGAACGCCAGCATCGATTTGTTTACGACTGGAAAGTGATGCCCTGATCTTGACCTGGAAAGATCTCTCCGAGAGATAGGACTTGATGAGAGCGGTTAGGTCTTCTGGGAGGCCTAACCGCACGCACTTTGCGAACAATCCGTCGTGCCAGACCTTGTCGAAGGCTTTGATTAGGTCCAGAGGAACTGCTCCAAGCTTTTTACGTTGGTCAAGAGCATGATGGATGCGTGCAGCCAGACGGGAAGCTTGATGGACGGATGAGTGGTGAGCGCGAAAGCCGAATTGTTCATCTAGAATGATGTTGTTTTCCTTTCTGAAAGAGTTGAGAGCGTAGAGTATTGCCCTCTCGGCAAGCTTCGAAATGGCGCTGAGAAGGCTGATAGGCCTGTAATCAGATGGAGATGATTTTACTCCTTTCTTGGGTATAACCGCTATATGTGCGTGTTTCCAAGACGCCGGGAAGTGTTGCAGTCTCATAATGGAGTTAATGATGTTTGCCAGTTCTGCGAGCTGCTTATGCGGGAGCTTTTTTAACTGGGTAATCGATATTCCATGGAAACCTGGAGATTTTTTGTTTTGAAGTTTGGCGATCATAGTCTGTAGAAACTTTGGAGACACAAAATGGTTGAGAAGAAAGGCGGGGATTACTGGTCTTTTGACGGAGTTGGATTCGTTGATGACAGTGTCAATGTCTTTAGCTTTAGTGTTCTGTGCGGGTGGGAGGCATTTCATTTGAGCTTCGTAGGTCTCTGCAAGGAGCTCGACTTTTTCTTGGTCAGTGACTGCGAAATTTCCTGTAACCGCTGACTTCAGGGGAGGGATGACATTGTGCGTCTTCCCCACGAGGCATTTGGAGACACGCCAGAAGGAAGGGATGCCATCCAGCCTTTGGTCCGCGAGAAATGAGTTCCATTTCATTGCTCGCCAAGTGGAGACGGCCGCCCTTACCCTCTTGCATGCTCTGTTCACCTCCCTTTTGTCTGCAGTATCAAGGGTGAATCGAGCTAATCTGCATAAACCGTTTTTGATGCGAATTTCACGTTTAAAAGAAGCGGAAGGTTGTTTTTCCACGGCTGGGGTTGTGATGAAATTTTGACTGTGGCAGATTCGTGAGCAGACTGAATATCGCGAGTTAGCTTAAGTACGGCTTCCTCGAGGTGTTCTGCTGTGTTAATTTTCGGAATTGGATCGGATTTCAGGAGAAGAGATTGGTAGTTTTTCCAGTCGGTTTTTTCCTGAATCTTGTTAGTGGGACTTGAGTGGTGGCGCAGTTTCCGAGTTTGAGAAGGACCGGACGATGATCAGAGTCTAGTTCGTCAAGGACTCGAACTTCGGAATCACGATTTACGTCTTGAAGAATAAAGAAATCAAGGATTCTTGCTGCGTCTTGAGAGATTGTACTAGGGTGATGGGTGGGTTCATCTGGAAAGGCAAGACCGTAGCCCAGATCTGCACTTAGAGCTACGATGGCGTTACCTGCGGGATTCGCTCTGGAACACCCCCAGGTGGGGTGGTGGGCGTTGAAGTCGCCATCTATTATTTTCGGAAATTTTCCTTCGACGAGTGATCGGTATTCGGCATAGTTGAATGCAGAAGATTTCCTGTACAGGGATTTAATCACGAAGGGACGTTCTTGGATATCGATTTTAATGGAGGTTGTTTCGAAGTTGTTTACTGATAACGATGGAAGGAGCTCGTGTTTGACTCCTTTTCTGACGAGAATGGCGGTTCCACCGCCTCGACCCAGAGTTCTGTCGTTTCTGTAGACAAAAAAGTGTTCGAAAGAGAGATGATGCGAAGGTTTCAGGAAAGTTTCTGGGTCTGGGGTTTTCTCTTGATCAGTCGGCTAATAAGTTGGTTTTCCAGTTGACATGTAACTACATCATTGTTCAGCAGCTGCTTTATGCCGTTCATTGTTTTTAGTTGATGTCATTCTGGGTCCCCATCTAGTATTTTCTGCATTGAAATCAACTCCAATTTTAAATTTTTCTCCCAGGTTGCTTAGGACATTCAAATAATTTTCCTTTTTTTGATTGTATCTTGGAGGACAATAAATTGCGGCTATTGTACCCTTGTATCTGCTTGATTTAATAGTTAGTGCTGTTACCTGATTTTCTGCTGTACCGAGCCGGGGTTCTTGATGGAGGCAAATGTTCTTTTTTTTTATTATTACACTTCTTCTCTCTCTCTCTATTTTGACTGATACTATTATATTTTTTCGGTTGTTTCTTATTGGTTCTTGAGGTTTAACTTGAGCTATTCTATTTCTCCTCCCTTGTATTGTTTTAGCAACTACACATCCTCTATAACTTGCCGGATGCGCTTCATTGCGGTTTACACATTTCGGCTTAGCTTCTTTGGGTCACGCTCTGTAGTAATATGTTTACCTGAACATTTTACACATCTGGGTTCTCTTCTGCACAATTTAATCATTGGCATCTTTTACATTGCGGTATTATGTTTGATTTTTTTAGAGGTTTGTTTTTTATTTCAACCCCTAAAATTCTTTTATACCTATTCTAAAATACCAAAAATGTTTTTTGTGCCCGTATCATGTTCAAAGGCTAATAATAAATAGACGTAATGGCTTGTTGTATACTAAAAATTCTCTAATTAATTTTGGTTTTTTATTTTTTTAAACTATTTGTCGCATTTAAGCATTTAAGCTCATTTTGGTTTAGTTCTGCAGTAATTTTTCACTTTTAGCTGTTGATGGAAGCGCTCTTGCCATAGTTTTGATGCCTCTGTTTTTTTTGTCGTCATAAGAGTGCCATTACAGTTTCAGCAACTCTATCAATCTATTATTTTTGTGAATATTGTACGATATTCGGCGTCGAGTTTTATTTGTCCATTGTTTAGTATCGTTGCTTTAAATATTATATACTTGGACCCCATCGTAAAGCAAGTCAAAGTCGGTAATATTACTTACGATACTTGGGGGTGATCTGGGCATTCTAATTTCTTTATTTTGTTCATTATTTTGTTTTACTTTTATTTGCTGTGATGATGATCCTTGGGAATTATTTGCTTTTATTTTTTTACTTTTACCCGTTATTCAGCCTATTTCTTTCTGCAATTCTTCTTCATCTGTTTCGTATTTAACAATTGGACTGCTTTTGTTGGCTTGGTGGTTTGTCCTTGCCTTCAGAGCTTTGTTTATTTAGTTGTAGCTGGAGGGCATATATTTGTTTTTGAATATTGGTTAATGCAATTTCAAGACTCTCTGACTTTTCTTTCATCCACGCATTGTAGAGTGCCCGTTCGTTCTGGGTTCTAGTTGTGTTTTCTACATTCAGAACTGCAATATGTGATATCATGATGTCGATATTTCCATTTTATCTATTTTTTGTGTAGTGTTCTCATATTTTTTTACTTGTTGTTGAAATAATACTGTTATTTTTATGTTTCAAATTATCCTACGCTGCATTTGTGGTCCAGATATTCAGTTTCGGCTCTAAACGTTTTATGGCATTTTGCATTTATTTTCTACTGTACTGACCTTTTTTTCCGATGGCACTTTCACTTTTTCTGTATATTCTAAAATCCCCTCCAATAATATATCTTGGGCTTAATTTTAAAAATAAATGTCTATAACATGAACATAATAAAAGATGATTTAATAAATAATAAATGACACGAGGTTGGGGCTTGCTCCATATCATATTCCCATATTTTAATTTCTTGAAAGGTATTACATTTCAATAACTCCTCAACGTTTAAATTATGAGTTGACTGTAAATAATTCATTAGAAGATTCACTTACATTGTAGTATGCTCGCAAAACTTACATGTATACAATATTTTTGCTACTTTGGTATCTTCATTAATAGGAGGATGCTTTGTTTGGAACCACGCTGTTTCAATATTTGTCTGCTGCTATATTTATTTTCGCAAGTAAAATATTTAAAAATGAATACACCCTTCAGATTTTATGCAGGTATTTTTTCTAGAATATAAAATTATTGTAAGATTCAGTAGGAAATGCTCTTGATATGGATATTCAAATTAGAGCAGGTATATAACTTCGTAAAGTTTTCAAAATAGAAAAGCTTCTTTTGTTCCATGTTTTGTCTTTCCATAGCAACTTGATTTTCTTATATAATTACTTAATTCTAGTATTATAATATAAAACAAAGCAATATATATATATATAGAAAAAATTAATGTATACAATAATATAAACTAAATATTTCAATCAAAACTAAATAAACTATATTTCAATACAATCGTAAATTAAACTATCTAAAATTATAAAAAAAAGACTAATTAAGTAATAATTTGGTTAAAAAAATTTTGCGTTTGCACTCGAAGAAGCGCACTTTTCCCCATTAAGAACACAAAGCGAAATGCACGTAACAGCTATAAAATATAAATATTATATACATAAATATAAACCATAAGCAAAAAACTTCGGTGCATAGCAAAATAAAATTATCTCTTCCATCTTTCCGTCAGTACTTTTAATATTTTATCCGAAAGATCATTATGGAATGTACAATTGAAGAGTTTTTAAGTTACTTTTTTTAAAACATTTGACAAAAATTTTGTTATATTATCGACATGGCAAAATCGCTGAATAATTTAAGATATAGCTCAAAGACCTACTGACTACTTGTATATTAAAGCAATTTTGTTAGAGTTTGGGACACGAGATAATTCTCTTGTCTCTATAAAATCAGTCTCAATTTGTGGGTTTACTGATTTATTCATAATCGTATGTAAACAAAAATCACATTTCATTTCTTTTTTAAAAAGTTTTACTAAATAACCTGAGATATACACTACGGTACAACGTACAACTTTGTTTGCTGTTATAGGAACATCTGGACTGAAGTTATAGTCAAGTAACTAACAGTAAGAATGAGCAGAAAGGGGGATACAAATTTTACCATTACTTTCTGGAGATTGTTCAAGTGTCGATGATACTTGTTTCGAACACCCTGGTTGTAGGCCTGGAATGATGGAAATAGGCACTACAAATATAGTAAGACAGTTTTGAAATTAATGGTAACAATTATGAACAGAGATGTGACTGACTCCTTCAATTTACCTTCTATATAATTTTGATTTTAATCCACTTCCATTTGTACATGTTCTAGGCTCGTGGTATTATTTTCACCGTCACTAAATTGTTCATAAATACTTAAAGGAAGGTTTAAATGTATCACACAAATGTCTCACCTGGTAACGATAATAAATCTGCTTCATGTTTAACCAACCAGTTTAGGATTTTTAAAGTTTTTTACTCATTTCTTAACGATCGCTTATTTAACGGAAAACGATGATGCATTTCCTCATTATCTGTGCATCCGGGCACACAACACTTCCTAGAACGGGAATGCATTTCAACCACGGACTTCTACCTAGTAATAAAATAAAATAATAATTTAATCTATATACGTTATAAAAAGCTGACCACACTGTTCTCTACATAGGGCACATTAAAAATAGGGTGCAAAATAAACAAACTATAGAACGAAATGAACGAATCAGATTCCGTCGCTGATCTTAGCATAGCGAATAAATCAAGAAATGTATTAAAGGTAGCGACATCTACATGTTGGACGTGGCGAAACATTTCGCCAAAATTTCCATAAATTTCCATATATTCGCAAAATATTACCAAAACTACAATATTAGGTACGTCTGTGTTTCTATCCGGTAGTTTCCAGAACAGTTTCCGTTAGTTCGTTGATTGAAACATATTGCCTTGTCTTACCTGTCGGACCAATAAACTAGTATTGTGGTCGAATAAATGCCTTCTATTTATCCTGTCAAGTGTCTGTGTTTAGAATATAACGAACATTTCAAATACTATAACATTTGTGCTGAGGTTGTAATAGTGAGTTAAATAAGAATTACTCTATTAACATAAGTGGTGACAGTCAAAAAATAGCCGATGGACCATCCCCATCAAAAATGGTAGAATCAGACTGTGTAGGAATTTTGCTTGTCCTCTAATCAGAACAGAAGCTAGAAATAACTGAATTAGCGTAAAAATGCTGTATGGCGCGGTAAACTTCCTCATCTGAAGCTTCTAGTGCACAAGCTGTGCCGTCAACTATGATGTCAAAATTTGTTTGCCAAAAATCGACAAATTAGGGGTAAGTGATAACATTATAATTGTTAAGGCAAGTCAATCTATCAAATTACGGTACATTGTTACTATTTGAATGTCAAGCTATATATAATAGTACAGGGAAAGTATATAATAGACCTTATTCTTGGGTTTGCTATAAATAATCTCCAAGTTAACTTGCCTATAATGCAACCATTCTCTGATATGGTGTCAATGTCTTGTAAGAATTACTTTTATTTCTTGGTAAATAAAATACAATTGAATATTTGTATTAAAAAATCATTATAATGGTCAATATCTTGATAATATACTAGCGGTTGCAACGGTGATTACAATAACAATCGTATATCAACTACGTCAGCAAAATACTCTTCGAGATACTCTAAGAAACTGTATTATTTCCGGTCAAGGCGTCGCTCTTTGTATCCAAAAAGTGTATATCTCAGTATGGAAATGCGTTCGGGCCCGTTACCATGTCGAATGAGTCATTAGATGCCCTCTATGTAATTGGTCAATAATGCCGATCTATATTTTCTTACGGTCCGTCTCTTAGTGATTATGGAAAATTTCACTTGATTCATTTACCACAACGACCTATTTTGATGCACAGTATTCAGTATCATTGAAACATTCTGGGAATATACGAAAAGTTAATTTAAATTATGAAAGTAAAGAATTTTAAGCAAGTTCAAAGTACCGTTCCGCCTTCTTCCTGTTCTGTCATTATTGTAAAGTCATCCAGTTATACTCAATCATTGTTAAAAGCATATTTGAAATATGTATATAATTATCGTTATAATAACTAAATAAAAATAAACAAAAACCTTGGGTGTGTTCCTTATTTATTTTTTGAAGTCGGTTTGATTTTCTTGTTAAAAACATTATATTTTTCTCTTTTTGGTGTTAGATATTTGCTCAAAAAATTATGCAGTTATTATATTAAGTATTACAATGGGTAGGCCAAGTAAAGTTGCATTCTGTTTGAGGAAATATAGGAATAAAGGAAAAACGATTGAAAATAGGAAATGCTTCAGGCCTCGGGGTCCGGTACCTAACCTAACTGATTTGACAAATACATTAACCAAACTAGAACAACCACGAAAAGTCGTTGTTCCCACCGGGAATCGAACCCGCGACCTCCACGTGTGATCTGAAGACTCTAATAACTATACCATAGAAGTACTTGCCTGCAATATTTCTACGGCTTCTCATATGATATGGTTAGTCTTTAAAAAGCAAACTGAACGAATTTGTACGGATAAGTAATATAGAATAATTAACTTAGATATTATAGACATCATTTGTGCATTTTCTATTTTCCGTTCCCTTTTCAAGATCTTAAGAACCTTTAATTTACTTAATGAACTATCCTTTTCTTGGAGTCTTGGAGTTTCTGTTTGGTCAGCTGATTAAAGTCCTTGTTGATGTGGAACCCCTGTTTGGTGATGTTAAGGATTTGGTATAGGAATTTTGCGATTGTACTGCGGTGAATTTTTTGAAAAGGGATGAGTGAAAATTTCCTTTTGAACCTTTGTGCTAATGTATTTGGGTAATTCTGTATATGAGGTGGTCAAATTTTTTTTGCCCTCAATTTCTAAATTTGTTCATCTCGTCATGACCGATGTACTTAGACTACTTTAACCCATCTAAATAAAGGAGTATGTCTGATAGAGCAGAACCATAATTATTGGAGACAATTTGCTTTTTCTACACGTGAGAGGATACAGGATTTTCTGTGGAATATAATGGCTTGGGTTTTCTTTGGGTTGATTTGCAACTTCCAAAAATTTAACCATTTAACCTCAACATTTAATTGTCCTACAAAAACTTCAATGTGAGAAGATTTTTGTCTTCAGAGATATCGGGCTATGTATATCTAGATTGTGAATCCTTCACGCCATAAACAAAATCTAAAGGGCCGGCTTGGTTGGCACAGTGGTCAAGGGCGACAGGAAAGCCCTCTTACTGTTGTGATAGTAGCGGTTTCGAATCCTGCTGGGTAAATTTATGTTTTTGATTGTTTATAATCCGAAAAATAAAATCTATGAGTGCGATCAGTCACGCCAGTAACCAAGCTGGGTAAAACCGGATTTCTTCTGGAATCATCTCGAGGACCGTTGTTCGGAGTGGGGAACAGATAAACACTAGTTAGTAAAAAAGAGACGTTCAGTGTTGTACGTACTATGTACATACATATGTAAAATATTTTCATGTCAACCCAATATAAACCCAAAAATATCTGAAAAATATGTAAAACATTGTTTGAAAACGTCTATATTGTGTTGTAGAGCCAGAGAGAATTACAAGAAGATAAATCAAATTGTAGATATGTTAAGTCACTATGCTACAAAAGAGTGGAAGTTTGAGAACAACAACGTGAAAACGTTATGGAAAGAAATGAGAAAGAGCGACCGGTAACTATTTGATTTTGATATGGGTGCTTTGAATTGGGACATGTACTTTTACACTTGTATCCGAGGTAAATCTTACCTAGACTGAAGTTCATTAATGATTGAATGATTATAAATATTGGTTATATGACATAAGAACTGAAAAAATCCAAATTAGAAGTTATGTTTGTTATTTCATTTCAACTCATATATATTTTTACATACTAAATACACCCAATTTTTCAATTATTTTGATATACCTTAAAATATTATTTGTTATATCAATTTATTTATTCATCATACAAGGTAACAAAAATTGGACAATTTGAATTATGATCTGATAGGAAATGACACAGTCATACTGGACCCAATAGTGATTCCTAACTAGTGCTTTTCAAACTTTTCTATAATGTTTCGTCAGTATTACGTTCCGAATAAAAAATATTTAATACTATAACATTTCTATTTCCTTATAAGAACAATGTGTATAAATCTAGTAATACTTGTTAAACCGCTCGTAACCCCTAATAACATTTCTAACCTTACTAGCTAAAGAATTTCAGCCTTCTTTCTATTAAGTGTTTTCATTTGTCTTCATCACAATCTGTAATGGGCCACATGAGTGGTCTAGGGATTAAAATACGGCCAAATATCGGTAATATTTACTATATCACAGGAATTGAGTTGGAGGAATTCTTTCCTCAGGTCTTGAAGTCTGAATAAAAACTGAAAATATGTCATTTCCCATTTGGTTGCCTTTATGAACTTGTTTTTCAATTGCGAACAGTCGCCTTCGAAATAAAATACCGAGACATAGCTTTCGCCGTTTCTCACCACGAAAGGCACAAAATGATCTACATTAATCTGCAGGAATCCGCAAGAATCTTCATGTATGTCAATATATATATTATTAATCAAAACGAATATGATCCTGGTGCAGAATTTCAGAAAATTATACGTCTGCAGAAAGTCTTCCATCAATATTTTTCTATCCCTGCCTTCTACGAATAATAGCTTCCCAAATGAACCGTCACAATGTTTAAAATTGATCTCATTAAATAAAAAGGCTTCGTATTTGCTAAGGGGATAACAATTTTCTCGAAGGCACTGATAAACTTCTGGTGAAAATTTATTCATCGTGAAGAAAATTTTCTCATTTATAATTCGAACGGAGACATATTTTAAATTACTCACTATGATGTAAGGAATGTGTTGAGATTCGATAGTGCTAATCTAGTTCTGCTAACCTATCGCTATTACTTACTGAAGCTGCCGGTACACCATGCCGGTTTGATTCAATATTTTTACTGTGTTCGTCATTACAATTATTTCTTATTATTCTAATATATCTTTGGCTATTTGGCGACGACTTAATTATATCAGTTTTTTTATCTGGATCGTTATTTATCGACATTTTCACTTTTTATTTGAATTTAATCTCTTATTGTTTCCTAGAGACGCCTGCCGTCACGTTGATAACTAAACAATAACAAAAATTCATCACTAGCAACTTGATTTTACATCACCCCCTAACAAAATATATAAAAATATTTTTTTATGTTTATGTTATTATTATAACTTCTGATAAAATATTAATAAAGCAGAGGTGTATTATTCAAAAAGACACCTTACTAATTTAAATGTATTAATTTATATGCTTATATATAAAAATAATCATAATTATTATAGTGACAGTAATAACGTCATTTAAATTATTTTGCTGTCACGGTGACAATATAAATATTAGTAAATATATCAATTTATCATTGGGATCGGTGTTTTATTACATCATAACAACTGTCAAATAATTATAAAGTTATTGTTATGTTAAATTAGTATTGTTGTTATAAAGGTGATTTTATTCATTTCTATATTATGTTTACAAATTTTATTACGAATATTTTAGGAGCTGGAGTTTATATTTTGAAGGACCCATTGGACACTATTCCAGAAAGAATAAGAAAATTCTATAAGTTTATATGTATGTTGTGTGTTATATTATATAGTGCTTTTTTAATTTTAAAATATTTCGTTATAAACATAAGTTAATTTTTGCGTTTGTTTTAATAGTTTTGATAAATATAACTTGCCCAAATATATTAACCATTTTTAATTATAACGTTTTTTATTAATAATAATCCTTATTGTATATGATATTTGTCTTTTATCCCTATTTACATTCTATGTCATGTTATATTACTATAAACATAATACCAGTATATAAAAGAAAAAATAAACGTATAAATGAACAAAAATAAGCTATTGTTTTTATGTCATCAATGTTTTTGAAATACCGATTATTTTGATTTTGTTTTCAAGTTTTATATTTGTAAGTAATTTGTAATCAGCTATATTCCTCGTTCAAACGAGTAGATGACAGTGGCGATGACGAATCTGCAGTTAATTTTAGATATGACTTACCAACAGCTGTTATCAAATGAGTCATCTACTTGATGTTTTATAACTTGCAAAAATTAACAACTTGTTCAAAAGCACCTCTAACTGTAACTACCTCAGTTAATGATAAATAAAACATCATAGTTGATATTTCAACTCTGTAACTGAAAAAAAAACCGAATAATTGAATGAAACTTCAAATCTAAACATAACCTCAGAGAAACATAAGGCTATATGGACATTCATACGAGCAGTTTTATGGACCACTATAATTTGTTCAACAATATTAAGCAGTAATTAATATAGTACGTTTATTGATGAAAAAACAAATTTCACATAATAAACAAAAACATGTTTAATTTCTTATAAGAAAAATATTAGTGAACTTAATACTAATTTAACAGCCTATAAAACTTATAACAATATTTGGAATGTTACTGACTAAAAATTCATCTTCTACTTAACATTTCCATTCATTGGACTGCCTACACTCATCCAAGTGCAATTTGCAACGGGCCATTTGGGAACGAAGCTTTCTTGATGATCAAAATATTGGCTAACATCCAGAATATTCACTAAATCACAAGAGTTTAGTTAAATATTTTCTTTCTCTA
The DNA here is from genome assembly GCF_030347505.1 of Rhynchophorus ferrugineus. Classification (NCBI taxonomy): domain Eukaryota; kingdom Metazoa; phylum Arthropoda; class Insecta; order Coleoptera; family Curculionidae; genus Rhynchophorus; species Rhynchophorus ferrugineus. Next base: position 215,632 of record NW_027472680.1, read on the forward strand.
GACCCTGAAGTCTAAACAAAAAGCGCAAATAAGTTAACTCCCATTTGGTGACCTTCACGAACTTGTCTTTCAGCTGCCAGCAGGTTCTTTCGAAACAGAACATCGGTGAAGATTTTTCGCCATTTTACCACAAAGAGTACAAAGTAATCTATGGAAAAGATGTTTTATGATACCATGGCAACTGTAAAATTGTTATAAGATTGTTGTTTTTAAATCAGTATTAGTTCTATATGTAATTTATATACTCTATTAACTTTAATATAAATAAATAAATTATAAGTTGATCGGAAATCTTTACCGAAATCGTGTTTTCTGTATATGCTGATCTCTGTGTCATTACAATTTTGGTATATGGCTTAAAGTCGTGACGAAAGTGTTTAGCAAACAAAAACTATTTATTTACTTGAAAATATTATGTTATTTATCGGAAAGAAGAGGGGACTGGCTGAACGGCGATACATTGCGGCACTGAGGGTAAAACACACCTACCCGTCTCACAAAAAAAGAACAGATCGCCGGATAGCCTGGGCCGAAGCGAATACCGAAGAAATAGTTATATCAACATCTAGGTTAAATTTGAGTTAGTGAAGTGTTTAATATATCTATAGATTGTATACATTAGAACAAACTGTGAACGGTTTGTTGTATGCACATATTATGCCATTTAATCATTTTTTCAATGAAATATTTTAAAATCGACTGCTTTCATTCTTATACACTTCAAACTTGTGATGATATTTCAACATTTTCCATTTGTTTTAATAACTCAGGGATAAATATCATTTTGAAGGTTTTTCTTAATAATAATCAATAAGCACGGAATTTGATATTCTATTAAAATTATTAAGATTTTTTCTGGTAGCTATTTACAGCTGAATTTAATGAAATGGGGTACTTGAACTAATTATAAGTCTCGATGCATTCCATATATGTGTAATTGTTTTCTATATCGATATTTATGTGTTTTTGTGACATCTCAGGATTATAAATATAATAACTAACAAATAAATTAACTGGAAATATAATTAATAATTTTAAATTTTATACAATTTCATTGTTTTTACCTATTAAATATAAGTATTAATTAAATTATATTATTACCTCCAAGCAGTTAAAATTTATTATATTGAAAACAAAATAAATTTCCATATAATTATGAAATGAAATATTATTTCCAGAGCTACAAACTAATAATCTAAAGAGTTCTATAGAGAGAGTTCGTAAAAATAAAAATGTAGATATTATGGGAGTTTCTGTTTCTCCAAGTAGGTCAAATTAAAAAAAATTATAATTATAATTTATATGATATTTTAATAATAATTAATAAGTATTAACTCATTACTAAATTGAATTAGTTCATTATTACAATAATATATTTTACAACCTGTGGACGATCCGGTATTTGGAAACAAACTTCTTGTAGTATTCCGAAACAAAAAAATCCATCATTAGTAAACATATGGTTATGGCTGTTTTTTTTAACATTTTTGCATTTTTTTAATACCATACACAATAAAATCCCGTTATAGAATATATAAATACACTTAATATATAGGCATACTTCCTAACATAGTATAATTTTTAAAAATTTTGAGGAAGTGCGAAAATTGATCGATGATTTAATTGAAACTAACATCGTTCTTTAGACACGTATCGCCATGTGACCAGAAAGATGACCAAACACGCATTGCTTAATCGATAGTATACTATTTTTTCTCAACAAAAGTCTTTTTTAAGAGGAAAAATGATCAGAATACATGTAAGGACCTAATAAACAAAAACATTAAAATACATAAATAAAAAAAATAGATACTTAGAAGGGAAAGGTCATTTGTGGTAGACGTTCAGTACAGGCTAATTAAGACTTCCATGGATTAATATCGGGCCCCACCAGCTTGGTGGGGTAGTGGTAAAGGCGATGGGACGGTCCTCCTAATGATGCGATAGCAGCGGATTCGAATCCTGCTGGGGCATGGTCGTAAATTTGTGTTTTTGATTGTGTAAAAATCGTGATTGTCCTAGACAAGAGTGTGAAATCAAGAAAACAACAAGGAAATGATCCCAGTCACGCCAGTAACCAGGCTGGGTAAGACCGGATGTCTTCTGGGATGATTTTTAAAGTTGGCTATTCGCCAGTCGGTACGCTTAATGCTGAGGACCGTGGTTTAATGCCCACTCCAAACTGTAGTATCAGTCCAGATAAACCCATAGTTTGTAAAAGGAGACTTTAAAATGTATTTAAAAAAAATCGAGAATAATATATGCATAGACAGAGTAGCCTCGACCAAGTATTGTAATGCAAGCGGATTAATCTGCTATGATATATTAACATCTATCGGTTTCACGGAGTTTAATTTGTGGCATTACTAAAAATTCACAAAGTTTCATGTCTTTAGATCCATACAGGTTTACTATTACTTTAGCCGCTTAACCAATAAATTTGTAAACAAAATAGTTAAAATAATATAAAATAGAATTAATAGTACGTTTCAATATTTTTGATATATTAACTGTATCCATAACCTATAAATAAAAAATAGATAACGATAAAGAATGACCTTGGGATAAAAGATTGACCAACTCAAAAAACTAATTAATAGTTTTATATCACTATTAGAAAATATTTATAGAATTTATTATTTTTGGTTTTTATATATATGTTTTTTTGAAACATAAGAATAGGTGAAATAATTTTTATGCAAAAATTAAACTTATTTCATATTAACTGAGAGATCAAAGTAATCAAGAAAAACAGTTGGCATAAACTATTCAGCCGTTTTGATTTTATTTTAATCGTCCAGTTTATTAGTCGTATTTTATTGTGTTTATAATTTACAATTTCTGGCTAAAGAAAATAAAATCATTTATAATGCCATCAAATATAGAAAGTGTTGTGAAACATTTACTGATATTGAATATCGAAACTCAAGAACCGTATCTAGGAAATGTTACAGATTTACCGGCCGGTACAAGTACGCCATTAAAGGAAAAGATACCAAGGCCTGCCTCAAAAACACTCGGATGGCTCTACATCGAATCGTCTAATATACCTTATATTATTGTTGATGATCTTTATGTTCGTATCAAAATCTTAAACGACAAAGTGTTTTCGCGTGTGAAGAAATTCTCGCTTGAAGTTTATAACTTGTTTTACGTGATGTGTAGTCGAATGAAAGTAGTAGAAGCAGATCTGTTCAATATGATTAACATTGCACATGAGGAAACTTTCGGAAGCAGATTTCTGGAGGGTAGTGATTATAAAATGTAGTCGAATAATTTTTTAGGGCTGTATTATTTTATAAAATTTTGCGAACATATTTTGTACGATTTAACAAGGAACATGTACCAAACTTTTCCTAAAAATACGTGCGGCTTTTTACAGATAACTGCTAATTGTTACATTCCATTTGTAGTGAGAAACAAAGAACTTTATGCACCCTTGTTTTACGTTGAAGGAGATTGTTCCTTTTTGGAAGACAAAATTATAGTTTGTACCAAGTGGGAAATGTCCTACTTTAAATTATTAGTCAGACTTCAAAATATTCAAATCCAATTAGGCAAACATGACTTGTGCCTAATGGTTAAAATTGATGATTTATTACCCTTCGTTGAAACCAAACAAGTGAATATCAAAATTGTATTGTTCAACAATAATAAATATTGTTTTCTTTTTTTTATATGAATTTATGTATTTGTTTATATTTCTAGAATTTCACAACGCAGTTTAGTAACATTTAAAAAACTAGTTTACAGTGTTTATGTATTAATGTAATATACAGATTAATAATTAATAAGAGTTTAATTTAACAAACTAAATTCATTTAATAATTTATTGTGTCATTTAATAATAATAAATTGAATATAATTTAATATTAGCGTTGGGAACAATCGGCTCAAAACAGTCGATAATCGGAAAACAGCCGAAATAGTCGATAGTCAAAAAACTATATAAACTAGCGACCGAAAATAATAATTACCATTTTCAAATGCACATTATATTATAGTGCAAATGCACAAATTTATGTTTTTGATTGTTTAAAAATCGTGATTGTCCTAGACAAGAGTGTAAAATCAAGAAAACAACAAGGAAAATGATCCCAGTCACTCCAGTAAGCAGGCTGGGTAAGACCGGATATGTTCTGGGATGATTTCTAAAGTTTTACATACAAGTTTTACAGTTTGGTGCCCACGCCAAACTGTAGTATCAGTCCAGATAAACCCATAGTTTGTAATAGAAACATTGACATTGAAATAGTCGATAGTGAAAAAACTTTATAAACTAGCGACAGAAAATAATAATTACCATTTTCAAATGCACATTATATTATAGTTCAAATGCACGGTTCGAATGTTTTTATCAATTCGTGATGTCAGAAGAAGATGTACGACCCCTTTCCTGTATAAATTTTTGGAGAGGAAAGGACGGATATAATTGCTTGGAGCAATTAATTTTATTTATGCTAATATTTTCTAACGGTAGTATAAACGAGACGGAGATGTACATATTCCTTAACGTACTTTACAATAGAAAATTTAGAAACTTACTTTAAAATAGAAAAAGAGAAAAGTAATTACTGAATATTATTAACTCGCAATTAATTCATTAATTATTCATTAGTAAATTTCATTTTAAACGAAGCAGAATTACTTTTATATTTGAATGTTCTCTGAATCTGTGAAAAGGTGATTCTGTGAACACATACATTTACCTACTCGACAGATATTAATAGAGACTAAAGCCCTCACGTTTAAAAGAAAACATCGAAAGTATTAAATAATAGAAAAATAGAAACTTGGAAGACAAAATCAATTCTTGGATGATTTTCAAGAAAGACAATTTGGAAGACATTCAGTTTTATTTAGCTATGGTATTTATCGATTAATATCGTGAAGAATGTATGCGGAGATCATTGAGATGATTAACGATGATAAGTTTATTATGCTATCGCTAATATTATCCACCAAAACTCGCTGGAAAGCTGAAATTCTTAAATACACCAGATCTCATTGTAAAAAATAATAAATATAAAATATAATAGGGCGTAGAGTGTCCACAGATCAATTGATTAACTTCAGTTAATGTACGATTGGTTAATAAGACTGATAAACGAGTAACATTGATTGATGTTTCCACACGGAAAATAAACATCCAAGTTCTTGTATCAAGCAAGCAGTGGCAAAGGAAAATGAGCTGGGTCTGTACGAACATCTATTAAAACCATGCAAAAAGCATCTTTGTTAGTAACAACCTTTACATAATACTAAATCGAAAACCTGAAAAGAAAACTGGAAGAGAAGAAAGAATTTTGATATTCGTATCATTTTGATACTTATATTATCAGGTATATATAAATGTTTCATTTAGAAATAGTGAAAAAATCAACAATCGAATCAATAAAAATAAAACGAATACGTAACAACTGGATTCCTATAGACGAACTTCGATTATGTCGAAGTAATCTACTTTCAAATATTAAATATTTCCTTAGAAGATATCCTGCTTAGTTGATCAGTGTCATCAACTAAGCGGTTTCTGGTTTTACTGTGTTACATGTCCACCATTAAATGTAAAAAATTACATAAAAAATAAACATTAACTGTAAATGTTGTATATTATATAAAATTAATTATATATGCTTATTTCAAACATATTTAGTTACAACAATATACATACCATCTATCTACAAAGACGGTTGGTATCAAGTAATCGGCCATTTTGATATTGTTTTAATCGTCAAGTTAATTACTTGCTTCTTGCCGGGTTTTTCACACCATTTGTGAATTCGGAAATAATTATAATGTCATCTAATACAGGAGGTAACAATTTAGGGCAAATACTAATATTGGAGATGGTACCTAACGAACCATCTCTAGGAAACGTTAGAGATTTACCGGCTGGTACTACTACGCAAGTGCAGGAAGAGGTGCTAACGCCTGTTACTTATACCTATATATATATATATATATATATATATATATATATATATATATATATATATATAAATACAAAACAATACAAAATTGGTAATATAATTTTGTGACATATACAAAACATTAAATTACGAACAAAACAAATCTAATTTGTTGCTCGACACACACGCTCAAAGTGATTAGTTGGTAGTAGTTAAAATAATATTGTAAATAGAATAAATAAGTTTAGGTAGGTATAAGTTAAATTGTGTGTATGTAGTGGAATAAAAAATACGGGTAGTAGATAGGTTTTTGTTCATTTTTATTTAGTTATTACAACGATTATTATGTACATATTTTATTTTAAAATGTTTTTTTGTGTTAAAAATCTAGAGAGAAAGAAGAGAGGGAAAGTCACTTGCCAGGTAGAAAATTGATTCAAACGAGATCATCGCCTGCCTACTTTGCAGTCCTCGAAAAACCGTAATTTTCCAACGGGTTAAAATGAAGGTCGGAAATTATGGATTAAAATCGTCGGAAATTAAAATTGGAAAATATGACTTGTGTCAAATGGTTAAAGTTGATGATTTGTTACCCTTCGTTGACACAAAATTAATATGGCCATTATCCTACATGCTCTGTATGAAGCCAGATAATGACTGAAAATCAAATATTTATTCTTCAACAATAATTAAAGCTGTATAATTTGTTCTTCAGTTTGACTTCAGATTCTAGGGAATAATAAAATATTCATCTTGACGATAACAGTGTATACATACGCTGATCAGACCTATGGAATGCTCGATATTGCATATTTGACATTAATTACTTTCGTTGTGAAATCTGTTGCTGAATAAGCAAAGTGCTTTAAAGGTATATACTCAACCGAGTGAAACTGACCAGCTGATAGCGAGTAACAAACGCAAAGTTAGGATATACTGTTGCAGCTCGAATGACAAGTTACTCACCGGATTTTAAAATGCTGAAGATTTGCGAAACAACCAAATTACCAACATGGTTCTTTCAGCACAGTATCGTCACAAATATGAGGAAGCACTTATTTAATATGTCGTTTTTGCCCCTGTTATAACTATGGTATCTGTATGATTATGTCTCCTAATAATAGTCTCCTAAGTTTTTCTTGTACTATATTTTTTATGTATATATTGACATACATAGTTCGTCAACGTCTCAAAAAGCCAACATAATATCGTTGTTATATTGGCTGATTTTCGTATTGTTTGATGTACTAATAGAAGCATAATTTGATTTTTTGATAAAAATAATTAATATTTAAGAACAACAATACAGCTGTAAGTAAAGCAGGTTTTATTTCTCACTGCCTGAAAGACAAAAATAAATGCAATTGAAATCAGAATAAATTAGTTTCCAAATTCTGAGGATATGTGGGAATATATAAGTTGTAGAAAAAATATTTTGATTTATGTATATTGTGCCAATTTATAATTTAATTAATTTATCTACTATTATTAATTTATTGTTTTAATTAATAAAAATATTACTGAAATGATTATATGATTTATGATATTACTAAACTGAAATTGAGCTCGAACAGTTAATGAAAGAGCAAACCAATAATTACTGGCATGATTTTGTTTAATTGACGTCGGTAGACATCTGCAAAAACAGTTACATTGTATTTTCTGTTTTGTTTAACCCATGAATTGGTGCCTTGGGCTTAGGATTGTCGTAGTACAACCTCTTTTCATCGAATCACAATACACTACAGAAAAATATCCTGTCTTTTTGTCTGTTAAGCTGTATGAGAGTTCCTTGAGCAGAGTTTCCGTTCAATAAGTTTTACGATTTATTGTCGTCTAACTGATATCAATTTCGCCACTTTTAAGTCATTGCAGCCTATACCAACAATTGGAATATCACGAAGCAGCATGACAATACATTTTTAAAAGTGTTTCATGGGCTTCGGTAAGTGATTTCTTCGGTACTAAAAGCAACGAATATCGAAAATACATTTCTGAGAAGTAAATTATTAGCGTTTCCATACAACAAATAAATTAATAATCATAAGAGAATGCCCTTTATAACTATCTGAGATTCTTTATATTGATACAATGCATTTCCAGCAATAAATATCGCTAATTACGCAAATACACGCAAGCTCCTTGTAAATTGTATGACAATTTATCCACTAAGGATGGAGGTTACTGTTCAGTGGACATTTTAGTGCGTAAAATGGATTTAGTTCGTGGGTTACCTATAAACTGACAAAACAACAAACTATAAATATTATTCACATTTTTGTAATGAAACAATTCCTGAATAAAGATTTAATTTGCAGGTTAAAAAATACTTTTATTAAATGAGAAATAATTAGTTGCCATTGAGAGATATTTTATTCAGCATCCAGAAAACCATTATTAGTATGTAATTTTTTTATGTTTACGCATTTTTTGAACAACATGTTGATAGTACAAACCATAATGAGAGTTTGAAAGTAATGTCTGAAATTAAATTGTCATCACTATGGTTATATATTATAAAGCAACATCCCATGCTGCCTTTGTCCATTCGTGATAAACTGAAAATCGACTATACAGAGTTTTATGCGGTTTCGGAAAATTATGCGGAGAAAGGCCCGGGTGTGTATTATCTTGAGGTTTTAAAAATATCGATTGAAATACGAGGATGAACCAATAAGTACTTAGCCAAAAAAAGAAAAATGAAAATTTTGGAAAAGTGTTGATTTATTTCTCAACAGTCTCCTTTTAGCTCAATATACTTGACTCAGAGATGCTTCAACTTCTTTACCCGACCTTCATTTTAACCCGTTGGAAAATTACGGTTTTTCGAGGACTGCAAAGTAGGCAGGCGATGATCTCGTTTGAATCAATTTTCTACCTGGCAAGTGACTTTCCCTCTCTTCTTTCTCTCTAGATTTTTAACACAAAAAAACATTTTAAAATAAAATATGTACATAATAATCGTTGTAATAACTAAATAAAAATGAACAAAAACCTATCTACTACCCGTATTTTTTATTCCACTACATACACACAATTTAACTTATACCTACCTAAACTTATTTATTCTATTTACAATATTATTTTAACTACTACCAACTAATCACTTTGAGCGTGTGTGTCGAGCAACAAATTAGATTTGTTTTGTTCGTAATTTAATGTTTTGTATATGTCACAAAATTATATTACCAATTTTGTATTGTTTTGTATTTATATATATATATATATATATATATATATATATATATATATATATATATATATATATATATATATATATATATATATAGGTATAAGTAACAGGCGTTAGCACCTCTTCCTGCACTTGCGTAGTAGTACCAGCCGGTAAATCTCTAACGTTTCCTAGAGATGGTTCGTTAGGTACCATCTCCAATATTAGTATTTGCCCTAAATTGTTACCTCCTGTATTAGATGACATTATAATTATTTCCGAATTCACAAATGGTGTGAAAAACCCGGCAAGAAGCAAATAATTAACTTGACGATTAAAACAATATCAAAATGGCCGATTACTTGATACCAACCGTCTTTGTAGATAGATGGTATGTATACTGTTGTAACTAAATATGTTTGAAATAAGCATATATAATTAATTTTATATAATATACAACATTTGCAGTTAATGTTTATTTTTTATGTAATTTTTTACATTTAATGGTGGACATGTAACACAGTAAAACCAGAAACCGCTTAGTTGATGACACTGATCAACTAAGCAGGATATCTTCTAAGGAAATAATTAATATTTGAAAGTAGATTACTTCGACATAATCGAAGTTCGTCTATAGGAATCCAGTTGTTACGTATTCGTTTTATTTTTATTGATTTGATTGCTGATTTTTTCACTATTTCTAAATGAAACATTTATATATACCTGATAATATAAGTATCAAAATGATACAAATATCAAAATTCTTTCTCCTCTTCCAGTTTTCTTTTCAGGTTTTCTATTTAGTATTACGTAAAGGTTGTTACTAACAAAGATGCTTTTTGCATGGTTTTGATAGATGTTCGTACAAACCCAGCTCATTTTCCTTTGCCACTGCTTGCTTGATGCAAGAACTTAGATGTTTATTCCACTACATACACACAATTTAACTTATACCTACTTAAACTTATTTATCTATTTACAATATTATTTTAACTACTACCAACTAATCACTTTGAGCGTGTGTGTCGAGCAACAAATTAGATTTGTTTTGTTCGTAATTTAATGTTTTGTATATGTCACAAAATTATATTACTATTTTTGTATTGTTTGGGCTCGGCACCGACTTCAAACTGATCAGTAGGTAGTAGTTAAAATAATAATAAAAAAAATCACATCACATCAACACATTCATCAATCACATTCATCAGCTCAGCGATAAAGTTGTACACAAATATCTGATTATTTTAGATAAAAAATATGTGGAAACTTTGAAATTTGAGCGTTTCCTTCGATTTCCCCCCTTCCCCCCAACATATCCTGTGCAAGTGCACTCTTTCATGCAAATAATAAAAGAATTATAAAAATCGGTCTATTATTGACGGAGAAATTGGCGAACATACATTTATATATATATATATATATATATATATATATATATATATATATATATATATATATATATATATACATACATATATATGTACAGGCTAACATAGAACCTCCACCTTCCACCACGAAGTTGACTAAAAGAAGCCGCGTAGGGCCAAATCTAGAGACTATGGAGGATGGGAGGGCGGTTCGTATCCTAATTAGGAAGTGGCGAACAACTAGAACACGATAACGAATAGCTGGCAACCCCGAAACTTTTATCTGGGATGTTATTGAAGGGTATTTCGATCGTTCAGTAACAGACCATCGTTTGGTTCAAACGTCCCACCATCGACTGCCCAAGCCTCGTCACCAGCTAACACCGCTGCCATCCGTTTTATCTATTTTGTATTTTCCACATTTTTTATATTACTTCAATAAATAACGGTCACAAAATGTAAACCACCACTGTTCCATTTCGTTTTACCACCATTCACCGAACCATCTAATTTACTCTAAAATGTCTTAAAGGAAAATTACAAAAAAAAACATGAAATAATGCCTGGAAGTAACACGAGTAGCAGTATTAATAAAGAAGATGATCTTATTATTTTTGTGAATAGGGAGAGTGACCAACTCTAAAATATAGGGCCTATAAATTAATTTAAGAAATTTCATATCAATTAAATCGCATCGCATCAAACATGTATAACCAACTTCATATTGAAGCCTCACTGACAGGCTCCAGCTTTTAGTATGTGTCATTTTGTCGAAGTGTGAACAATTGTTTTCAATCCATTGAAGATGTCTGAATTTGTACCGAGTAAATCGCTTTTGTGGGAACTTTTTTGTCAATTTGAAGAAAAAAGGCTTCGACGTTTTAGAAGTGGTGATTTTCATGCCGAACACAAATATTTGAAGGCATTACTCGATGAAACCATCCATGGGGATCGCTATCGACTACATTTGGCGCATTTGAGCTGAGCACTGCGCAAAAAACAACCGGAATACTAGCAGACGCAACAATGTTGTTCTTCAGCATGACAACGGTCGACTACATGTTGCTAAACTGGCAAAAACATACTTGGAAAGATTAAAATGAGAAGAGCTGCCCCACCTGCCATATTCTTCAGACCCGTTCTTTCGAGATGATATCCGTAAATTGCCTGGAAGATGAGAAAAAGTGCAACTATCGATAGACATTACTTTGAATAAAATACGTTGTATTTTATTCAGTACCGATTTTTAATAATAAAGCTTCAAATTAAAAAAATCCTTTAAAACTAATTATGGCTAAGGCCAATACAAGATGTGTTTATACAATATAACACAAGTTTGTGCTGATCCAGACCTGTAGAGAGACTGTTTTCTTTAGCAGATTTTTTTCATGTCCCCACAAGAGGTTGTTTAATGGTATATTTAAAAATTTAGTGTTCATGAAAGTTTTATTCTATATACATAATCTAACAGTTGATTGTATTTTGCAATTTGCGTTTTCAGTTTTAAGTAAATAGTTTTAAAATACTGTATTTTGTATTTTAAATATTGTAATTAGTTAATTAGTATTTTGCATCTCGTATTTTAAAAATTCTTTTGTAATTAAATATATCTTTTATATATTAATCGGCCTTGACACTTTTTGGAGCAAAACGGGAGCACTTGTGTAATATGTGCTACAAATAAATAAATTTCAATAAAACGAAATAAGCTTAAATCAAATAACCAGGAATAGGTGTCGGATTGGCGGTACAAATTATATAAACAAATATTTTGGCTCTGACTGACGCCCTGCCAGTTCCAACTCTTATACGGTAGATTAATCGCAAAATGCTTGTCAAAGCAATTTTTAATAGGAAAGCACGGTTCTGTATTATTCTGCCTTTAAAATGGAAAATTAATAAGTTAAAATATTATTAAATCTGTTATTTAATTTTAAGCCATGTTGTTTATGATTTTGTATTCGTTTTGGATATTCCAGTATTGTTGGAACTATAAAAAAGTAATCGTAAGTTGGGAAACAAGTCTATATAGAATAATGTGATAATATAAAGTTACATTTTACATTTTTTGTAGGTATAGTCAGCTGTGAAATAAAAATATGACATGTTAAAATTTTATCCTAATATACAATGACAAAATTCCAGGATAACAAGAACTGTTTGGCCTGTATTCACAAGGTATTTACATTTTCGTAATTAACTTTTTCAAATACATAATATAAACATTAATGAATTGATTTTGAATTTTAAGAATGTCTGTAAATTTGATCTATGGAAAATATAGTACAGCTGAAAATTTATATTCATTTAAGAACCGAAGTAGTTCATATGGTAATGAAAACATAGTAGATCAGATATATTTGATGAACTGGGGAAAAAATATAATATAGACAATGAGTGAATGTGATAGTTATTGCCTTGAAGGTGAATTTTATTTGATAGGTAAATTGCTCTTTTACCAATTAAGCCCTGGTATTACCTTGAATGTAAATTTTAGGTGAAAAATATTATGTAGTAAAATGTGAAGATCCATAATAGATTAATCTGAGTTATTGAAACTATACAGAAAAATTAAGGAAGTAGACACACAATTTATGTTGATGGTCCACAATCGATGTTGCAATTAGAAGAAATTGTGAATTTTTCACAGTAATTTAGTAAGTGCTTCAAAATATTTATACATTTCACTGTTATACATATTATATAATAAAATATGCTTTTTATCAATCATTATTTTAGTTATTTACTTGATAAACATAGTTGTTTAAAAGCCTAATGACCTTTTAATGACTGTATTAGAGTTCTTTTAATATATATATATATATATAATAACCTTATATTTTCATTAATTCAAGAGTTTATTCTGTAAAAATAGTATTAAAAAGCAAGTTTAATACAATAATCAGTAAATTAAAATAATGTTAAGGTGAGCTATTTAAACATGTCACATTCATATTATTATTTCAGTGTATAAGTCCGTTCATTCAAACACTGAAATCACGTCATCTAAATTGATGGCGTCCAAACATCGCAATGTTGCCGCATTAGCTCGAGCTTTAAGTCATTTTGGCTGTAGTATCTAAGTTTATTCTAAATAAACTAATGAATCATCAAATGTTATTAAATATAATTTATTTTAACATTATAATACATCTAGTGCATATTTTATCGGATTAAACTACAATTAATTATACAGTCATAATATTTTGGAGGTTAGGTTCTATTATATTTATATTGAACTCTTTGCCAGACCTTCTATGAGGTAGAGTTCTAGGAGCATTTTTTATGTAGTATCCCCTGGATGCCTAATCAACCTAATTAACAATTGTATATCCAAGTACTGTATTTTACTTTAATTAGATTTAATATATTTATCTTTTACAGTTTGTTCTTGTTTCCTTGTAAAGTCATCCTCATTGATATCACTGTCTCTCCTTAATTTATTATCTTACTAGCTGTATACATCTCTCTTGATAAAACTAGATTTAGTGACTGCATTCTCCCTAATGGATTTGTCATATCTGCAAAACAGTGAGTATTCTTTCTCTCCTAGTACATTACAATTACAAACATATCTATGCACATAAGTTTTTCACACTCCTCAATATGATTTCCTACAGTTATTTTATATAAATTTTATGTACACCTTCAGTTGTTTTCGCTCCCATCACCATGTCTTGGAGATTGTCAGCATTCAATCATAATCCCATATCCACAAAGTTTTATTCAAGCGAATAACTAAGCCGTTAATTTTCCAGTCTATCTAACGCTTGTTCACAATTCCATCATTTGTTAATTTCTTCTTCGATGTGTTTGATTGTGTTCATTCAAGCCGGACGTATTATTAACCATTACCGTTTCCAGCATGAAGCACAATATATCTGCAATGAATTACTAACAAAAATTAATCAATTGTTTTTCCAACCTTTACCTTTTCTCATCAATTTTTGTTTTATTAACACTTTTTATTATCATATTGCCATGAGTGACTCAATGTATAATTTTGCAATATATATATATATTTCATCTAAATACACAAATTGAAATAAGTCCTCCTTGATATTATATGCTTTTGAAAATTGTATTCTTTTGAATTCATAAGCATTGTCTGGACCTCTCTTTGAGTTATTTTTAAGTTATTTAAATCCTATATTACCCAAGAGTGTATAACGGATATTCTGAATGCCCCAAAGAGCTGCATATCTATAAGCTTTCTATCGATACTTTCCAGGCTGACAGTTTCTGAAATAATTGTATAAAATTATCTTTATAATGAAAAAATTACTCACTGTTTTATACATTTCATATATTTGATCTCTGATACAGATCAAATTGAGCTTGATTCGTCACCCGCTTCGTATTAGGACGGTTTCTTTTCGTTGAATCCAAGATTATATTTTTAATTTTTTGAGATATTTTAGTGACTGATAAAGCCCGGTGCAATCGGCATTTTAAATCAGAGTATTAATGTGAAGCGATTTGAAATTTATCAATAGAAATAAACCCTTAAAACAACGTTTGTCGCTTCTTAACCTGTAGTTTCTATAACTATTATTTGAAAGAATTTTTTAAAAACGAAAATGCCTGTTTTTAAAACGGTTTTACAAAATGCGACAAGCAATACTATAAACAACTAACGTGAGCTCACTCTGATTTTGAATAGTTAACTATCGTAATAACATAACTAATTTAACAAAGTATGCTGGAATTTCGACCACTATTATATATAAAGATTGGTTATAATATATCGTATTCGCTAATTTTGATAAATCCTATCGAAGATTAGTTACAATGCTAGTGAGCGGTCGTACCCGGTAGAGACGGGTGCGGGCGCCTACTCCAGGAACCGTCTTGACGGGTGGGGCCGCGTAGCCGTGTGCCTTATACCGCTTGTACGCTGTGAGTCAGTTGTTGCCACACCGGCGTCGCGGAGACGTCGATGACCGTCGACGCTCGTTCGCGCCGAAACGAATGATTTAGGTTATTTCGATATTGTTTTGCGACTTTAATGCCGGTTTAGTGCCAGTTATTTTTTACTTTTTTAATAAGATTTATTTTATATGTACACTCATGCAATAGGATTTTATGCTTTTTGTTCGTAATATAAGGTTTGTATTATTTTTATGACACATTATATTATCGCCATTATATATCAGTTCGTTTAGATGATTATAAAATCTGAAAACAATGTTATTTTTTACATTAATAATCTTTTTAATAAGATTTCTAAACAGGATTTACATAGTTCCTTAATTCAATCTTAACACTGATTTTTTATTTAAATTTATATAGTTTCAGGTATTTTAATTAATTTAGTATAAAAGTTATCTATTTTCAGTATTAACATATATTTAACTTAATAATATATCGGTTTTTATTTCATTTATTTATATACTACATACATAATATTGAATTATATTGCGACTCAAATAAATTGTAATTTATTGAAAATATTTTTTACATAATATTGAAAACATAAATTTATTATTATTAATAAAAGCAGTTTTAAAACAATTATTATTACTAAATATATTTATGATTAAGTGTTTTCTTATTATTTTTAGCTGCATGTTAATATTCCATTATAGAAACTAAAAAAATCAATGTAGGATGAATCAAATAACTTATAAAGTATTAAATAAAATGATGCCTAATTATTGATATTTGAATAAATATACCTTTGTTGTAACTAACACTATTTACATTTAATTAAAGTAATATAAAAGTTGATTGTTTTCATTATTATATTTTTTAATATTTAACATATTTTTAATATCAATAAGTTTTATTTTGGTAAATTTGTTGCCAAGTTGCTTAATTATTTCGATATCATAAACACATTTATTTCTTACCACTCCAAGGAATATGTTTCCCTTTAATAGTTTTTCGAAAAATAAAAATTGTTGCTTGCCCGTTTCGGAAATAGTTTGTGCTATGTCTTATATTAAGTATGAATCTGTGAATTTTAGTGATGTGCAATTCAGGTTTATATTTATATAAAAGTAATTGAAAATATAATGTAAATATTTTCCATGACATTTCTTGTTCGATGTCGATATTATGAAAATCCTCGGCAGTGAAAGTAAATTTAATTAATTTCAATACATAAATTATAATATTTAATCAATATACTTATAATATTTATCATTACATTTGTTTAAATTTATATTATGTGTTTAAATTACTTCTATTATTATATTACTATACATTTATTTGACAGTTCAATTGTTGAATATGCATAAATAGAAAACTGAAAATAATTTAATTCGTGAATATCTAGTCTACAAATATTAAGCTCTATTACTATATTAGATAAAATTAATCGATAATATGATTATGTAAAATATTCCGATATCATTTCAGTATTATCTTGCTTTTATGGTCGATTTTCACTGCTTGTTGAAGTTCGTCGATGTTGAAATTAATAAGTCAGTGTGCCCTGGAAACATTTCAGCATCAAACGTCATATTAATTTTGACAAAATAAAGTTAATCGTCGCTATGAAAAGTTAAATTGTTTCAGTTCTTTGTAATTGTGATATATTATTAAGAGAATCTATAATATAGGAGGTGTTTCAAATATATATGAGTGTGTTATGGATACTCAACGTAACAATTGTGATACAAAATGGTTTATTCGGCGTAAGCACTGATAATTATTATGTTTATTTTATTTGTATTATATATTTAATATGATTTACCCGTAACGCATAAATAACATTTTTTTAACGTCCAGCACAGACATTCATATAGAACAGAATATTATTACATGAGTTTTTATTATTAATATTTAGTTAATTATTTTAAAGATGCTTGTAATACAAAAAATTAGCTTTATTACTTCTTTTTTTATCATTTTACTAGCGACCCGCCCCGGCTTCGCACGGGTACAATGCTGATACTAAATTAAATACACTACAGAAAAAATATGAACGTTGTATATAAAAACATAGCGGCCCGCTCCGACTTTGCACGGACATAAAATATATATGCCTATGTCACTCAATGAAAACATGATTAAAATCGATCCAGTATTTTTGATTCATTCATTACTGCCCTTGGCCTGCACGCATTAAATTTGGAGTAAAACAATTCCTCTTCCCCTATACTTACTATGAAGATTTCCTGCTATCTTTGGAATATCTAAATTCATACAATTTTTATTACATTACACATTTTTAAACGCAAATTTTAAATTTGTAATATCTCCGAAAATATTTGTTTAATTTACATGCTCTAAGGAACCATATTGATCTATATTAATTGCACACTGTATTTAAGGTACTTAATTCGATAAGGATTAATGCCGTATTGCTTAAAATAGCTTCGTAAATAAGCCATTTTCTCACGTAAAAAGTAAACAATAAAAATGGTTAATGTGGGTTATCCCTAAAAGATAAACATATACCATCGCGGACTTTTTTGTAGACCTTTTTATGGTGTACAATACTGTATTACATTAATTTGATCTAACTCGTAGGGTTAGGCAGCGTTTTTGCTAATTGCTAAATAAGCCTAAAAAAATAGGTTAATTTACGACATCACGTTAGAAACCTCTAATATTAGCAATGTCGCCTTAGTATATTATGCATGTATTATACATATAAACCTTCCTCTTGAATCACTCTATCTATTGAAAAAAACCGCATCAAAATCCGTTGCGTAGTTTTAAAGATATAAGCGCACATAGGGACATAGGGACAGAAAAGGCGACTTTGTTTTATACTATGTAGTGATGTAAATGATGATTAAAACTATTTTAATAACAAACCAATTATTGATAGCAGGTTTTGTAAATTTTGGTTTTTTTCGTAGTGGTAAAAATACTTAAAATTACAACACTTTAACATATTTATTTTTATATTTTGTGTAAAGCAACGTCTTTAGCAGTCTTTATTCTTATTATTATTATTAACTATTAACTCGGAATAATAATTAATTATTAGAAGTTCAATTATATGCCTTTATTGTCAAAAAACGAAAGAACTTTTTGATTTGATATACATGAATTAAGCCAATTTTGGTAATTTAATTAATATATGAGTTGTTGCTCGGATAAGTTATTCATTTCAGCAACTAGAACAACAAAATAAGTCCTAACTTGAATGAATCATGTCCAACGAATATGTCCATGGAATACAACGGATAAGTGATAGGATATAAGGGTTTTAACGTAGATTTTCAGAGATTTTGTTCAAAACTGGTTATTTCTTTCAATGCTAAACTCAAACACATTATTTTCAACGTTATATAAGTCTGTTCTTAAATTAGATGAATTATTGGTGACATATTTCTTTGGATATTTTTGTCTGTATGTTATGTTAAAAATCTATATTAAATTAGTTCAAATTAGATAAGATATGCACTGGAAATATACAGTTTAAATAAATTAATTGCTTTTTTATTTAATTAGCTTTTGTTAACTTCAGAATTGAGATTTCTATTCGTAGTAGCTGTTTATTTTAAATATTTAATTACGGATAAAAATAGGATGTTATATAACTTGAATTATTGGATCTATCATTTGAGATTTATACATGAGTGAATTATATATGTTGTACTTGTTTCGGTGGTCGGTAAATTCCGATGACCTTCACGCACAAATATTGAATTAGACGAAACACACCTATTTCAATTTTTGACCGAACACAAACAGAATCGAGAACAGACTTCCGTCCATAGCAATTTTTTGGAAATAGAATGATGGAAGTCGTAGAATGGCCAATTCAAACTTTAGAATTTTATAAAAGCACAACAACGTCCCAAATATATAATAAATAATAACATAGTTTTATTTGGTTATATATAATATATTTTTATTATAAGTCTGCTTTAACCGTTCTATTATTTTTATCGGATTAACAGCTATCATGTATGTTTTGAATTTACAGGAAAAATATATATTCCGGAAATATATGAAGTATAATACAGTCTTGATACCGTGATAACGTATCTATTATCTCCCCTTAGTATTAATGATGAGTTTATTAATTTTACATTCAGTATAGATAAAATGTTTACAATTATATTTTTAATTGGTATATCATTAGCTATCTGTCTTCCTGTTATTAATAGCTTTATTTGTTGTTCTTTAGTTTGAGTGATTCAATAATTAAAATCACATGGCACGCATATTACAACTGGTTCCTAACTATAAGTATCTAGACATTTTTCCTTTA
This sequence comes from Rhynchophorus ferrugineus, assembly GCF_030347505.1. Taxonomy (NCBI): domain Eukaryota; kingdom Metazoa; phylum Arthropoda; class Insecta; order Coleoptera; family Curculionidae; genus Rhynchophorus; species Rhynchophorus ferrugineus. Next base: position 235,261 of record NW_027472680.1, read on the forward strand.
TATTGTTTTTATAGCCCAAATAAAAGACCTAAACTGAATTGACATTTGATGGACGTACTTCCAGTAGTGCATTCCACATAGTTTTAAAGCATGGCGCAGTTTTAACGAATAACTATGTTAGTTCAGATGGTATTTTGTCTCTTCAACCTCCGGATCCTGACAATCCAAGTATGTTAATGTCCAATGTGGACGTCTTTTCGTAAATCTTTTAATATCTTTGTTGACCCTTGATATCCGTAGATCTTTGTGGATAACATCATTTCTAATGTACCATGGGTGTTAATATTGCTGCAGAGAACTTAAGTAGTAAATTCGTAATAGAAGGCTTCAAGATCTACGTCTATAATAAACGTTTATTTCTGAAGTCCTAATTCAAATCGATCAAACAATCACCACATTCGCTTAAGCCTCATAATTATTAGTTGATAAATTGATAATGATTAACATATTATGGTATAATATGTCAAACTGTATGACATATCTATAAACATATCTATAAACATTTTGTTATATTATCGACATAGTAAAATCGCCGAATAATTTAAGATATAGCCAAACGACCTACTGAGAGTATATTAAAACAATTTTGTTAGAGTTTGGGCCACGAGATATTGCCTTGTCTCTATAAAATCAGTCTCAATTTGTGGGTCTACTGATTTACTCATAATTGTATGTAAACAAAAAGCACACTTCATTTCTTTTTTTAAAAGTTTTACTAAATAACTTGAGATATACACTACGATACAACGTAAAACTTTGATTGCTCTTATAGGAACATCTGGACTGAAGTTATAGTCAAGTAATTAATAGTAAACATGAGCGGAACTTACTTACTTACTTACTTACTTACTTACTTACTTACTTACAAACTTACCTTCTGGACAAATACCTTTACCTTCTGGAGTTTATTCAAGTATCGATGATACTTGCTTCGAACAGCCTGGTTGTGGGCCTGGAATGACGGAAATAGGCACTACAAATGTAGTAAGACACTTTTGAAATTAATGGTACCAATTATGAACAGAAATGTGACTGACTCCTTCAATTTACCTTCTACATAATTTTGATTTTGATCCACTTCCTTTTGTACATGTTCTGGGCTCGTGGTATTATTTTAATCATCACTAAATTGTTCATAAGTACTTAAAGGAAGGTTTTAATGTATCAAAAAATGTCTCACGTAGTAACTACAATAAATCTGCTTCATGTTTAATCAACCAGTTTAGGATTTTTAAAGTTTTCTACTCACTTCTTAAGGATCGCTTTTTTAACGGAAAACGATGAAGCATTTCCTCACTATCTGTGCATCCGAGCACACAGCACTTCCTAGAACGGGAATGTATTTCAACTACGGACTTGCACCTAGTAATAAACTAAAATAATAATTTAATCCATAAACGTTATAAAAAGCTGACCACACTGTCCTCTACATAAGGCACATTGAAAATGGTGTGCAAAATAAACAAACCATAGAACGAAATGAACGAATCAGATTCCGTCACGGTTCTTAGCATAGCGAATAAAACAAGGAATGTGTTAAAGGTAGCGACTTCTACATGTTGGACGGAAACTTCCTGCCCTACCCGTATTTAACATAATAGTTTGGAGAGCATAATTGGCAACGCCTCTGACCGTTTTAATTTGGTAATATTAGGTACGTCTGTGTTTCTATCCGGTAATTTCCAGAACTGTATCCGTTAGTTGGTTGATCGAAACACATTGCCCTGTCTTACCTGTTGGCCCAATAAACTTTTTATCTTAATTAATTACTGACATCAGAAGTGAGATTCTTATCCTGTCAAGTGTGTGTGGTTAAAATATAACGAATATTTCAAAGACTATAACATTTGTGCCGAGGTTGTAATAGTGAGTTAAATAAGAATTACTCTATTAACATAAGTGGTGACAGTGATAAAATAGCCTATGGACCATACCCGTCAAAAATGTAAAATCAGACTGTGTAGGAACTTTACTTGTCGTCTAATCAGAACAGAAGCTAGAAATAATTGAATTAGCGTAAAAATGTTGTATGGCGTGGTAAACTTCCTCATCTGATGCTTCTAGTGCACAAGCTGTGCCGTCAATCATGATGTCAACATTTGTTTGTCGAAAATCTAAACTACAAATTAGGGGTAAATGATAACATATAATTGTTAAGCAAGTTAATCTATCAAATTCCGGTACATTGTTACTATTTGAATGTCAAGCTATATATAATAGTAGAGGGAAGAATGTAATAGACCTTATTCTTGGTTTAGCTATAAATAATCTCCCAGTTAACTTGCCTATAATGCAACCACTCTCTGATATGGTGTCAATGTCCTGTAAGAAATACTTTTATCTCTTGATAAATAAAATACAAATATTCAACAAACATTATAATGGTCACTATCTTGATAATATACTAGGGGTTGCAACGGTGATTACAAAACCAATCGTATCTCAACTACGTCAGCAAGATACTCTTCGAGAGACTCTAAGAAACTATATGATTTCCGGTCAAGGCGTCGCCCTTTGTATCCTAAAAGTATACATCTCAGCATTTCCATTGTTCGGACCCGTTACCACGTCCGCCTCGATTAGCGAATGAGTCATTAGGTGCCCTCTATGTAATTGGTCAACAATGCCGGTCTATATTTTCTAACGGTATATCTCTTAGTGATTATGGAAAATTTCACTTGATTCATTTACCACAACGACCTATGTTGATGCACTGTATTTAGTATCATTGAATAGGGCTATGTATTTTTAATCTGAAGCGGCAATAGAAATAAAAATTTGTGGGTATATACGAATAGTTAATTTAAATCAAGAAAAAAAATAATTTTAAGCAAGTTCAAAACACCGTCCCGCCTTCTTCCTGTTCTGTAATAATTGTAAAGTCATCCCTTTGTACTCAATCAGTGTAAAAAGCCCCATGCTGAAATTAGTTTTCGGTTAAAAATTTTAAAACAAATAATACTAATTGTTCAACTCTAGACCAAAAGAAATCTCCATAAATTCCCTATTCCGACTCAATTGTGCGATAACAAGACATAGCATTTCATTATAATGATGACTGGTGCAGAAACATCCTACAAACAACAAATATCCGAGAAATCGACAGACCTAAAGCTTATGATGCAGATCTTTTCAAGTCGATGAACAAAGAGGGTATTAAATGTCGGCACCTGTGAACTTCAGCAGTTTTACGGGCGGTCCATTTAATATTTTTATATATTAGCTATACATGATAAAGTTTTGCTCCAGGAATTAGATGTCGTCATTACCTAATATTTTTCTTTTTTAGTTTTTTAATACCTTCGGGAAAATATTCGATCATTTTTTCTTGTTTGTCCAGCTTTCCTATTAGTTTAAGTAGTCCTTTGTGTCTCTTTGCTTATTTTGACTCATACTTCCATGAACGTTATTATATTTTTTCGGTTGTTTCTTTTCACTTATTGGTTCTTGAGGTTTAACTTGAGCTATTCTATTTCTCCTCCCTTGTATTGTTTTAGCAACTACACATCCTCTATAACTTGCCGGATGCGCTTCATTGCAGTTTACACATTTCGGCTTAGTTTCTTTGGGTCACACTCTGTGGTGATATGTTTACCTGAACATTTTACACATCTGTTTTTTTGTGTCCGTATCATGTTCAAAGGCTAACATAAATAGACGTAATGGCTTCTTGAGGACTAAAAGTTCTCCTTTGTTAATTTTGATTTTTTATATTTTAAAACTATTTGTCGCATTTAAGCATTTAAGCCCATTTTGGTTTAGTTCTGCATTAATTTTTCACTTTTAGCTGATGATGGAAGCGCTCTTGCCATAGCTTTGATGCCTCTGTTTTTTTTTTGTCGTCATAAGAGTGCCATTACAGTTTCAGCAACTCTGAACAATCTATTATTTTTGTGAATATTGTACGACATTCGGCGTCGAGTTTTATTTGTCCATTGTTTAGTACCGTTGCTTTGAATATTATATACTTGGACCTCATCGTAAAGCAAGTCAAAGTCGGTAATATTACTTACGATACTTGGGGGTGACCTGGGCATTCCAATTTCTTTATTTTGTTCATTATTTGGTTTTACTTTTATTTGCTGTGATGATGATCCTGGTGAATTATTTGCTTTTATTTTTTTACTTTTACCCGTTATTCAGCCTATTTCTTTCTGCAATTCTTCTTCATCTGTTTCGTATGTTGTCGTTTGTTGGCTTGGTGGTTTGTCCTTACCTTCAGAGCTTTGTTTATTTAGTTGTAGCTGGAGGGCATATATTTGTTTTTGAATATTGGTTAATGCAATTTCAAGACTCTCTGACTTTTCGTTCATCCACGCATTGTAGAGTGCCCGTTCGTTCTGGGTTCTAGTAGTGTTTTCTACATTCAAAACTGCAATATGTGATATCCTGATGTCGATGTTTCCATTTTATCTATTTTTTGTGTAGTGTTCTCATATTTTTTTACGTGTTGTTGAAATAATACTGTTATTTTTATGTTTAAAATTATCCTACGCTGCATTTGTGGTCCAGATATTCAGTTTCGGCTCTTAACGTTTTATGGCATTTTGCATTTATTTTTTACAGTACTGACCTTTTTTTCCGATGGCACTTTCACTTTTTCTGTATATTCTAAAATCTCCTCCAATAATATATCTTGGGCTTATTTTTAATAATAAATGTCTATAACGTGAACATAATAAAGGAGGATTTAATAAATAATAAATGGAAATTAAAAAGAGAAAACTGGAACACTCTATGAACAAATTATCATTAAACTCAATCAGGGTGGTACAAAAGACACTAGAAATAGAAAATAAGAGAAGCGTAGTGATTCTGAACATGGCGTCTTTGGAAATGATGTGTTATGAAGTTCTAACATCTCTAGGATGTGTTACAACAACATGTCGTCAAAATGTAGACAAATTGTACATTTAAAAAGAAGTGGCAATCCCGTCTAGTTCATTTACACTTTCCTTCAAATTTAAGAAAAAACATAACTGACATTAAATGAAACGGTCTAAAATATCGCATTACTAGATCGAATTCTATGTACCATAGATATTTGGAACCATTCATGATTTTCTTGAATAGTACAAGTCTTCGTCGGTATTTTTGGCCAAAATATTGAGAAAATATTAACATTAGAACTCGGTTTTATTCTATTATGTAATATCTAGAGGAATAATACTAAAATTATGGATTTATAAATACATAAGGATTGATAATCAATTTATCATAAACATATAAGTTGCATTTAATATATCTTAATATTAAACTTGAAAATCCGTTGTAGATCCTTCAGGTCTCTCCTAAAACCTTCTCTGAATAACAATAATCAAAATTCCCAAATTTAAATAAAAATATGCTACCTACCTAAATATACATATATTTATCTTAATCAATTTTAAGGCATATTGATATTTATTTTTCTTGTAAATACTCTAATATGCATCAATGATGCTGATGTTATAACAAAGCGATATTTAAGTTCAAAATAGCTATTCATTTCAAAAATATACTAAATATCTAATACCTGCATAACTAGACATTCAAAACTCTTTTGATTTATTTGTAATATAAATATTGTAAGATCAATTTCGTATTAAAATGGTACTGATAAAATAAATTGATTATGGCCAAAAGCATACCCTTAATCTAGTATTATTTTATCAACCACCTTATAATACACTAATATTAATGATTTACTGAAATCCTTATTTGGGATTTTTATTAATTAGACATCGTAAATAATATTGACGATCGGCGATGATTGAAATTACAATTACTGACATGTTTAAATGTACTAGGTAAACTAATACATATTTATCTCAAAATATCTACGTTTCACTTATGAAATTAGGAAAAATACAAAACAACAATATTACAATAAACATAATTTATTTAAGTATAAAGGACAATAGGATAAAGTTATGTTATTTGTGTTGCATCCACTTCATCGATTTTCTCTGGACTATTTCTTAAGGGTCTAAGTTATATGGACTCACTAGGATTGTGGTAACATTGGACATTAACTGCAAATTTATCATCTTCTTTCTAATTGAGGTAGACGTCCCATATATCCACCTTGTGGGTTATATAACAGTATATATCTTGTATCTTTCAATTCATTTGCCCATCGTTCTACACTTATGGCGTCATTTTCATCTCTATTAGCTGTGGATTCAAAATCATAAGCTGCTTTTATGTTTTGTAACTCTTCATGAGTCACTAAATCTAATCTTCTTACATTAGTAATATCCACATCGTGTCTTACATCATCCTCTATAACATTAAATGGTAATTTAGCTGCTCATTTGGTTACAATTTATTCTCTATTTGTTTTCGAGAGCTGCAAGAGTTTAAGGTATTTTCATGTCCAAAATATGTTTTGGTGAATTCTACTTCATATTCATCTTTGTTCTAATTTAATACTAGCTAGGCAATATGTATTTATCTTGTTTCTTCCTTGAAATTCCTTGGACCCTGAAATATTATGCTAGCACAATATAAAGAAATATAGCTTCTTCTCTCTTGACACGAGGTTGGGGCTTGCTCCATATCATTTTCCCATATTTGAATTTCTTTAAAGGTATTAAATTTCAATAACCCCTCAACGTTTAAGTTATGAGTTGAATGTAAATGATTCATTAGAAGATTCGCTTACATTGTAGTATGCTCGCATAACTTACATGTGTACAGTATTTTTGTTACTTTGGTATCTTCATTAATCGCAGAATGCTTTGTTTTGGATCCAGGCTGTTTCAATATTTGTTTGCTGCTATATTTATTTTCGCAAGTAAAATATTTAAAAATGAATACACCCTTCAGATTTAATGCAGATATTTTTTCTAAAACATAAAATTATTGTAAGATTCAGCAGGAAAGTCTCTTGATATGGACATTCAAATTAGAGCAGGTATATAAATTCGTACAGTTTTCAAAATAGAAAAGCTTCTTTTGTTCCATGTTTTGTCTTTCCATAGCAATTTGATTTTCTTATATAATTACTTAATTCTACTATTATAATATAAAACAAAGCAATATATATAGAAAAAATTAGTGTATACAATAATATAAACTAAATATTTCAATCAAAAACTAAATAAAATATATTTCAATACAATCGTAAATTAAACTATCTAAAATTATAAAAAAGACTAATTAAGTAATAATTTGGTTAAAAAAATTTGCGTTTGCACTCGAAGAAGCGTACTTTTCCCCACTGAGAACACAAAGCGAAATGCACGTAACAGCCTTGGCGTGAATTTCAAATAAAAAACAATTTTTTTTGAATTAAATTTGTTAAATTAAATTTCAATTAAATATATATATATATATATATATATATATATATATATATATATAATATATAACAATAAATATAAATTTATAATGTCAATTTATCTACATTTATCTAAATTTATCTAAAAATATAAATATAATATAAAAAACATAAAAAAATAAAAATCTATAAGATATAAATATAAACCATAAGCAAAAAACTTTGGTGCATAGCAAAATAAAATTACCTCTTCCATCTTTCCGTCAGTACTTTTAATATTTTATCCGAAAGATCATTATGGAATGTACAATTGAAGGAGTTTTAATTTACTTTTTTAAAATATTTGACAATAATTTTGTTATATAATCGACATGGCAAAATCGCTGAATAATTTAAGATATAGCTCAAAGACCTACTGACTACTTGTATATTAAAACAATTTTGTTAGAGTTTGGGACACGATATATTGTATTGTCTCTATAAAATCAGTCTCAATTTGTGGGTTTACTGATTTATTCATAATTGTATGTAAACAAAAATCACATTTCATATCTTTTAAAAAGTTATACTAATTAACCTGAGATATACACTACGGTACAACGTAAAACTTTGTTGGCTGTTATAGGAACAGCTGGACTGAACTTATAGTCAAGTAATTAACAGTAAAAATGAGCAGAAAGGGGAATACTAGTTGAATGAATACAAACTTTACCATTACCTTCTGGAGTTTGTTCAAGTGTCGATGATACTTGCTTCGAACACCCTGGTTGCGGGCCTGGAATGATGGAAATAGGTACTACCAAGTAAGACAGTTTTGAAATTAACAATTATGAACAGAGATGTGACTGACTCCTTCAATTCGCCTTCGATATAATTTTGATTTTGATCCACTTCCATTTGTACATGTTCTGGGCTCGTGATATTATTTTCACCATCACTAAATTGTTCATAAGTACTTAAAGGAAGGTTTAAATGTATCACACAAATATCTCACGTGGTAACGATAATAAATTTGCTTCATGTTTAACCAACCAGTTTAGGATTTTTAAAGTTTTCTACTCACTTCTTAAGGATCGCTTTTTTAACGGAAAACGATGATGCATTTCCTCACTATCTGTGCATCCGGGCACACAACACTTCCTAGAACGGGAATACATTTCAACTACGGACTTCTACCCAGTAATAAAATAAAATAATAATTTAATCTATAAACGTTATAAAAAGCTGACCACACTGTTCTCTACATAGGGCACATTAAATATGGGGTGCAAAATAAAAAAACCATAGAACGAAAAGAACGAATCAGATTCCGTCGCGGCTCTTAGCAGTTTCATGTTAGACGTGGCGAAACATTTCGCCAAAATTTCCATAAATTTCCATATATTCGCAAAATGTTACCAAAACACCCACCTACGAAATTTCCTGCCCTACTCGTATTTAACGTAATAGTTAGGAGAGCATAATTGGCAACGCCTCCGACCGTTTTAATTTGGTAATATTAGGTAAGTCTGTGTTTCTATCCGGTAGTTTCCAGAACAGGTTCAAATTTAAAAAATTAAAATAATATTTTTAAATTTTCAAACAAATTCTGGTACATTGTTACCTTTCGGACCAATAAACTAGTATTGTGGTCGAATAAAGGCCTTCTATTTATCCTGTCAAGTGTGTGTGTTTAGAATATAACGAACATTTCAAATACTATAACATTTGTGCTGAGGTTGTAATAGTGAGTTAAATAAGAATTATTCTATTAACATAAGTGGTGACAGTGATAAAATAGCCAATGGACCATCCCCGTTAAATTGGTAAAATCAGACTGTGTAGGAAATTTGCTTATCGTCTAATCAGAACAGAAGCTAGAAATAACTGAATTAGCGAAAAAATGCTGTATGGCGTGATAAACCTCCTCATTTGATGCTTCTAGTGCACAAGCTGTGCCGTCAACTATGATGTCAAAATTTGTTTGTCAAAGATCTAAACTACACATTGTAAGTGATAACATTATAATTGTTAAGACAAGTGAATCTATCAAATTCCGGTACATTGTTACTATTTGAATGTCAAGCTATATATAATAGTACAGGGAAAGAATGTAATTGACCTTATTCTTGGGTTTGCTATAAATAATCTCCGAGTTAACTTGCCTATAATGCAACAACTCTCTGATACGGTGTCAATGTCCTGTAAGAAATACTTTTATTTCTTGATAAATAAAATACAAATATTCAACAAACATTATAATGGTCTCAATCTTGATAATATACTAGGGGTTGCAACGGTGATTACAATAACAATCGTATATCAACTACGTCAGCAAGATACTCTTCGAGAGACTCTAAGAACCTATATGAATTCCGGTCAAGGCGTCGTCCGTTGTATCCGAAAAATGTACATCTCAGCATTCCCATCGTTCCGACCCGTTGTCCGCCTCGATTAGCGAATGAGTCATTAGGTGCCCTCTATGTAATTGGTCATCAATGCCGATCTATATTTTCTTACGGTCCATCTCTTAGTGACTATGGAAAATTTCACTTGATTCATTTACCACAACGACCTATTTTGATGCACTGTATGCAGCATCATTGAAAAATTCTGGGAATATATGACAAGTTAATTTAAGTTAATAAAAGCACCAGCCTTCGTTCTGTTCTGTCATCATTGTAAAGTCATCCATTTGTACTTAACCATTGCAAAAAGAATATTTGAAATATGTATATAATAATCCTTGTAATAACTAAATAAAAATAAACAAAAACCTTATCTGTGTTCCTTATTTATTTTTTGAAGTCGGATAAATTTTCTTGTTAAAAATATTATATTTTTCTCTTTTTGGTGTTAGATATTTGCTCAACAAATTGTGCAGTTATTATATTAAGTATTACAATGGGCATGTCAAGTAAAGTTGCAGTCTGTTTGAGGAAAAATATGAATAAAGGAACAATGATTGAAAATAAGAAATGCTTCAGGCACCGAGGTCCGCTACCTAACCTAACTGATTTGGCAAAGGCATTAACCAAACTAGAACACCCACGAAAAGTCGTTGTTTCCACCGGGAATCGAACCCGCGACCACCACGTGTGATCTGAAGACTCTAATAACTAATCTCTACGGCTTCTCATATGATATGGTTAGTCTTTAAAAAGCAAACTGAACGAATTTGTACGGATAACTAACATAGAATAATTAACTTAGATATTATAAACAAACATTAGTGCATTTTCCATTTTTCGTTCCCGTTTCAAGACCATAGGAACCTTTAATATACTTAATGAACTCTGCTTTTCTTGGAATCCTGTTTGGTCAGCTGATTAAAGTCCTTGTTGATGTGGAACGCGTGTTTGGTGTTGATAAGGATTTGGTATAGGAATATTGCGATTATACTGAGGTGAATTTTTGAAAAGGGATGAGTGAAAAATTCCTTTTGAACCTTTGCACTAATGTATTTGAGTAATTCTGTATATGAGACGCTCAAATTTTTTTCTTCGCTATTTCTAAATTTGTTCATCTCTTCATGGCCGATGTACTTAGACTACTTTAACCCGTCTAAATTAAGGAGTATGTCTTATAGAGCAGACAATTTGCTTTTTCTACACGTGGGAGGATACAGAATTCTCTGTGGATTATAACGGCCTGGGTTTTCTTTGGGTTGAATTGCAACTTCCAAAAATTTAATCATTTAACCTCAGTATTTAATTGTCCTACTAAAACTTCAATGTGAGAAGATTTTTGTCTTCAGAGATATCGAGCTATGTATATCTTGATTGTGAATTCTTCACGCTATAAACAAAATCTAAAGGGCCGGCTTGGTTGGCACAGTGGTCAAGAGCGACAGGAAGGCCCTCTTACTGTTGCGATAGTAGCGGTTTCGAATCCGGCTGGGTAAATTTATGTTTTTGATTGTTTATAATACGAAAAAGAAAATCTGTGACTGCGATCAGCCACGTCGGTAACCAAGCTGGGTAAGACCGGATTTCTTCTGAAATCATATCTAGGGCCGTGGGGAACAGATAAACACTATTTAGTAAAAAAGAGACGTTCAATGTTGTACATATTATGTACATACATATGTAAAATATTTTCTTGTCAACCCAATATAAAACCAAAAATATCTGAAAAATATCTAAAACATTATTTGAAAATGTCTATATTATGTTGTAGAGCGAGAGAATTACAAGAAGATAAATCAAATTGTAGATATGTTAAGTTACTATGCTACAAAGGAGTGGAAGTTTGAGAACAGCAACGTGAAAACGCTATGGAAAGAAATGAGAAAGAGCGACCGGGAACTATTTGATTTTGATATTTGTGCTTTGAATTGGGACATGTACTTTTACACTTGTATCCGAGGTAAATCTTACCTAGACTGAAGTTCATTAATGATTGATGCTAGATGAATGATTATAAATATCGATTATATGACAGAAGAACTGAACAAATCCAAATTAGAAGTTATTGTTGTTTTTTCATTTCAACTCATATATATTTTTACATACTAATTACACCCAATTTTTCAATTATTTTGATATATATTAAAATATTATTTGTTATATCAATTTATTTATGAATCATCATCTAAGTTAAAAAAAATTCGACAATTTGTATTATGATGTGATGGGAAATGATACAATCATACTAGACCCAATAGTGATTCCTAACTAGTGCTCAAATATTTCAATATTTTAACGACAGATGACGCTGACTTCAAATTTTCCTATAATGTTTCGTCAGTATTACGTTCCGAATAAAAAATATTTAATACTATAATATTTCTATTTCCTTATAAGAACAATATATATAAATCTAGTAATACTTGTTAAAAAGCTCGTAACACCTAATAACATTTCTAACCTTACTAGCTAAAGAATTTCAGCATTCCTTCTATTGAGTGTTTTCATTTGTCTTCATCAGATTGCCTATTTTTATCCAAGCACAGTCTGTGATGGGCCACATGAGAACAAAAGTGGTCTGGGGATTAAAATACGGCCTAATATCGGTAATATTCACTATATCACAGGAATTGAGATGGAGGAATTCTTTCTTCAGGTCTTGAAGTCTGAATAAAAACTGAAAATATGTCATTTCCCATTTGGTGGCCTTTATGAACTTGTTTTTCAACTGCAAACAGTCGCCTTTGAAATAGAATACCGGGGCATACCTTTCGCCGTTTCTCGCCGTTTTCACAGAAAAGTACCAAATTATCTACATTAATTTGCAGGAATCCACAGGAATCTTCATGTATGTCATTACATATATTATTAATCAAAACGAACATGATCCTGGTGCAGAATTTCAGAAAATTATACGTCTGCTGAAAGTCTTCCATGAATATTTTTCTATCTTTGCCTTCTACGAATAAAAGCTTCCCAGATGAACCGTCACAATGTTTAAAATTGATCTCATTAAATAAAGAAGCTTCGTATTCGCTAAGGGGATATCAATTTACTCGAAGGCTCTGATAAACTTCTGGTGAAAATTTGTTCATCGTGGAGAAAATTCTCTCATTTATAATTCGAACGGAGACATATAACAATAACAAAAATTCATCACCAGCCACTTGATTTTACATCAAATTAGTATTGTTGTTATAAAGATGATTTTATTCATTTCTATATTCTATTTACAAATTTTATTGCGAATATTTTAGGAGCTTGAGTTTATATTTTGAATGACCCATTGGACACTATTCCACAAGGAATAAGAAAATTCTATAAGTTAATGATTATTTATTATTTAATATTATGTGTATGTTGGTGTGTTACATTATATAGTGCTTTGTTAATTTTAAAATATTTCGTTATAAACATATGTTAATTTTTGCCTTTGTTTTAATAGTTTTTATACATATAACTCAGCCCAAATATTTAACCATTCTTAATTATAACCTTTTTTTTCTAATAATAATCCTTATTGTATATGATATTTCTCTTTTTTTTATCACTATTTACCTTCTATGCCATGTTATATTACTATAAACAAAGTACCAGAATATAAAGAAAAAATAAACGTACAAATGAACAAAAATAAGCCATTGTTGTTATATCATCAATGTTTTTGATATACCGATTATTTTGATTTTGTTTTCAAATTATATATTTGTAAGTAATTTGTAATCAGTTATATTCCTCGTTCAAACGAGTAGATGATAGTGGCGATGACGAATCTGTAGTTAATTTTAGATATGACTTACCAACAGCTGTTATCAAATGAGTCATCTACTTGAGGTTTTATAAATTGCAAGAATTCACAACTTGTTCAAAACCACCTCTAACTATCTCACTTAATGATAAATAAAATGCCATAGTTGATATTTCAACTCTGTAACTGAAAAAAAACCGAATAATTGAATCTAACCTGAAATCTAAACATAACCTCAGAGAAACATTAGGCTATATGGACATTCATCCGAGCAGGTTTTATGGACCACTATAATTTGTTCAAAAATAATAAGCAGTAATTAACATAGTACGTTTATTGATGAAAAAACAAATTTCACATAACAGAACAAAAAATTTTAATTTCTTATAAGAAAAATATTAGTGAACTTAATACTAATTTAACAGCCTATAAAACCTATAATAAGATTTGGAATGTTACTGACTAAAAATTTTTCTTTTATTTAAAATTTCCATTCATTTGACTGCCTACACTCATCCAAGTGTAATCTGCAACGGGCCATTTGGGAACGAAGCTTTCTTGATGATCAAAATATTGGCTAACATCCACAATATTCACTAAATCACAAGAACTTAGTTGAACATCTTCTTTCTCTAGGCCCTGAAGCCTAAACAAAAACCGCAAATAAGTTAACTCCCATTTGGTGACCTTCACGAACTTGTCTTTCAGCTGCCAGCAGGTTCCTTCGAAACAGAACATCGGTGAATATTTTTCGCCATTTCTTACCTCAAAGGGTACAAATTTGTTTTCGTCAATTTGTAGAAATCCGCAGGAATCCTCGTTTATATCATTGTGCATGTTATTACTTAAAGCGAACATAATTCTACCGCAGAATTTGAGAAAATCGTACATGTGCAGAAAGTCCTCCAACAACATCTTCGTATCTCTGCTTTCTATGAATAAAAGTTTTCCAAATTGACCATCGCAATGTTGCAAATTAATCTCATTAAATAAACACGCTTCCCATTTATTCAGAGGATCATAGCTTACTTGAAAACACTGGTGGACTTCTGGTGAAAACTTCGTAAAATTATTACACAACCTATGTTTTATAATTCTAATGGAGACATATTTTAAATCACCGACAATGATGTAAGGCAAATGCTGCAGGTCTATTGTGTGCCATCCAAATTTTATAACTGGAGAACATGATGCTTCTTGCAATTCTGGTAACGTTTCGGTCTTACTCACTGCGTCTAGGACAACATGTCGACTTAATTCGTTATCCATATTTTGTCGGTTCGCTGAGTTAATTGATGCCAATTTAATTACATAAACTTTTTTATTCGACATTTCACTTTTTACTTATATTATTTCAATTAACACTCTTCTTATATACTTAAAAAGTACATTACTCTTATAATCTCTACTTATATACTACCTTCTGTCACTGTCACCTTTGTCATTTCAATTGCGATTAATATATATCAAGTAATCTATGGAGAATGTTTTATGATACCATGGCAACTGTCAAATTGTTATAAGATTGTTGTTTTTAAATTAGTATTAGTTCTATATGCAATTTGTATGCTCTATTAACTTTAATATAAACAAATAAATTATTACAGGCATATTAAGTATATGATTTTTTAGGTATAAGAGTTTATATTTTAAATTGTGTTGTTTTATATAGGACCTTTTTAATTTAAAAACATTTGAAGAAATTTGCGAGTGTTGCCTAAGTTTGCAATTGTGACATTACAAATAACTGAATGAACTAACCTAACCTCTATTTAATCTAGGGATATATTCTGAAAAATATGTTATTCTTTTTACAGTATAAATGAATCGTTGAATTTAAAATTGATCTAATTTAATATGTTTATGAGAGCAATAATTCGTTGAGATATACATTTATTTAGAGACATTGGTAATATTCTGCAGAAAATTTGTGCATGATTGAGAAAATCCTCTCACTTGTACCTAATTCGAAATGAAACGTGCTTCAGATCACTGATAGTGATGTAAAGGCTGCGGATATTCAATGGTGTGCCATTCGAATTTTAGAAATGAAGGTTTCTGAAGGAATGAAGAAGGCTGATGTTTCTTTCAATTCTGGCAATATCATTGTTGCCTACTGATTTAGCCATACCGGCTTTGTTATTTAAACTATTATTTATTAACCATTTGAATTTTTATAGCTTATGATGCATTTGATTTATTTAGGGATAAAAATATACTTTTAATTAATTTCAAATTTAAAACTAAAATATATTATTTCAAGAACAAGATGTACTGAATTGGTTCCACCAAGGGAGTTCCACCAACGACTCTGCCATAGGGCTGCCGAAAAAATATTCATATTTTTCTATGTTCATGGTTTCATATCTTTGGTGATATCATGTTCATATATGATATCATCTAAATTAAGGATTTCAAGCAATATAAGGAGCTTAGATAGGTTTTCCGAAGCGAACAAGTGATAAACCGTGAAGGGAACTTAAGTTCGGTTTTCGATGTGGTCCAACTGTGGTATACTCAGTATACCACAGTGTGACATATCTATAAAAAATTTGTTATGTTATCGACATAGCAAAATCGCTGAATAATTTAAGATATAGCTGAAAGAACTACTGACAGTATATTAAAAAATTTAGTTAGAGTTTGGGACACGAGATATTGTCTTGTCTCTTGATACACTACGGTACAACGTAAAACTTTGTTTGCTCTTATAGGAACATCTGGACTGAAGTTATGGTCAAGTAATTAACAGTAAAAATGAGCGGAAAGGAGAATACTGGCTGAATGAATACAAACTTACCTTCTGGACAAATACTATTACCTTCTGGAGTTTATTCAAGCGTCGATGATACTTGCTTAGAACAGCCTGGTTGTGGGCCTGGAATGATGGAAATAGGCACTACAAATGTAGTAAGACGCTTTTGAAATTAATGGTAACAATTATGAACAGAAATGTGACTGACTCCTTCTATTTACCTTCTACATAATTTTGATTTTGATCCACTTCCATTTGTACATGTTCTGGGCTCGTGGTATTATTTTCATCATCACTAAATTGTTCATAAGTACTTAAAGGAAGGTTTAAATGTACCAAAAAATGTCTCACGTAGTAACTATAATAAATCTGCTTCATGTTTAATCAACCAGTTTAGGATTTTTAAAGTTTTCTACTCATTTCGTAAGGATCGCTATCTGTGCATCCGAGCACACAACACTTCCTAGAACGGGAATGCATTTCAACTACGGACTTGCACCTAGTAATAAAATAAAATAATAATTTAATCCATAAACGTTATAAAAAGCTAACCACTCTGTCCTCTACATAAGGCACATTGAAAATGGTGAGCAAAATAAACAAACCATAGAACGAAATGGACGAATCAGATTCCGTCACGGTTCTTAGCATAGCGAATAAAACAAGGAATGTGTTAAAGGTAGCGACTTCTACATGTTGGACGGAAACTTCCTGCCCTACCCGTATTTAACATAATAGTCTGGAGAGCATAATTGGCAACGCCTCCGACCGTTTTAATTTGGTAATATTAGAAGTTTTCAGAACAGTCTCCGTTAGTTGGTTGATCGAAACACATTGCCTTGTCTTACCTGTTGGACCAATAAACTAGTATTGTGGTCGAATAAAAGTCTTTTATTTAAAAAAATACGACCTTTTTATCTTAATTAATTACTGACGTCAGAAGTGAGATTCTTCTCCTGTCAAGTGTGTGTGGTGGTAAAATACAACGAATATTTCAAAGACTATAACATTTGTTCCGAGGTTGTAATAGTAAGTTAAATAAGAATTACTCTTTTAACATAAATGGTGACAGTGATAAAAATAGCCTATGGACCATCCCCGTCAAAAATGTAAAATCAGACTGTGTAGGAACTTTGCTTGTCGTCTAATCAGAACAGAAGCTATAAATAACTGAATTAGCGTAAAATGTTGTATGGCGTGGTAAACTTCCTCATCTGATGCTTCTAGTGCACAAGCTGTGCCGTCAATCATGATGTCAAAATTTGTTTGTCAAAAATCTAAACTACAAATTAGTGGTAAGTGATAAAATTATAATAGTTAAGGCAAGTTGATCTATCAAATTCCGGTACATTGTTACTATTTGATTCTCAAGCTATATATAATAGTAGAGGGTAAGAATGTAATAGACCTTATTCTTGGTTTAGCTATAAATAATCTCCCAGTTAACTTGCCTAAAATGCAATCACTCTCTGATATGGTGTCAATGTCCTGTAAGAAATACTTTTATCTCTTGTTAAATAAAATACAAATATTCAACAAACAATTACAAAAACAATCGTTTATCAACTACGTCAGCAAGATACTCTTCGAAAGACTCTAAGGAACTATATGATTTCCGGTCAAGGCGTCGCCCTTTGTATCCAAAAAGAGTACATCTCAGCGTTCCCATTGTTCGGACCCGTTACCACGTCCGCCTCGATTAGCGAATGAGTCATTAGGTGATCTCTATGTAATTGGCCAACAATGCCGGTCTATATTTTCTAACGGTATATCTCTTAGTGGTTATGGAAAATTTCACTTGATTCATTTACCACAACGACCTATTTTGATGCACTGTATTCAGTATCATTGAATAGGGCTATGTATTTTTAATCTGAAGCGGCAATAGAAATAAAAAATTGTGGGTATATACGAATAGTTAATTTAAATCAAGAAAGAAAAGAATTTTAAGCAAGTTCAAAACACCGTCCCGCCTTCTTCCTGTTCTGTAATAATTGTAAAGTCATCCCTTTGTACTCAATCATTGCAAAAAGCCCCATGCTGAAATTATTTTTCGGTTAAAAATTTTAAAACAAATAATACTAATTGTTCTACTCTAGAACAAAAGAAATCTCCATAAATTCCCTATTCCTACTCAATTGTGCGATAACAAGACATAGCATTTCATTATAATGATGACTGTGGTGCAGAAACATCCTACAAACAACAAATTTCCGAGAAATCGACAGACCTAAAACTTATGATGCAGATCTTTTCAAGTCGATGAACAAAGAGGGCATTCAATGTCGGCACCTGAAAACTTACAGCAGTTTTACGGGCGGCCCATTTGATGTTTTTATATATTAGCTATACATGATAAAGTTTTGCTCCAGGAATTAGATGTCGTCATAAACTGTAATGCGATCAGTAAAACCAATTTTAAAATATATAAATCTACAGATGGATTAGAAATAAGGTATGACCGATTTATATTCTGAAAACTATGATAGGTCTGAAGTATATTAATATAGACGACTACTGTTAACATAGAAAGCGAAAAATACAAAAAATGTTTTAAAAACGTCAAAATGTTCCTTTATTTCGTTTTCCTAAGATATATTCGCAGCAGCTGTTGTATATGTGATGCGTATTGGGAAAATTCCATGAAGAGTAAAAAATATGTTGATATGCTTGAGATATTGATTATGAGGCTCCTTCGATCAATTAACAAGGGTTATACTCAAGTTCTGATCACAACGGATGCAATTTTGAAAATGCTTTTGGCGTTATCTCGTAATAAACAAACAACTACAGACGCACTACTACACAGACATGACTACAGATAGACAATTTTCTACAAAATTCTAAAAGGAATACAATATACCACGAAGAGATATAGCAGCACAATTTACATCTGTAACTTTTCGCAATTTCCTGGAACATGAATTGTGAAATTACGTCTCATCGCTACTGGAATGCCTCAAAATACATTATCTGTTGGAACTTTTGATTCGCACAGTTTTTAGTTTACTGCAGATCTACTTAAAAATTAAGAAGGAAAGATAATTGAATTAAAATATCTAAGGGGTGTTGTGTTGCTTTGTTTTAATTTGGATTTAAATGGATTGTTAGTTGGTCTGTTTCGATTTTCAACATTACACAACAGTATGAAATGCATACTATATATATACATATATATATATATATATATATATATATATATATATATATATATATATATATATATATACATATATATATATAATAACAATATAGTTTAAATGTTTAATATTTGTGAATTAGTTTATCTATTCAAAATAACAATAAGTTATTTTGAATAGATTTTTATTGTAAAATTTCGAATTATATTATTTTTATTACTCCAGTTATTTCAAATAAGGTAAGAATATATATGGGATTGACAGTTTAATAACTACAAGAAAAGTTCATTTTAAATCAATAGCATAAAATACACCAGATGGTTGAACTTTTATATACTATTTTTAATTTTAATATTCAAACAATATTATGAGCTTTCTTCTGATATTACAGAAATTTATTTTATGTTTCTAAACATTACGAATTCTTAACATTTATTTTTGATATAGGTGAATTTTATAGCAGATGAAATTTGTGCCATGATGGTCTAAAAACCAGACATCCGTAATATATCCGTCATAGCTCACGTAGATAACGGAAAATCATCTTTAACAGACTCCTTAATATCAAAAACTGGTATTATTGCTGGTGCCAAAGTTAGAGAAAAACATTTTACAGACACCAGTATAAATGAACAAGACAGATTTATTACCGTTATATCATATAATCATATATCAATATATAATTACCATATAATCATATGATAATTATATATAATCATATTCATAGCAACGTCGCTCGTGATGGCCCCCGGTTTTTGGTACCCTTCATATCGGAAGCTAATTTGTTGTCACTTGCATTGGTAACTTTAGTGGTTGTTATTATCGTTGGAGTACCCCTCATAGGTATGCCCCTTTTGCAAGCCCTCTTTACATTTTTAAATATAACTATACATTTGTATTACATATCGATGTACTTTCCAGTTGCTCTTTGTGTTCTGAATCGCATCTTAAATTAATGACTTTATGTCTAATACGATCTGATAATAGAATATATATTTTCATTGTGTAAAACAATCGAACACTTGTTACCTCCTACTGTTCAACCACTTTGATAAAATTACTTTGAGCGGAAAGACAAAAAATAATTTGAATACATTTAGTGTTTAATATTTTACTATGCATTTTATAGCTTATCACTTTTGGCGCATAACACCAATATAAAATGAATTTCTGGAGAATTTATCTTCCTTAAAAATATAACACACATTTATCTAATGCTGTCTTCTAATTGATCCAATATTCAATTGGAATTAAATTGAGTTATATGGTGGCATTTTCTATGGAGGAATGTTGTTTTGTATATAGATTTCTTATTATTTTGATTATTTTTAGTCATTTAATTTTTAATCCTAAGCAAGCAGAACTTGGTACTCAACAAGGCTTCTACTTATTGGCATATCAAAACACCAAATGATGAGATAACCGAAGTAATAAAATAAAAAAATCAATGAATATGTTAACAGAAAAAAAATAAAATACGGAATAAGTTTAACAAAGAATAAACTATTTATCTCTTAAAATATTTGTCAACTGCATAAGTAAATCATATATAGTTAATAAACACAAATTAAGCACATTTTTATAACATGAAACAATGAATTTTCAATAAATCGCATAAACACTTCATATCGCACACTTATAATAAAATTTTTAAATAGAACATAATTTATTTGGTTTGGATATTATAGCTTTTGGACTTTTCCAATTTTTCATTATTACATCACTTATTGCGTCAGGTGTTTTGTCTTTGTTTGTGATGAAACCACTGGTGCTTGTGGTACGTTTGTCTAAAATGAAAACAATCAAAGCAAGTCAAATTTTGAAGAGAAACTCAAAACTTCATATTACATTTTCACGATCCTGACAACTATTCAATTTGGATTTATTGGGTACGGCAGTGTCTGTAAGTTGTCCTATTCTCTGTCTTTCAGAATTCCGAAAATTCCGTCTTTTTAAAGCAGACCCTGTGTCTAAACTTCTCAATACTTGATGTTCGAGACCAATATTGCTCTGCATTATAAGTTGGGCCCTCACACTAAAAATACAAAAAAATTATAATATTTATAGATTATTAGGATTTTCTAAAATCATAAATTACATTATCTCAACTATCATCAACTGGTACAAGTTTAATAGGTTCTAGAGGTGTTTTCACCTTCACTGCCTTCTTTTATTAGCTGCAATTCTATACACTTTTTATCCGGGCAGATACTATGGTGTAACTAGCATAAAAAAAACTTGTATTGGTTTTCTTTAATAAATAATACACCTTACATTTAATTCTTCTGGTGGTACACGGTGACATGTATTGTAATCACAAGGGACTAGTACAATATTCCCGCTGTTAGCAGCTTTGCACTTCTTCAAATATATGTACATAATGTAATTCTTCAAATGTAATTCCATCCTTGATACTCTCTGTATGATGTGTGATGTGAGTTATTGTATGGACAAATAACTTTTTCATTGGGACTGTAAAATATCGGTTAAGTATTATCTTTAAATTCTTTGGTCATACATTACTCTCTTAATATCTCCATTGTTTAAATTTCTGTATTATATGTTTTTAAGATATTTTAAAAAATACACTAATATAAATTGTTAATAGTTAAATTATAAACTTTTATACGTGAATAAATGCACTTAAACTTCAAAATATTTCAAGGTAGCAAATATTGTTTATCAAATTCTTTTGTCAAAATATTTTATGTTTTCATATTGGTTACATATAAGGAAGATCAAAGAATAAACTAGAGATAACGAATCAAAATCGATTGTAACCTCCGATATATCGATAGTTACGTCAACAGATATTTTTAAAAAATTTTTAAAAGTATTCCATAAATATTATTAAACCTTCTAACTATTTTTAATAAACTATTAAATTTGGTACTTAATTTTAAAAGATTAGGTTCACTTCACTACTTAATATAAAAGATTTATTAATAAATTCGATACTTTAATGTACATTTTACAATATTTAAATAATATCAATCTTTTTTTGGGCCGTGCGCTGTGTGTATGTTAAATCGCAATTTAAAATACTGACTTTATTTCTAACACGATCTAAAAAAAAACATTTCTAAAATGTAAAATATAATCGAACAACACTTACAACAATAACATTTGCAGCATTTTTAAGAAAGTTTAGAAGAAATTTGAGTTATATCATAAGCGATTCACACATAAATAAACGCATTTAAAGTTTAAAATATTTCAAAGGAGCAATTCTTTTTTCAAATTTTTTAGCAATTTGTGGTAGATCACAGCGTAAACTAGAGATGGCGAATGAAAATCGATGTTTTCGATTGATAAATCCATATTTATATTTTTGATATTTCCTTCAATAATATTTTGAAAACGGATATTTCATTTTAAAAATTAGATGCACCTTGCTACTTAATTTTAAAGATTTATTAATATTACCATATTTTAATATACTTTTTACACTATTTACAAAACATCAGCCTATATACCAATATTTTTATTTTTTATTAAATCAACATCAAATGTCTACTAAGTTTTTGTGAAAGATCGAAGTATTTTCTAGTAGCAGTAGCTGTTAAAAATATCTATATTTCATTCATCCTTTATATCCATATACTTTTTTAAAAGTTGACCTTGAAAGTGAAAGGAACACATAAAATTAAACAAATTAACTCGGCGGGCATGTGACACTAGAAGTTGGAAATATCATTCAACTTCTTCCATTCAAGATCAAAATGATATTAGGTCGACTGCACGTTGTCGATATGTTCCCGTGCCGCACCACCGAATGGTTCCAGAACAGTCTCCTTTAGTTCGTTGATCGAAACGCATTGCCTTGTCTTACCTGTCGGACCAATAAGGTAGTATTTTTGTCGAATAAAGGCCTCTTACTTAAACAAATAAGGTTAGAATATAATGAATATTTTAAAGACTAGAACATCTGTGCTGAGGTTATAAGAGTGAGTTAAATAAGAATTTCTGTATTAAAATAAGTGGTGACAGTGACAAAATAGCCGATGGATTATCCCCTTCAAAAATGGTAAAATCAGACTGTGTAGAAACTTTGCTTGTCGTCTTATCAGAACAGAAGCTACAAATAACTGAACTGAATTAGCGTAAAAACGCTGTATGGCGTGGTAAAATTCCTTATCTGATGCTGCTAGTGCACAAGCTAGAATGGTTTGGATATGCAATTAATCTAAACTAAAAATTAGGGGTAAGTGATAACATTATAATTGTTAAGGCAAGTCAATCTGTCAAAGTTCGGTACATACCATACAGTACATACTTACTATTTGAATGTTAGCTATATATATATATAATAGTACAGGAAAAATATGTAACAGACCTTATTCTTGGGTTTACTAACAAATAATTTCCGAGTTAACTTGCCTATAATGCAACAACTCCCTGAATTGGCGTCAATGTCTTGTATGAAATACTTTTATTTCTTGGTAAATAAAATACAAATATTCAACAAACATTATAATGGTCACTATCTTGATAATATACTGGGTGTTGCAATGGTGATTACAATAACAAACGTATTGTATCGTAACATCAACTACGTCAGCAAAATATTCTTCGAGAGACTCTAAGAAACTATATGATTTCTGGTCAAGGCGTCGGCCTTAGTATCCAAAAAGTGTACATCTCAGCATTCCCATCGCTCGGTCCTGATACCACGTCTGCCTCGATTAGCGAATGAGTCATCAGGTGCCCTCTATGTAATTGGTTAAAAATACCGATCTATATTTTCTTATAGCCCATCTCTTAGTGATTATGGAAAATTTCACTTGATTCATTTACCACAACGACCTACTTTGAGGCACTGTATTAAGTAACATTGAATACGTACTATATCTTTTTAATCTGAAGCGGCAATAGAAATAAAAAAATCTGGGAATATACGAATAGTTAATTTAAATCAAGAAATAAGTCATCCGTTTGTACTCAATCATTGCCAAAAGGCCCATGCTGAAATTAGTTGTTGGTTAAAAAATTTTAAACCAAATAATACTAATTGTTCTACTATACGACAAAAGAAATCTCCATAAAATCCCTATTCCTACTCTGTTTTGTGATTACAAGACATAGCATTTCATTATGACTGTGGTGCAGAAACATCTACTAGAGGATACAAACACCACTTAAAATCTGTCATTCGAGGTCAAAATGACGGCAAATCGACTGCTACGTTGTCGATATTTTAAATTATTATTTACATATAGGGAAAAGAGTGTAGGATTTACAGATTTGCGGCTAGCTGCATATTGAAATATTGCAGTTTATCTTAAGTCTACAATACGTTAACCTAATTCACAAACATACTAAATACATTTTTTTGTTAATTAGATTTTGCAAATACTAAAATATTTTACGAATCACTTATGATTCGGAACGGGACGGAATTAATACACCACTTATGGCCTTGGAACAAAAGAGAAACTTTATTTTGATCCCTGGTAATTTATACCCACTCGATTCAAGTCACAGCGCCCTCTACTAACTTTTCTTCCTCCTTTCTATACTGGCTCTTGTATCGAGACAAGTCATATATTAAACACTCCCCTTCAATTTAAATGTACTATATAACTTAACCTAACTAAGATTGTAAATAAAGATTACAAAAGTACATTTAAATGGCCAGAACAAAACTATTACATTGTACATACAAATTTGTTCAAACTTAAAGAACTATTTTATTTATACATCGCGAGAATTTTGACTTTAATTAATAATTTAATCAAATAAATCTACACAATTATGTGATAAACAAACGTAACGGTCAGTTTTCTACTTAAAAACAATTCTCTCTTTGAACAATCATATAAATAGTCGCTACAACACTGTCAATTTAATATCGATTTTATAGTTTGTTCTTGGGATGCCAAATATACACATGTATTTCTCTTCATTGAATTTCTTCCATGCCTCTGGGATGCTTTTATCAAATAGTATGAATCCATTAAAACTTCCTAGTTGATTACCGTACCAGTCTTCATAACTTGCTCCTTCAAGTCCACTTCCGCCTTAGATTAGTCCAGGGCCTTCTGGTATCACTGAGGTATCATGACTAATTCATCACTACTATCTCCATTTTCTGCTTCTAATATTGTACTCAATTTGGTTTTCTCCAGTTTTCTAACTCTATCACCTTTATTTATTACTTTCAACTCAATCATTCACTAACATTATTCTGCTTTATGAGCTTTCTTCTGATCTTTATCTCTATACTCCAAATCAATTATTAATGGGTGTTCACTTTTGTTTTTTCTTTTCTTTTAACATTCTTCATAGTTCCCTTTGTTTTATTCTTATTTTCATCTAGACCAGATTCATCAGAATCAAATCCTAATATGTTTGTTATTTCCATTACTATCAGATTCATTATCACTCCATTTCCAGCTCGAAATCAGAATCTTTTTAATATAACCCTGAACTGTCTAAGTGCTGTTCGTCTTTATCATATCTTAAATATTTTTGCTTAGGGCTTTCTTCTATGTCTTCGGATAAAGCTTCAGCTGTTGGTGTCTTTTCTGTTGAAATAAGCAGACAATAGGCGACACATATCTCATGGTCGTCTAATTTCCTTTCTCTTGCAAAATTATCTGCATCGGTTTACTCACAGATTCTTGTTTGGAATTTTATCTGCTCATCTTATATATATTCTCTAGTCTCTCTATATATTTTCAAATTGGTCTGTTTAGATGCGATTTTGTAACTAACGAAACTTATATAAAACTGCCTTTTAATCTTCTTTATAGTACCCTTTAAATTATAACTAAATTATTTTCCACTTTTGCTGGTATTAATATTAATATCAATTTGTGTAATAATCTCCGCTTTTTCCATTCCAATAAACTGTTTAACTTCATAAAGACAGTCCATTAAATCCACTATATGCTCTTCATGTCATTTTGTATTCCAACCTTTAGGTGAATTTCTCATCTATACAATGCTCGATTTAATCGATGGTATCTTGTTTAGTTCGTATACAGAACTAAATTTAATTAATTAATAATGTCCTATTTAATCTTTCCGCTTTTCCATTACTTTGTGATGAATGGGCTATTGCTATATTCTAAATGAATTCCTTTTTTCCTCCAAAATAGCTTTACTCCATGCTGTTTTTCTAATTCATTAATGTATTGTTTGAAATTATCTTCAGCTTCGTTTTCTGTCTTAAGGATTTTTACTGGTAAAATGGGACAAATCATCTAGTATTTTCTATCCTTTATAAATATCTTCCTCCATCTTCAGATATTGGGTTTACTAGTCTATAAATATCTGAATAAATTAACTCTTCGATTGCACTTGTGCTTGCCTCTTTAAAGTAGAAAGGGCTCCTGGTTGCTTTAGCTTCTACTCTCATAGAACAAGATTTATCCTTCTTCTTAAGTCCCAATCGTATTGATATTTATATCAAAGTTCTAATATTTTGTAATTAAACTCTGCTAAGTAACTTTGTTCTCTATCCTTAAAAATTAAAAATTCTTCATTGGGTTCAATAGATTTCATTCTACCTGTAATTCTGTTCGACCCCTTGTTCCTAGTTTTCAATAATTCTCTGATCCTTGCAACACACATGGTTGATTTTCTAAACTCTTCTTCATTACTAATTGCTACATTGATTACAATGTTTCTTTGTCCTACCGATAATTATGTTGGACCCCATGTTACTCGTTTTCACACTAGTTTCCCTGATCGTTGTAAATCATACACGTGGTTAGTTTTCTAAACTGTTGATTACTTCATTACTAATTACTACATTGATTGCAATGTTTTCTTCTATCCTACTGATAATTCTGTTGGATCCCATGTTACTAGTTTACTAGTGCTTCATTGATCCTTGAATATTATACACGTTATTGATTTTCCAAACTCTTGGTTACTCCATAAATATTTACTACATTGATTACAATCTTTCCTTCTATCCTACTGGTAATTCTGTCAATTCTCATGTTACTAGTTTACTAGTGCTTCACTGATCCTTGTATATTATACATGTGATTGATTTTCTAAAATCTTAATTACTCCATAACTATTTACTACATTGATTACAATCTTTCCTCCTATCCTACTGATAATTCTGTTAGATCTCATGTTACTAGTTTACTAGTGCTTCACTGATCCTTGTATATTATACATATGATTGATTTACTAAACTCTTAATTACTGCATTACTATTTACTACATTGATTACAATGTTTTCTTCCTTCTTACTGATAACTCAAGATCACATGTTTCTAGTTTTCTGGTGTTCCTTCTGATGGTCATTGATCTTTGAGTGCTCTAGTGCCCCGAAATTAATTTCCGTCTGTTGCATACAACCATCTTGTTACTTCCACTTTCCTTCGTGTATATATAATTATATATACACTATACCGAACTAAAAACTTTACCTAATTTACATTCCCCTGCACCCTCCGTCGTGACCCTACTACTTCTCATTTACACCGAGAACTCTGGGCCCATAACCTTTTACGAATCACTTATGATTCGGGACGGGACGGAATTAATACACCACTTATGGCCTTGGAACAAAAGAGAAACTTTATTTTGATCCCTGGTAATTTATACCCACTCGATACAAGTCACAGCGCCCTCTACTAACTTTTCTTCCTCCTTTCTATACTGGCTCTTGTATCGAGGCAAGTCATATATTTAACAAAATATCGCAATATAATATAGTTTTAAGCAATATAAATATAGTTTTGCATAGTACTAGTATTTGTATTAAAATTTTCAGTCTCGTTTTCTTCATTTTTCCGATTTCTAACATTTAAACTTTTAGGGCGCTTCGATTTCATTTGGATAATTTATCATATTTCACAGTAAAAAAAATAGAACATAAATGAATAAATGGGACTAAAATATATTAAGGCAAATAATCTAAATTTGCCTACAATATAACGATTTTAAAAATAGTTTATTAAAATTTTTCTTTGTATTTCGAGATTTTGATTGTTTCTGATCTGTGGTCGGCGGCTAATTGAAATATTACTCCAAAAATATAAGGTCTTAAAGGATTAGTTTTCCAACCAATTGACAATGATCCTATTTCAATTGTTTAGTATTTTATTTCCGTGTTTGTTTATATTCGAGAAGCTACCCGGTCGTTCCGTTTTACCATTATCCCTCAAGTCGGAAAGAATTAAACAAGTTACATAATTTTAAGCATCTGTTGTTAATATGAATCGTTTATCAAAGTTAGGATACATTAAAATACTATCAGATGTTATAATTTTTTTAAATTTTTAAAAATATGTTCTTATTTTTTTAATATGGAATTAAGAGGTTTTACAATTTCATCGAAATTTTAAACAAATTTAGAATATCAAAAAGACCTACATATTTTTTTAAAATTCACTTTCATTTCATGATATACTAAATCTACAATGGATTTCATTTTCTTAGTTAGTCAAGTATTTTCGGCACTACCCCAGTTGGAGAATTCCATGGCGATATTCTAATATTCTCTAATCAAATAACTTTTAAATTTGATTTTTAATTTCTTGTTTTAGGTTATAACAGCACCCATAGGTTTAGTAATTGTGGGATACTCAAAATTTGTTTTTATGTGATATTTTATTTTACAACTGAAAGTCAAAGGATCATCCTTATCCCAAACAATGCCAAAACATATATACGTACATATTTAATTTTATTTTGTAAATCAAAATTTAAATATTTTGTTAAAAAATTGTTTCACGTAATTTGCTTCTTTGCATCTTTTGAATTGGATGAATATTTGGATGAGGATTGTCTTTGATTAAAAAAATAGTTGATAGCTTTCCTCGCTTATAAGCTATAAGAATTCAAAACCTGAAAAATATTCACTAGAAAATATAAATCCTAAATACCATCGAAAGGAGATTTTTTGAAAACATATTAAGAGATTTATGCTGTGAGAGTGTGTAACATAGGTTACATTTATTCCAAGTATATTAAATTTTTCTATTTCATTTTTACCATAAAAAAAGAATAATTCAAAATAAAGAAATTATTATTTATATTAACACAAATTATTTTAATAGCGACTGATTACTTTTATAAAAGGTTGTAATGCCGTCTGGGGATATTCGTTTACCATAAAGCTTTGGGGGTAAAAATTTAATCTAGCTCTATTGCAATTTCGTCGTTTTTATCAATATTTTCTTCGTTAAAAGAAGCGTTGGGAGAAATTTTAATTTTAAAAGTTTAATAACAATTTCCGGAATTATATCTAATTGTATTGTACGTTCTACATTTAGAATATTTAAGTTTCAAGCATCAAACATGTTAATTACACTAACTGCATTATCAAAATATAAAGTATAGCCAGATTGAGTTGGATTTATTAAATAATATTTCATATTATTTTACTAATTTAATGTATTATTCACTTTTATTTAATAATAGAATTTGATAAAACTTATAATTCACCTATTGTCTAAGATTTGCAGACGTTTCTTCGTCAGAACAATGATTTAGTCAAAACAATCAATATATCAGATCTGACAAAAGGCTTGCCGGTGATAACGCCAAGTTGTCGTTATTGTGGAATATTTGTAATTTTTCCTATATATGTAGGGTACGACACCTGATCCATCTATCTGACGGAGCCGTATCTATGTTTCAAGAATACGGTCTGAATGGTTCCTTGTTTGTGGAATAGCCGCCACCGAAAGAATACGTTAGAATGGCATACAATAATGATTAGTTTTTAATTTATTTATACACTGATGCACTTATACACACCAAAGAAGTTCCTGTGGGTTGGTTCGCTTCGCTCTTCTGATTTCCTGCGTCTTGTCCAATAGCTGTATAGCTTCCACGTTACTGTGATTATGCAACCGTATTTCAAGGCGAAATCTTGGATCACTTCTTGTATCCATTTGATTTCGAGGTCATTGATAATTATTCGCAAAACTGTTTGATGTTTGGCGTATTATCAATATATGGCATTTGTCAACCCCATATGTGCATACCAATTATTGATCCAAATTAGCTTTATGATTGACTGATAAACCAATCTCTTTGATTTTAGATCAAGTGGAGGGTATATTCCAATTAACCAATGCAATTGCTTGACTTTGAGTCTAATCTGCTCTGCTTTTTGTCTAACATGAGCTTTTTAGTTTAACCTACTATCGAGACGTATTTCGACGTATTTAGCTGAATCTGCTTGAATCAGGCATCTGTCAAGTGATTTAATTATGTTTTTGTCATTTTACTTCAATTCAAAATTATGGACGGATTTAGAGCGATTAAGCAATATTTTTCAGTCTCTAGTCCATTTCTAGATTTTTTTACCGCTACTTGTACGTTATATACCGCCTTAGACAACTTAGACAATTTTTAATATGAAAACTGTGTCGTCGGCAAATGTTCCAAGTATTGTTTCTTCTGTTGTAGGGATACGTGGATCTTCAGCTGAAATAGGGTTGAGTGTAGAGATTGCTCGTTCATCTAAAACTCTAAATTTTTTCAAAATGTTATTATTCGAGGAGTCAACAGTCATTGGGCGGAAGCAATCTGTTCATTTTGTATATTAATCCCAAATGCCATACCCGGTCAAAAGCTTGTGAGACGTCCAGTAATATTGCAGGGCAGTATTTCTTTTCTTCGAATGCCTTTTTAATCACCGCTGTTACTCTATGCGCTTGGTCCATTTTTGAGAGGTGATTTCAAACTGCAAATTGGAAATCTTGTATTTCCATAAATTACTTAATGCGTCTTAACAGCAGTTTCTCATATAATAATGATATCGTAGGTAACAGCGAAATACGCTGGTAAGATCTAACTTGGTCTACTGGTTTATCAGGTTTTTTAAGCAATGTCAACATGATTGTTACTTTTCGTGGAAGCTCTTTTATTAACCAGCCTTTTTAGGATTGATGTTAATATAAATTTCTATGGAAACTTCCATAGGAAAAATCTGATTTACAGCAACATCGGCCTTATGAACAGGATTTGTATCTAGTGTAGATTCTATAACTCTCGGTTGGTATACGTTATAGGTTCTTGCATTATAAGACTAAACGGGTCTCTGCTAGTAAATGTGTTAGTAGGATTGGGTTTGTTTGTTTTTTTCAGATTTGTCGCACCTAGTACTAACAATACTGGAGTGTGATCAAATGATACTTCGCAAAATCTCTCGATTTGTATTTGATTTGAAGAGATGCCTTTCGAAATGTAAAAGTCCAGTAGGTCTGATAATTTTTACTGCCCCAATAAGTGGGTTTACACCCAGAGTAATAATTACATGTAGTAATATTTATTGCTGCGAATAGTTCAATGGGTTTTCCAGGTATTATTAATCGTGAACAACAGGCTGTATGTTTAACATTTTTTAAATTATTTAATTACCATATTGTTACTAGTAGTTTCCGTCTAACCTACGATTTGTCTTTATAATAACTTAAATCTAGGTATATAACTCTGGTGAAATAATGTTTATACGTGTCACTGCTGAATTTTTTAATATATGCACTTCACTACACAACGCTACACAAGATCAGGTGATTTGATTTTTTTGAGTCTGTGTCGTGTTCTTGTGATATCCAATAGTTGCAATATTTCAATATTCGGATGAGAATGGAATCTTTCCTCACGCTCCCTTGCAATTCTCTTAATTTCTTGACTGACTTGACTTATTTGATTTATGTTACTCTTTGCAGAACATCCCCATCATAATTGAACTCCATATGTCCATATAGGTTTTAGTATTTGCTTATATAATAGCAATTTATTATATACTGTTAACTGTGATTTTCTTCCAATTAGCCAGTAGATTTTCCTATTTTTCAATTCCAGTTCGTTTCTTTTCTTCTTTATATGTTACTTCCAGCGAAGTTTTGCATCGATATTCATTCAAAGATGTTTAGCATTGTTGCTATATTAAATGATACTGTTATTTAATCTTATTGGTGCTTGTACGGTTTGTTTATATTATGAACTGCACATGTACAGATTTACTTTCATTAATTCTTATTTTCCAAGCTTGTGTCCAATTATTGAAACTGTCACTTACCTTTCGTAATTTTCGTGAGGCTTCTTCAGTATTATCTCCGACAGCTATAATTGCAGTATCATCAGCAAATGTAGCCTTCGTAATATTTTCCATTTGAGGTATATCACAAGTGTAGAGCAGATAAAGCATTGATCCCAGTACACTTCCTTGTGGTACACCTCCTTTAGCTTCTTTTATTATAGAGTAAGCTTCTTCTAGTTTGACTCTGAACATTCTGGTTGTAATGTATGATTTTAATAGTTAGGTGTGTTGTTTTGGTAGTATTTTCTGTAGTTTAAGCACAAGGCCTTCATGCCAAACCTTATCGAAGGCTTGTGTTACATCTAAAAATATAGCTAAGCATACTTTTTTACTTTCGTAGGCTTTTTCAATAAGATCTGTTATTCTGAGGAACTGGTCAATTGTTGAGTGCTTGTTAAAAACCCAAACTGGTGTGTTGGTATTAGGCTTTTTTTCTCTATATGATCGGTTTTATTCTTTTCAACGGGAGTTTTTCAAAAACCTTAAATATTACTGGCAGCAGTGATATAGGTCTATAGACCCTTATTTCGTTTGGTGACCTCCCAGGTTTTGGGATCATTATAATTTCCTACAATCTTCAAATGTCTGGGACATGTTTTAATCTAAATGCTGTATTGATCTAGTTGGTGAGTTTTATAATTCCCTTTCTTGGTAGTTTTTGCAGTAGTTCTCCTGTTATTAAATAGTAGCCTGGTGATTTCCTGGGGTTAATGTCAGTTTTAATAACTTTGTTTAACTCTTTCGACGTCACTAATTCAATCATCGAATTTTCAGCCTCTATATCCGGCAAAATATGTTCAATATTAGTTTCGTTTGGTTTGAAAGTATTTTCTAGATATTCAGCAGATGCTTCTGCTTTTTGGTGATTGTCACGTGCCTAATTTCCACATAGGTCTCTTATAGACGAACTGTGTAGACATGAACGCTTTAAATATTTTGGTGCTTTCCAGATTGAGTAATCAGTTTCTTTATCATGTGTCAAATTTCTCAGATAGTCATTAATGGTTTTGTTTTCAATTTCCTGTATTTCCCTTTTCACTCTTTGGGTTATATTGTTTAAATTATTTTTATTTTCAGATGTTCTGTTTTGTTGCCATTTTTTTCGTAATTTACGTTTTCCAAGCAGCTTGTTGAATATCAACTACGAATTTTTCTGCTTCAAAATTTAATTTTTCAGTTGTCTTGAGGGGTACATTTAGTTAAATTCGTTTGTTCAATTCTTCAGCAAATCGTTCCCAGTCTGTTCTCTTGATTGTTAACGTTGGGTTTCTTTCTTGTCTTATTATATTTTCGCTCAACGTCAGAATCACTGGCGTATGATCTGAACTTAGCTCAAAATTTTCTTCGATCTTTTTATAGTTGGATGTTATGTTTCTTACTATGAAGAAATCTAACAGGTCTGGGGTTTTCTCTTGATCAGTCGGCTAATAAGTTGGTTTTCCAGTTGACATGTAACTACATCTTAGTTCAGCAGCTGCTTTATGCCGTTCATTGCCTTTAGTTGTTGTCATTCTGGATCCACATCTAATATTTTTTGCATTGGAATCAACTCCAATTATAAATTTTTCTCCCAGGTTGCTTAGGACATTCAAATAATTTTCCTTTTTTTGATTGTATCTTGGAGGACAATAAATTGCGGCTATTGCACTCTTGTATCTGCTCGATTTAATAGTTAGTGCTATTACCTAATTTTCTTCTTTACTGAGCCGGGGTTCTTGATGGAGGTAAATGTTCTTTTTTGTTATTATTATACTTCCTTCTCTTGCGGTGTTAGCTGGATGTATGGTATGATAAAATGCATATCCTCTAAATTTTATAAAGGACTCTTTTGTTAAATGGGTTTCTGATATTAGGCAAATATCTATTTTTTGCATATCTAGGAATACTTTTAGGGTAGCGTATATAAAGCGTAAAAATATTCGATCATTTTTTCTTGTTTGTCCAGCTTTCCTATTAGTTTAAGTAGCAATTCGTTGGTGGTTGCTTCATCTTCCTTTGTGTCTCTTTGCTTATTTTGACTGATACTTTGGGCATAAGTCATTTCACCATGAACGTTATTATATTTTTTCGGTTGTTTCTTTTCACTTATTGGTTCTTGAGGTTTAACTTGAGCTATTCTATTTCTCCTCCCTTGTATTGTTTTAGCAACTACACATCCTCTATAACTCGCCGGATGCGCTTCATTGCAGTTTGCACATTTCGGCTTAACTTCTTTGGGTCACACTCTGTGGTGATATGTTTACATGAATATTTTACACATCTGGGTTCTGTTCTGCAGAATTACTGTATGTGTCCATGCAATTGGCATCATTTACATTGCGGTATTAAGTTTGATTTTTTTAGAGGTTTTATTTTTATTTCAACCCCAAAAATACTTTTATACCTGTTCTAAAATACCAAAAATGTTTTTTGTGTCCGTATCTTATTCAAAGGCTAACATAAATAGACGTAATGGCTTCTTGTGGACTAAAAATTCTCCTTTGTTAATTTTGGTTTTTTCTTTTTTTTTAACTATTTGTCGCATTTAAACATTTAAGTCCATTTCGGTGTAGTTCTGCATTAATTTTTCATTTTTTGCTGTTGATGGAGGCGCTTTTGTCATAGTTTTGATGCCTCTGTTTTTTTGTCGTCATAAGAGTGCCATTACAGTTTCAGCAACTGTAAACAATCTGTTATTTTTGTGAATATTGTACGACATTCGGCGTCGAGTTTTATTTGTCCATTGTTTAGTACCGTTGCTTTGAATATTATATATTTGGACCTCATCGTAAAGCAAGTCAAAGTCGGTAATATTACTTACGATACTTGGGGGTAACCTGGGCATTCTAATTTTTTTATTTTGTTCATTATTTTGTTTTACTTTTATTTGCTGTGATCCTGGGGAATTATTTGCTTTTATTTTTTTACTTTTAACCGTTATTCAGCCTATTTCTGTCTGCAATTCTTCTTCATCTGTTTCGTATGTAACAATTGGACTACTTTTGTTGGCTTGGTGGTTTGTCCTTGCCTTCAGAGCTTTGTTTATTTAGTTGTAGCTTTAGGGCATTTATTTGTTTTTGAATATTAGTTAATGCAATTTCGAGAATCTCTGTCTTTTTGTACAAATTGTACAATTAAAAAGAAGTGGCAATCCCCTCTAGTTCCTTTACACTTTCCTTCAAATTTAAGAAAAAACATAACTGACCCTAAATGAAACGGTCTAAAATATCGCACTACTAGATCGAAAGTTATGGATTTTTAAATACATTAGGATTGATAATCAATTTATCATAAAGATATAAGTTGCTTTTAATATATCTTAATATTAAACTTGAAAATCCGTTGTAGATCCTTCAGGTCTCTCCTAAAACGTTCTCTGAATAACAACAATCTAAATTCCGAAATTTAAATAAAATTAATAATTAACGATATTTAAGTTCAAAATAGCTATTCATTTCAAAAATATACGAAATATCAAATACCTGCATAACTAGACCTTCAAAACTCTTTTGATTTATTTGTAATATAAATATTGTAAGATCAATATCGTATTAAAATGGTACTGATAAAATAGTTTGATTATGGCCAAAAGCATACCCTTAATCTAGTATTATTTTATCAACCACCTTATAATACACTAATATTAATGATTTACTGAATTCCTTATTTGGGATTTTTATTAATTAGACCTCATAAATGAAATTGACATTACTGCGATAATTGAAATTACAATTACTAACATGTTTAAATGTACTAGGTAAGCTAATACATATTTATCTCAAAATATCTACGTTTCACTTATGAAATTAGGAAAAATACAAAACAACAATATTACAATAAACATAATTTATTTAAATATAAAGGACAATAGGAGAATGTTATTTTATTTATGTTGCAGCCACTTCATCGATTTTCTATGGGCTATTCCTTAAGGATCTCAGTTATATGGACACACTAAGATTGTGGTAACATTGGCCAATAACTGCAAATTTATCATCTTTTTTCTAATTGGGGTAGATGTCCATATACCTTTTGGGTTATATAACACTACACATCCTGTATCTCTCAACTCATTTGCCCATGGTTCTACACTTATGGCGTCATTTTCATTTCTATTAGCTGCAGATTTAAAATCATAAGCTGCTTTTATGTTTTGTAAATAATTATGAGTTACTAAATCTATTCTTCTTACATTAGTAATATCCACATCGTCTCTTAGATCATGCTTTATAATATTAAATAGTATTTTAGCTGCTCATTTGGTTACAATTTATTCTCTATTTGTTTTCGAGAGCTGCAGGAGTTTAAGGTATTTTCATGTCCAAAATATGTTTTGGTGAATTCCACTTCATATTCTTCACCTTTGTTCTAATTTAATACTAGCTAGGCAATGTGTATTTATCTTGTTTCTTCCTTGAACTTCCTTGGACACTGAAATATTATGCTAGCACAATATAAAGAAATATAGCTTCTTCTCTCTTGACACGAGGTTGGGGTTTGCTCCATATGATTTTCGCATATTTGAAATTCTTTAAAGGTATTAAATTTCAATAACTCCTCAACGTTTAAGTTATGAGTTGACTGTTGATTCATTAGAAGATTCGCTTTCATGGTAGTGTGCTCGCATAACTTACATGTGTAAAGTATTTTTGTTACTTTGGTATCTTCATTAATAGCAGGATGCTTTGTTTTGGATCCACGCTATTTCAATATTTGCTTGCTGCTATATTAATTTTCACAAGTAAAATATTTAAAAATGAATACACCCTTCAGATTTAATGCAGATAATTTTTCTAAAACATAAAATTATCTTAAGATTCGGCAGGAGAGTATCTTGATATGGACATTCAAATTAGTGCAGGTATATAACTTCGTACAGTTTTCAAAATAGAAAAGCTTCTTTTGTTCCATATTTTGTCCTTCCATAGCAATTAGATTTGCTTTGATTAAATACTTAATTCTACTATTATAATATAAAACAAAGCAATATATATAGAAAAAAGTTAATAAATAATATAAACTAAATATTTCAATCAAAAACTAAATAAACTATATTTCAATACAATCGTATATTAAACTATCTAAAATTATAAAAAAAAGACTTATTAAGTAATAATTTGGTTACCAAAATTTTGCGTTTGCACTCGAAGAAGCGCACCTTTCCCCACTAAGAACACAAAGCGAAATTCACGTAACAACCTTGGCGTGACCTTTAAATAAAAAACAATTTTTTTCTGAACTAAATTTATTCAATTAAATTCATTTAAATATACATATAAATATAATCTATATCAATAAATATAAATTTATAATGTAAATTTATCTACATTTATCTAAATTTATCTAAAAATATAAATATAATATAAAAAATATATATATATATATATATATATATATATATATATATATATATATATATATATATATATATATATATATATATATATATATATATATATATATATATATATATATATATATATATATATATATATATATATATATATATAATATATATATATATATATATATATATAATATATATATATATATATATATATATATATATATATATATATATATATAATATATATATATATATATATATATATATATATATATATATATATATATATATATAATCATAAGCAAAAAACTTTGGTGCATAGCAAATTAAAATTATCTCTTCCATCTTTCCGTCAGTACTTTTAATATTTTATCCGAAAGATCATTATGGAATGTACAATTGAAGGAGTTTTAATTTACTCTTTTTTAACATTTGACAAAAATTTTGTTATATTATCGACATGGCAAAATCGCTGAATAATTTAAGATATAGCTCAAAGACCTACTGACTACTTGTTGTATATTAAAACAATTTTGTTAGAGTTTCGGACTCGATATATTGTCTTGTCTCTATAAAATCAGTCTCAATTTGTGGGTCTACTGATTTATTCATAATTGTATGTAAATAAAAATCACACTTCATTTCTTTTTTAAAAAGTTTCACTAAATAACCTGAGATATACACTACGGTACAACGTAAAACTTTGTTTGCTCTTATAAGAACATCTGGACTGAAGTTATAGTCAAGTAACTAACAGTAAGAATGAGCAGAAAGGGGGATATTGGCTGAATGAATACAAACTTTACCATTACTTTCTGGAGTTTGTTCAAGTGTCGATGATACTTGTTTCGAACACCCTGGTTGTAGGCCTGGAATGATGGAAATAGGCACTACAAATATAGTAAGACAATTTTGAAATTAATGGTAATAATTATGAACAGAAATGTGACTGACTCCTTCAATATACCTTTTATATAATTTTGATTTTGATCCACTTCTATTTGTACATGTTCTGGGCTCGTGGTATTATTTTCACCATCACTAAATTGTTCATAAGTACTTAAAGGAAGGTTTAAATGTATCGCAAAAATGTCACGCGTAGTAACGATAATAAAACTGCTTCATGTTTAACCAACCAGTTTAGGATTTTTAAAGTTTTCTACTCATTTCTTAAGGATCGCTTTTTTAACGGAAAACGATGATGCATTTTCTAACTGTGCATCCGGGCACACAACACTTTCTAGAACGGGAATGCATTTCAGCTACGAACTTTCACCTAGTAATAAAATAAAATAATAATTTAATATATAAACGTTATAAAAAGCTGACCACACTATTCTCTACATTAGCATGGCGAATAAAACAAGAAATATGTTAAAGGTAGCGATATCTACATGTTGGACGTGGCGAAACATTTCGCCAAAATTTCCTAAGAAGTTAAATTTCTATTTCTCTATGAGTATATTCGCAAAATATTACCAAAACACCCACCTACGAAACTTCCTGCCCTCATATTTAACATAATAGTTTGGAGAGCATAATTGTATTTGTATCCGGTAGCTTCGAGAACAGTCTCCGTTAGTTCGTTAATTGAAACATATTGCCTTGTCTTTCTTACCTGTCGGACCAATAAACTAGTGTTGTGGTCGAATAAAGGCCTTCTATTTATCCGGTCAAGTGTGTGTGTTTAGAAAATAAAGCACATTTCAAAGACTATAACATTTGTGCTGAAGTTGTAATAGTCAGTTAAATAAGAATTACTCTATTAACATATGTGGTGACAGTGATAAAATAGCCGATATACCATCACCGTCAAAAATGGTAAAATCAGACTGTGTAGGAACATTGCTTGTCGTCTAATCAGAACAGAAGCTAGAAATAACAGAATTAGCGTAAAAATGCTTTATGGCGTGGTAAACTTCCTTATCTGATGCTTCTAGTGCACAAGCTGTGCCGTCAACTATGATGGTGCCGTCAAAATTTGTTTGTCAAAAATCGACATATTAGGGGTAAGTGATAACATTATAATTATTAAGGCAAGTCAATCTATCAAATTCCGGTACATTGTTACTATTTGAATGTCAAGCTATATATAATAGTACAGGGAAAGAATGTAATAGACCTTATTCTTGGGTTTGCTATAAGTAATCTCCGAGTTAACTTGCCTATAATGTTAATTAATACTTTTATTTCTTGGTAAATAAAATACAAATATTCAACAAACATTTTAATGGTCACTATCTTGATAATATACTAGGGGTTGCAACGGTGATTACAATAACAATCGTATATCAACTACGTCAGCAAGATACTCTTTGAGAGACTCTAAGAAACTATATGATTTCCGGTCAAGGCGTCGTCCTTTGTATCCAAAAAGTGTACATCTCCCAAACAAAAAGCATTCCCATCGTTCGGACCCGTTACCACGTCCGCCTCATTTAGCGAATGAGTCATTAGGTGCCCTCTATGTAATTGGTCAACAATGCCGATCTATATTTTCTTACGGTCCATCTCTTAGTGATTATGGAAAATTTCACTTGATTCATTTACCACCACGACCTATTTTGATGCACTGTATTCAGTATCATTGAAAAATTCTGAGAATATAAGAAAAGTTAATTTAAATCACGAAAGAAAAGAATTTTAAGCAATTTCAAAGTACCGTCCTGCTTTCTTTCTGGGCTGTCATTATTATAAAGTCATCGGTTTGTACTCAATCATTGCAAAAAGCATATTTGAAATATGTACATAATAATCGTTGTAATAACAAAGTAAAAATAAACAAAAACCTTGTGTGTGTTCCTTATTTATTTTTTGAAGTCGGTTTAATTTTCTTGTTAAAAACATTATATTATTCTCTTTTTGGTGTTAGATATTTGCTCAATAAATATGCAGTTATTATATTAAGTATTACATAGGGTAGGCCAAGTAAAGTTGCAGCTTGTTTGAAGAAATATAGGAATAAAGGAACAATGATTGAAAATAAGAAATGCTTCAGGCCGGTACCTAACCTAACTGATTTGACAAATGCATTAACCAAACTAGATCAACCACGAAAAGTCGTTGTTCCCATCGGGAATCGAACACGCGATCTCCACGTGTGATCTGAAGACTCTAATAACTATACCATAGAAGCAGTTGCCTGCAATATTTCTACGGCTTCTCATACGATATGGTTAGTCTTTAAAAAGCAAACTGAACGAATTTGTACGGATAATTAACATAGAATAATTAACCTAGATATTATAGACAAACGTTTGTGCATTTTCTATTTTCCCTTCCCTTTTCAAGATCTTAGGAACCTTTAATTTACTTAATGAACTATCCTTTTCTTGGGGTCTTGGAGTTTCTGTTTGGTCAGCTGATTAAAGTCCTTGTTGATGTGGAACCCCTGTTTGGTGATGATAAGGACTTGGTATAGAAATTTTGCGATTGTACTGCGGTGAATTTTTTGAAAAGGGATGAGTGAAAAATTCCTTTTGAACCTTTGTGGTAATGCATTTGAGTAATTCTGTATATGACGCGCTCAAATTTTTTTCTCCCCTCTTTCTAAATTTGTTCATCCCTTCATGACCGATGTACTTGGACTACTTTAACCCGTCTAAATAAAGGAGTATATCTTTTAGAGCAGAACCATAATTATTGGAGACAATTTGCTTTTTCTACAGGTGAGAGGATATAGGATTTTCTGTGGAATAAATTGGCCTAGGTTTTTTCTGGGTTGATTTGCAACGTCCAAAATTTTAACAATTTGACCTCAGCATTTAATTGTCCTACAAAAACTTCAATGTGAGAAGATTTTTGTCTTCAGAGATATCGGGCTATGTATATCTGGATTGCGAATCCTTCACGCCTTAAACAAAATGTAAAGGGCCGGCTTGGTTGGCACAGTGGTCAAGGGCGACAGGAAGGCCCTCTTACTGTTGCGATAGTAGCCGTTTCGAATCTTGTTGGGTAAATTTATGTTCTTGATTGTTTATAATCCGAAAAAGAAAATCTGTGACTACGATTAGTCACGCCAGTAACCAAGCTGGGTAAAACCGGATTTATTCTGGAATCATCTCTAGGACCGTGGTTCGGAGTGGGGAACAGATAAACACTAGTTAATAAAAAAGAGACGTTCAGTGTTGTACGTACTATGTACATAGATATGTAAAATATTTTCTTGTCAACCCAATATAAACCCAAAAATATCTGAAAAATATGTAAAACATTATTTAAAAATGCCTATATTGTATTGTAGAGTCAGAAAGAATTACAAGAAGATAAATCAAATTGTAGATATGTTAAGTTACTATGCTACAAAAGAGTGGAAGTTTGAGATCAACAACGTGAAAACGATATGGAAAGAAATGAGAAAGAGCGACCGGGAACTATTTGATTTTGATATGGGTGCTTTGAATTGGGACATGTACTTTTACACTTGTATCCGAGGTAAATCTTACCTAGACTGAAATTCATTAATCATTGATGCTAGATGAACGATTATAAATATCGGTTATATGACAGAAGAACTAAAAAAATCCAAATTAGATGTTATTTTTGTTATTTCATTTCAACTCATATATATTTTTACATACTAATTACACCCAATTTTTCAATTATTTTTATATCAATTCATTTATTCATCATATAAGGTAACAAAAATTGGATAATTTGTATTATGATGTGATGGGAAATGATACAGTCATACTGGACCCAATAGTGATTCTTAACTAGTGCTTTTCAAACTTTTCTATAATGTTTCGTCAGTATTATGTTCCAAATAAAAAATTATTTAATACTATAACATTTCTATTTCCTTATTAGAACAATATATATAAATCAAGTAATACGTGTTAAACTGCTCGTAACACCTAATAACATTTCTAACCTTTCTAGCTAAAGAATTTTAGCCTTCTTTCTATTGATAAATTTACAAATGAAGGTTTCTGAAGGAATGAAGAAGGCTATGCTGCCGAAAAAATATTCATATTTTTCAATGTTCATGGTTTTATATCTTTCATGATATCATGTTCATATATGATATCAAGTAAATTAAGGATTTCAAGCAATCTAAGGAGATTAGATATGTTTTCCGAAGTGAACAAGTGATAAACAGTGAAGGGAAGTTAAGTTCGGTTTTCGATGTGGTCAAACTGTGGTATACTCAGGTTGGAGAGCCATAGCGAGCACACCGAGGAGGGGGTATCCCTTCAGAAAATGGGAATATGTGCATTTATAACGACTTAGCGTAAGTGGGTTAGGCATAACTTGGCAGGATCATTAAGTATGAGCGTCAATTATTAATGGATGATCACATGAATATGCTTGAATTGCGTTCAGCGTAGTATAGAAATCCGTGCAGAATAGCTATTCACCAGGCCCTTCTTTCAATAGCTATCGAAGCTATCTCCAAACGGCAAACCTGTCAGCAGTAAAAATTATTATGTGTTTTGGGGTGCTGAAAATTAAGGAACTCGAAGGGCCTATAACGGACATGTTAACGCTCTCATTGCGTTTTAATCCATCGTTATTTGGGTAGGGATGTAAGTTGATCGGAAATCTTCACCGAAATCGTGTTTTCTGTATACGCTGATCTCTGTGTCATTACAATTTTAGTATATGGCTTAGAGTCGTGACAACAAACAAAAACTATCTTGGAGCATGGTCGTAAATTTATGTTTTTGATTGTTTAAAAAACGTGATTGTCCTAGGCAAGAGTGTAAAATCAAGAAAACAACAAGGATAATAATCCCAGTCACGCCAGTAACTAGGCTGGGTAAGACCGGATGTCTTCTGGGATGATTTCTAAAGTTGGTCATTCGCCAGTCGGTACGCTTAATGCTGAGGACCGTGGTT
The DNA here is from genome assembly GCF_030347505.1 of Rhynchophorus ferrugineus. Taxonomy (NCBI): domain Eukaryota; kingdom Metazoa; phylum Arthropoda; class Insecta; order Coleoptera; family Curculionidae; genus Rhynchophorus; species Rhynchophorus ferrugineus. Next base: position 278,749 of record NW_027472680.1, read on the forward strand.
TGATGCCCACGCCAAACTGTAGTATCAGTCCAGATAAACCCATAGTTTGTAAAAGGAGACTTTAAAATGTATTTTAAAAAAAGCGAGAATAATATATGCATAGACGGAGTAGCCTCGACCAAGTATTGTAATGCAAGCGGATTAATCTGCTATGATATATTAACATCTATCGGTTTCACGGAGTTTAATTGGTGGCATTACTAAAAATTCACAAATTTTCATGTCTTAAGATCCATACAGGTTTACTATTACTTTAACCGCTTAACCAATAAATTTGTAAACAAAATAGTTAAAATAATATAAAATAGAATTAATAGTACGTTTCAATATTTTTAATATATTAGGCAAAATCCATTCTTGGAAGACATTCAGTTTGAGATGATTGACGATGATAAATGTATCATGCTATGGCTAATATTAACCACCAAAACTCGCTGGAAAGCTGAAATTCTTAAATACACCAGATCTCATTGTAAAAAATAATAAATATAAAATATAATGGGGCGTACAGTGTTCACAGATCAATTGATTAACTTCAGTTAATGTACAATGGTTAATAAAACAGATAAACGAGTAACATTGATTAATGTTTCCACACGGAATATAAACATCCAAGTTCTTGCATCAAGCAAGCATTGGCAAAGGAAAATGAGCTTGGTCTCTACGAACATCTACTAAAACCATGCAAAAAGCATCTTTGTTAGTAACAACCTTTACATAATACTAAATCGAAAACCTGAAAAGAAAACTGGAAGAGAAGAAAGAATTTTGATATTTGTATCATTTTGATACTTATATTATCAGGTATATATAAATGTTTGATTTAGAAATAGTGAAAAAATCAACAATCAAATCAATAAAAATAAAACGAATACTTAACAACTGGATTCCTATAGACGAACTTCGATTATATCGAAGTAATCTACTTTCAAATATTAATTTTTTCCTTAGAAGATATCCGGCTTAGTTGATCAGTGTCATCAACTAAGCGGTTTCGGGTTTTACTGTGTAACATGTCCACTTTACTCGCTTTACCAATAAACCATTTTGTTGTAAACGAAGTAGTACTATTCAACATCTCTAGAATATTAGTTATGGTGTAAACCTTAACCTATAAATTGATTCTGGACATTGGTAATGAATGACATTAGAATTACAGGTTGGCCAACTAAAAAATAATTAATATTATAAATATATAAGTTAAAAAAAGTTATAAATATTTAATCTTTACGGATTATATAATTGTTGTATATTATATAAAATTAATTATATATGCTTATTTCAAACATATTTAATTCCAACAGTATACATACCATCTATTTACAAAGACGGTTGGTATCAAGTACTCGGCCATTTTGACATTGTTTTAATCGTCAAGTTAATTACTTGCATCTTGCCGGGTTTTTCACACAATTTGTGATTTCGAAAACAGTTATAATGTCATCTAATACAGGAGGTAACAATTTAGAACAAATACTAATATTGGAGATGGTATCTAACGAACCATCTCTAGGAAACGTTAGAGATTTACCTTCTGGTACTACTACGCAAGTGCAAGAAGAGGTGCCAACGCCTGTTACTTATACCTACGGATGGATTAACGTCGAATCATCTAATATTCCTTATATTATCGTTGATGATATTTATGTTAGTGTCAGAATATTAAACGACAAAGTGCTCTCAAGAATGAAGAGATTCTCAGTTGAAGTGTATAACTTATTTTATATGCAGTGTAGTGTTATGAGTAAAGTGGAAGTAGATCTGTTCAATATGATTAACATTGCACATGGTGATTCTTTTGGAAGCAGTTTTCGAGAGGGCCGTGAATACAAATTGCAGTTGTTTGAATTTTTAAGATTGTATTGTTTTTTAAAATTTTGTGAATATGTTTTGTACAATCTTATAAAACATATGTACGAACAATTTCCTAAAGAGATATGCGGCTTTTTACAGATAACTGCTAAGTATCACATACCATTTATAGTGAGAGACAATGAAAGTTACACGCCTTTGTTTTACTTTGAAGGAGATTTTTCCTTTTTGGAAGACAAAATTATAGTGTGCACTAATTGGGAAATGGCCTATTTTAAATTGTTATTCAAACTTCAGAAACTTAAAATCAAATTTGGAAAATATGACTTGTGTCGAATGATTAAAGTTGATGATTTGTTACCCTTCGTTGAAGGGGTTGTTGACACAAAATTAACATGGCCATTATCCGATATGCTCTGGATGAAGCCAGATAATAACTGAAAATCAAATATTTATTCTTCAACAATAATTAAAATTGATGTTATTTTCAAATTTCTATATTTTAGTTTATGTTTGAGAACTTTCTCTAAATATTTTGTTGCAGAATACTTATAATCCTAGTTATAGTATTGTAATCATGTTTAAACACATTAATATTTAATAAAATTTTGATTTAACGAATCATATTCGTTTTAATTTTTATTGTGCCGTTTAATAATAATGAATTGAATATATTATTTGTATATAGTTTAAAAGTTGTTTTAAATAACATTAATTGATAGTGTTTATAGTTATTTAAAATTAAACATTTAAACCTCTCTATTTCGTTTAATATTTGTTTTTTTCCCTTGTTCATTTTAAATTTACTATTCATACATTTAGCCTATTTTTTAGTATGTGTCTTTTTTACCTGTTGTAACTATGGTATCTGTATGATTATGTCCCCAAATAATAGTCCGCTAACTGTTTCTTGTACTATATTTTTTATGTACGCCAATCTATATCGAAGGCCCATCTAAGAATATAACTGAGCTTATTTTTTAGCTTTCTTCTGTTATTACAGAAATAATTTTTATGTTTCTAAACATTACAAATTCTTAACATTTATTTTTCATAGAGGTGAATTTTACAGCAGATGAAATTTGTGCCATGATGGTCTAAAAACGAAACATCCGTAATATATCCGTCATAGCTTACGTAGATAACGGAAAATCATATTTAACAGACTCCTTAGTATCAAAAACTGGTATTATTGCTGGTGCCAAAGTTAGAGAAATACATTTTACAGACACCAGAAAAAATGAACAAGACAGATTTATTACGAATATGTAGAATAAGAACATGTAGTATTTTGAAATATTGAACGACGAAATTTACAAACGACTGAACATGTGGGATAATTTTGATTAGTCATTCTGAAGCTTTATCTCTTTAAAATAAAGCTGGGTATTTGTTTTAACAAAAATACTAACTAATCTATTTTTAGCGCCATATTTATGTATTTTGAGCTCGAAGATAGGGATTTTTTCACAAATAATATTGATTAACGCGAAAACGAATAGAAAGTTTTTTGATTAATTTGATTGGTTCCTCTGGGCACATAGATTTCCGTTCTGAAGTAACTGCTGCCCTTCATGTAACTGATGATGCTCTTGTTGTAGTAGATTGTGTTTCCTATAAGTAAATTCCTAAATAATTATTTGTATAATAAATAAAATAATTATGTATGTAATATTGGTGTAACTTCAGTGTGTATTAATTTTACTAAAGAAACATGCATAATGCAATTCAATGCAGATGCAATAACGCTTATCTAAATATATTTCTGTGGTAAAGACAATTTATTAAGAACTACCGAATTAAAGTAGGAAACATTGTAGTGTCTTTACAATCTTTTAATTAATCGTGATATCATCTCCAACCGCCCTAGGCCGACATTTCTACAATTTTGGTCCTGTTTTTTCCGGTAAAGTAGCCATCGCCATGAAGGCCCCCATCCTGGGACCTAACTATGTGGCCTCAAGAAAGAGGATTTAAACGAGAAGACAATTCAGGGAGCCATCCTTTTGATTGGTCATTATATAGAAGCCATGGAATATGTCCCATCTGGAAATATTTGCACTTTGTTCGGTCTGGATCAATTTTTGGTTAAGCCCGATACCATCTCCACATTCACAAACATGCAGAACTTGAATGCCATGAAATTCGGCGCAACTCTCGTAGAAGGTGTAGCTGTGGAACCCAAGAATCCGGCCGATTCACTAAAACCTGTAGAAGGTACGCAAATATTCGCTTTTATTGTGTGATTATCACTAAGGTCTGTGTGATTTGACTTCAGGTTTGAGACGTTTGGCTAAGTCTGATCTTATTGTACAATGTATCATTGAAGAATCTAGCGAAAACATCATTGCCGTTGCCAGAGAGGTCCACTTAGAAATCTGTCTGAAGGCCTTGTAGGAGGATCATGCTAGAATTCAAGTTACTTAATCCGACCCAGTAGTGCCCTTCGTGTAACTGATGGTGCTCTTGATGTAGTAGATTGTAAAATGTAAAATTTGTATTTTAGGAAAGATGAATATGAAGGCCTTCTCTCCACACTGTGCACTAACTTGAAATATGATAACAAGGATAAGGATGGAAAACAATTTAGGCGGACATGGTTACCTGTTGGTGAGACTTTGCTTCAGATGATTGCCGTTCACTTACCATACCCAGTAACTGCTCTGAAATACAGAATGGAAATGTTATAGGAAGGTCCACAAGATGATGAAGCCGCTCTTGGTATGTGTCACCTGTATGGATTTTTAAAACGCGTTAAACTTTGGTATTAATTTTTACTTGATGATGTGTAGTTTAGAACTCTAGGCTGATTCACTTTGAATGATTGGTATAAACTAAACAACAATTACCAATTTTTTATTATTTTTTTAATATTTGCGAATGACTATACTTAGCTTTGTTTGTTTTTAGGTATTAAAAATTGTAATCCTAACGGTCCTATGATGATATGTGTCTAAAATGGTGCCCACTTCTCATAAAGGTTATTTCTACGATTTTGGTCCTGTTTTTTCCGGTAAAGTAGCCACCGGCAGCAAGGCCCCTATCCCAAGAGCTAAATACGTGGCATCATTTAAGAAGATTTAAACGAGAAGACAATTCAGGGAGCCATCCTCATGATGGGTCGTTATGTAGAAGCTATTGAAGATGTCCCATCTGGAAATATTTACAGGCTGTTCGGAGTGGATCAATTTTTCCCGATCCCATCCCCACATTCACAAACATACGCAACTTGAATGTCATCGTAGTACGTGTAGCTGTGGAACCCAAGAATCCGGCCGATTCACCAAAACCTTTGGAAGGTACGCAAATGTTCGCTTTTATTGTGTGTTTATCACTAAGGTCTGTGTCATTTGACCTCAGGTTTGAAATGTTTGTCTAAGTCCGATCTTATGGTACAATGTGTCAGTGAAGAATCTAGCGAGAACATCATTGCCGGTGCCAGAGAGCTCCACTTAGAAATCTGTCTGAAGGCATTGGAGGAGGATCGATCATGCTAGAATTCAAGTTACTTAATCCGACCCAGTAGTACCCTTCGTGTAACTAATTGTGCTCTTGTTGTAGTAGATTGTATTACGGGTAGGTAAATTCCTAGATAATTATTTATATAATAAATTAAATAATTATGTATGTATTTTAGGTGTTACTTCACTTTGTATTAATTTTACTAAACAAAAATTAAAATTTTAAATAATGCATATATAAATATATTTCCGTGGTAAAGACAACTTATTAAGAATTTCTGAATCAAAGTAGGAAACATCAAAAAAAGGATATTGTAGTGTCTTTACAATATATTATTTAATCGTCATGTTATCTCCATCTGCCCTAGGCCGACATTCGTTAATGTTTGGTGGTACTGATGCTGCTAATTCGCTATAAATTGAGAAACAATTTTGTAATAATAAATTATTTGCAGGTGTGTGTGTACAAACGGAAACTGTCTTACGTCAGGCTATCGACGAACGTTTTAAACCAATCTTGTTCATGAACAAGATGAACCCGTACTCTTTTGCAATTGCAGTTGGACCCTGAATAACTTTACCAAACTTTCTAATGTTAAACAGTCTATGGGTTTAGAAATATTTTAACCCAAAAACAGGATAATGGTAACAAAAGATCGTTTTGCATGTACATCTTGAATCCCATCTACAAAATTTTTGACCTGATAATTAACAACAAGTAAACATGTGTTTAATTATTTAAACAAAATTAATTCTTCCAGCACAATTAGGTCACTATAACAATTTATCGAGAATGCATTATATATTTGTAGTTCTTGGGTGTAACTAAAATTTTTATTTTAGTAAAGAAGAAAATGAAGCCCTTCTCTCCATACTGCGCCTTAACTTGAAATGTGAAGACAAGGATAATGATAGAAAACAATTTAGTCAGACATGGTTACCTGCTGGTGAGACTTTGCTTCAGATGATTGCCGTTCATTTTCCGTCCCCAGTAACTGCTCTGAAATAGTGAATGGAAATGTTATACGAAGGTCCACATGATGATGAAGCCGCTCTTGGTATGTGTCACCTGCATGGATTTTTAAAACGCGTTAAATTTTGGTATTAATTTGTACTTGATGATGTGTAGTTTAGAACTCTAGGCTGATTCACTGTGAATGATTGGTATAAACTAATCAACAACTACCAATTTTTTATTATTTTTTTAATATTTGCAAATGACTATACTTTGCTTGTTTTTGTTTCTAGGTATTAAAAATTGTAATCCTAACGGTCCTATTATGATAAGTGTCTTAAATGGTGCCCAGTTCTCATAAAGTTTATTTCTACGATTTTGGTCCTGTTTTTTCCGGTAAAGTAGCCACCGGCAGCAAGGCCTCTATCCCAAGAGCTAAATATGTGGCAACATTAAAGAAGATTTAAACGAGAAGATAATTCAGGGAGCCATCCTCATGATGGGTCGTTATGTAGAAGTTATTGAAGATGTCCCATCTGGAAACATTTACAGGTTGTTTGGAGTGGATCAATTTTTGGTTAAGCCCGATACCATCCCCACATTCACAAACATGCAGAAGTTGAATGTTATGAAATTCGGTGTAACTCTCGAATGTTATGAAATTCACGTGTATCTGTGGAAACCAAGAATCCGGCCGATTCACCAAAACTTTTAGAAGGTACGCAAATGTTCGCTTTTATTGTGTGATTATCACTAAGATCTGTGTCATTTGACTTCAGGTTTGAGACGTTTGGCTAAGTCTGACCTTATGGTACAATGTGTCATTGAAGAATCTAGCGAAAATATCATTGCCGGTGCCAGAGAGTTCCACTTAGAAATCTCTCTGAGGCCTTGGGGGAGGATCGATCATGCGTGAATTCAAGTTACTTAATCCTGCCCAATAGTGCCCTTCGTGTAACAAGATGGACCATACCCATTTGAAATTGCAGTTGGATGCTGAATAACTTTACCAAATTTTCTGATGTTAAACAGTCTATGGGGTTAGAAATATTTCAACCCAAAAACAGGATAATGATAACAAAAGATTGTTTTGCATGTACATCTTGAATCCCATCTACAAAATTTTTGACCTGATTATAAGCTGCAAGTAAACATGTGATTTATTATTAAAAAAAAATTAATTCTTCCGGCACAATTAGGCCACTATATAGTTTACCAAAAACACTTTTATGAAGTTATTAGGAAATAAATATATTGTAGGCAGTGCATTGGAAGAAAATTATAAGCCTAGGTATTAAACACTTTCATGTTACCTCTATCTTTATATCCTATGGTGACAAGCTGTTATATCGAGAATGCATTATATATTTGTAGTTCTTGATTGTAACTAAAATTTTTATTTTAGTAAAGAAGAAAATGAACCCTTTCTCTCCACACTGCGCATTATCTTGAGATGTGAAAACAAGTATAAGGATGGAAAACAATTTAGTGGGACATGGTTACCTGCTAGTGGGACTTTGCTTCAGATGATTGCCGTTCATTTACCATCCCCAGTGACTGCTCTGATATACAGAATGGAAATGTTATACGAAGGTACACATGATAATGAAGCCGCTTCTGGTATGCGTCACCTATATGAGTTTTTAAAACGCGTTAAATTTTGGTATTTATATGTACATGATGATGTGTAGTTTACAACTCCCGGCTGATTCACTGTGAATGATTGATATAAACTAAATAACAATTACCAATTTTTTATTATTTTTTTAATATTTGCAAATGACTTTATTTTGCTTTTTTTATTTTTAGGTATTAAGAACTGTGATCCTAACGGTCCTATGATTATGTGTCTAAAATGGTACCTACTTCTCATAAAGTTTATTTCTTCGATTTTGGTCCTGTTTTTTCCGGTAAAGTAGCTACCGGCATGAAGGGCCCTATCCTGGGACCTAACTATGTGGCCTCAAGAAAGAGGATTTACACGGGAAGACAATTCAGGGAGCCATCCTCATGATTGGTCGTTACATAGAAGCCATGGAGGATGTCCCATCTGGAAATATTTGCACTTTGTTCGGTCTGAATCAATTTTTTTATGAAGCCCTTCTCTCCACACTAACTTGAAATATGAAGACAAGGATAAGGATGGAAAACAATTTAAGCGGACGTGGTTACCTGTTAGTGAGACTTTGCTTCAGATGATTGATGTTCACTGGCCATCCCCAGTAACTACTTAGAAGTACAGAATGGAAATGTTATACGAGGGTCCACATGTATAGATGTTTAAAACGCGTGAAATTTTAGGTTTTATTTGTACATAACGATATGTAGTTTACAACTCTATGCTGATTCACTGTGAATGATTGGTATAAACTGAGCAACAATTACCAATTTTTTATTATTTTTTTAGCATATGCAAATTACTATACTTCCCTTTTTGTTTTTAGGTATTACGAACTGTGATCCTAACTGCCCTCTGACGATGTATGTGTCTAAGATGGTACCCACTTCTCATAAAAGTCGTTTCCACGCTTTTTTTCCTGTATTTTCCGGTAAATTAGCCAAAGGCATGAAGGCCCCTATCCTAAAACTGAAATATGTGGCATCAAGAAAGAACATTTAAACGAGCAGACAATACATAGAACCATCCGCATGATGCGTCGTTATGTAGAAGTCATGGAAAATGTCCCATCTGGAAACATTTACAGATTGTTCGGTGTGGATCAATTTTTGGTTAAGCCCGATACCATCACCACATTCACAAACAAGCAGAACTTGAATATCAAGAAGTTCAGCTTATCTTCCGTAGTACGTGTAGCTGTGGAACCGAAGAATCCGGCCCGTTCAGAAAAACCCGTAGAAGGTACGGAAATATTCGCTTTTATTGTGTGACTATCATTGTCTGTGTCATTTGACTTCAGGTTTGAAACCTTTGGCCAAGTCCGATCCTATGGTACTATGTGTAATTGAAGAATCTGGCGAATACATCATTGCCGGTGCCGGAGAGTTCCTCTTAGAAATTTGTCTGGAAGCCTTGGAGGGGGATCATCATTCGACCCTACTGGGTCTTACTGTACTACGTGTTAAGGTATACTACTGTATCTTACCGTTAAACCGTCAGCGAAGAATCTGACCAGATGTGCCTGTCAAAGTCGCCAAACAAATACAACAGATATTGGCCCAAGTATTTTAGGTTCCAGGCTTTTAAATATATGCCGTATGGATTTCTATCAACATGTAGTCTATAAGATGTAGTTTATAAGGCTCTGCAATATAAAAGCTTGGAGTCTCATCAGTGAATATAACATTGATTAAAAAGGATTGAAACGACATGCTAATCAGCTAGTGGGATACTCATAAATTATTTAGACGGATATATAATTAGAGAATGATATATATTAGGTGAGTTAGTGTACAGTTCTTTTGGTTTAATTTTAAAATATTTCTTCCGTACTCTAGAACAAATAAAACACGCACTATATAGAATTTTGAACGAAAAGTTGCAGGCGTCTGAAAATTTTGAAGCAAATGTGCTGTCTGGTATCTAGTACACTAAGAACAACGTTACTAATTATGTTCCTGTTTTTGTCTAGATGAATCTTCCACTGGCTTTTGGTTTATAGATCATACCAATTAATAAGCAAAAAAATGGCAACGCCCTCTTAATTTATTTTTTCAAATCATATTTAATGGAGTGAGTTTTATTCTTAATTCTATTTGCAGGATTCCAATGGGCAACAAAGCAATCCATCGTGGTGGCGGTTAGATCATTCCTACAACCCGTCGTATGTTGTCTTTATGCTTGCCTATTAGTCAATATCTTATTAGAAGTTCAATAGTCTGGGCAGACGTCCAGCCCAGACTCATTGAACTTGTTTGTCAGTGTGAAATTCAGGTAAATCTTTTATACAATTAAATTTTCACTCCATCTTAGAAATACGTTCCATATCTCAGAAAGCGGCACCAGATGATACAGCGTTGTATAAGTAGCAATTTTGAATTGTTTACATTATTATATCCCGGTTGATTTAGGCCTTCTATCCATTCTCAGATGATTCTCTAGAATCGACTTGTTGTAGGTATTTGAGTAATTAAAGTACTGGATACAACTTAGTCCATGCATATTTATACTTTAAAAACATCTCGATTAAAGCCACAACACAGAAATGAATCAAGAGTGAGGGATCTTCATCTTGTCCGGGTGGTTTTATCACGAGCATGCGCCGTAGCGTTTTTACGATTTTATATACAAAACAACTACTCTTAACATTTAATTATTCAACAATATATAAGCCGATTCAGTATATAGGCGCATCCACCCAATTATTATATGTCCAACTATATGTGTTGTAACATTCGCAAGATATGTTATATTAATGGTATATTACTTTCGATTCTAAAGAATTCTTACTTTTTGGCCATTTGGAATAGCGGAACTAATAAAACATTAACGATCGTTAACAAAATTATTATATTAACAAATGTTTTATTAAAAGATATCCAAAATTACCTGATTTCTGCTATAGATTTAATTGGCTGGTTTTCACAATGTGTCAACATGCTTGTTGAAAAATATGATTATAATGTTTCGCATTTATAATTTAATTTTTGGAGATATTTCTTCCAGTTTAATATGTTTAAAAAATATACCAAAAACCATACCATAAGTTATGTATCTAATATTTGACCGAACTGCTTTATTATTGAATTTTCCGTTTTAATATTATAATTTTTCTGGAAACATAATTATTTATCAGATTATTTATTTATTATAAAAGCTAGTACTGTACTAATATACGAAATTCTTTTTTAACATATCTAATATTTTATTTTGTTGTTTTTCAGGATACACATAAAATAAAGAAAGTTTTCCAGATCTCAGTCAATACTTGGACAAAATGTAAACGCGTCGTTAATGACAATCCATTTTTTTCTATAGTACAAATAAAAAGGGCGTGATCCACGTTCTCATCAGAGAGTAGACGGCAGACTGCATCTGCTTTTTAAATCCCAAATATAACAACTTGAGGGAGTCCAAACTTGCTGGAGAAAGCGAATTATAGGAGAATTGGGGAATTGGACAGTAGGGGTTGACAGTACTTTGGTTGAAGGCTGCAATCCGACGAACTGTAGCATTTAAAAAGGATGAGCAATTTAATATATATTTGGGTATACATGTATGCTAGAGCCTGGTCTGGAATAAGGCGTAAAATACAGCTATAAGAATCACTCGCTGTTCGGTGAACTTGAGAGGACAGTTTTGTCCATTTTTAAGGTCCACCCGATAGAGGTGCGGTGGGCGTGGGTAGAAGAATGAGTCCATAAAGATACCAGATAACTGAAGTAAGGTAGTACATTCCATCTTACCGTGAACTTGTTAGGTTTATTAAGTTGTCTTTTTATAGCATTCATATGAATCGTAAAATTCAATTAATGTTATCAACGTTTTTAGTATTTAAATTTCAAACGTTAATTCATCAATAAACTATTATATTTCTTGTCATAGATTTTATAATTAATTAATAAATTTTGTTGGAAAAATGACTTGTTTTAATGCATCCATTATAATATTTTTTAGAACCGATTTGGTGAAGGTAATTGGGCAATTAAAATACTGAATTCAGCTGAGCCGCTCTGTATTTATACTTTATGAATAAGTCGGTTATGGCCACATCACAGAATTAATTAAGATGCCGGAATCTTCATCCTGCCCGTGAGGCTATAACTCGATCTTGCTCCGTAGCGTTTTACATATTTATATTTCAAGGCAGCAAAATACTTATTTATGCAATCGTGCTTAAAAGCGCATTTACCATATAGGCGTCTCTAATCAATTATTTGTGTCTAAAATTCGGCCACCCTGACCTCGCAAAACTTCACTCCGACCTGCTCTTGGAATATGGTGGTTGTTATTCTGGTTTTTCTATAATGGAGACATACTCTTAACTACTTGATCTTTTAAAATTTCATACCTTGTTGATGATTTTTTCTTTATAGTTCCATTTCATACTGTGTACTTTCTTTATACTTTCCATACTGTGTATTTTATAACTTCTGTGAAATCAATTTTTTTACTTTTTGGGGTGACCTGCAGATTATTTCTTCGGTGAGGTCTGACTGCCAGACACCATTTTAAATTCTCTTAATGGTCTGGTATATTCAATGATTCTTTTTCTGTTTTCTTTTTTTTATGATCCTTATAATATACGTCTTGCTCGGACAGGAGTTCGGTGGTACTATGAACTTAACTTAAATATTATCTATATATTTTGATCAAACGATGATAACTCTATTCCTAATTTTTGAACTATTCTATACTGCTGGCGTAAAAACTTTCTGTTCGTCAGACTGCATGCATCCCATGTGATGGAGGGCTGGCTGTCATCATATTGTCGTCCGTAATGTAGACCTTTCCACGTCTGTTGTGGTGACTACCGATTGGTTGGCTACTCCTGTGCTGGCAGCCTGGCAGTAAACGTTCATGGCTACGTCGCTCGTGATGGCCCCCAGTTTTTGGTACCCTTCATATCATCAGCTAATTTGTTGTCACGTGCATTGGTTGTTCTTATCGTTGGAGTACCCCACATAGGTATGCCCCTTTTGCAAGCCCTCTTTACTTTCCTAAATATAACTATATATTTGTATTAGATATCGATGTTCTTTCCAGTTGCTCTATGTATTTGTGTTCTGAATCGCATCTTAAATTAATGACTTTATGTCTAACATGATCTGAGAATAGAATATATATTTTCATTGTGTAAAACTATCGAACACTTGTTACCTCCTAATGTCCAACCTCTTTGATAAACTTACTTTGAGCGGAAAGACAAAAAATAATTTGAATTCATTTAGTGTTTAATATCTTACTATGTATTTTATAGCTTATCACTTTTGGCGCATAAAAAATATAATACACATTTATTTAATTTTTAAGCATTTAATTTTTAATCCTAAGCAAGCAGACCTTGATACTTGAACAAGGCTTCTACTTATTGGCATATCAAGACACCAAATGATAGATAATCGAGGTAATAAAATATAAAAATTAATGAATATGTTAACAATAAAAAAATAAAATACGGAATAAGTTTTACAAGGAATAGACTATTTATTTCTAAAAATATTTGTCAACTGTATAATTAAATCATATATAGATAATAAACATACATTAAGCACATTTTTATAACATAATTTATTAGATACGGCAGTGTCTGTAAGTTGTCCTATTCTCTGTCTTTCTGAATTCCGAAAATTCCGTCTCTTTGAAGCAGACTCTGTGTCTAAACGTCTTAATACTTGATGTTCGAGACAATATCGCTCTGCATTATAAGTTGGGCCCTCACTCTAAAACGTTATCCCAACTATCATCAACTGGTACAAGTTTAATAGGTTCTAGAGGTGTTACCACTGTAGGAATGTTCGTCGGGTCGGTCGGTCGGTCGAAACGTGTGGCTGCCGCTGCGGTTATCTATCAGAACACTCACTACTATTTTTGGAAGGAATTTGCACGGGAACTTAAAACACTGGTTGAATCAAAGTTGTTTATTTCAACTTGCGATTGATACATGTGGTCGATGGGAGGATTGACAGGATCTTAGGTTAAGGTGAAGGAAGTACGGTAGCGCTGTGGAAGTGGTACTGTTACAGGGGGACGGTGATAAGAAAGAGCGAGACGTCGTCGTGATGGCCTTTTATACTCCAGAACTGCATGGTACCAATCCACCGGCGTTGCCAACCTTTGTAGTTGTTGATGGTGAATTGGTGGTGGCCTAAAGGGTCGTGGCGGTCGCCACACCACCTTTTCAACTTCACTGCCTTCTTTTATTAGCTGCAATTCTATACACTTTTTATCCGGGCAGATACTATGGTGTAACTAGTATAAAAAAAGTACTGTATTGGTTTTCTTTAATAAATAATACACCTTACATTTAATTCTTCTGGTGGTACACACACGGTGACATGTATTATAATCACAAGGGACTAGTACAATATTCCCGCTGTTAGCAGCTTTGCATTTCTTCAAATGTAATTCCATCCTTGATACTCTTATGTGATGTGAGTTATTGTAAGGACAAATAACTTTTTCATTGGGACTGTAAAATATCGGTTAAGTATTATCTTTAAATTCTTTGGTCATACATTACTCTCTTAATATCTCCATTGTTTAAATTTCTGTATTATGTGTTTTTAAGATATTTTAAAGTATACACTAATATAAATTGTTAATAGTTAAATTATAAACGTTTATACGTGAATAAATGCACTTAAACTTTGAAATATTTCAAGGAAGCAAACATTGTTTATCAAATTCTTTTATCAAAATATTTTATGTTTTCTTATTGATTACATATATGGAAGATTAAAGAATAAACTAGAGATGATGAAAGAAAATCGTTTGTAACTTCCGATGTATCGATAGTTACATAAATTATTCCATAAATATTATAAAACCTTTAAATAAACTATTAAATTTGGTACTTAACCTTAAAAGATTAGCTTCTCTACACTAATTAAAATAAAATATTTATTAAAAAATTCGATACTTTAATGTACATTTTACAATCTTTAAATAATATCGATATTTTTTTGGGCCGTGCCCTGTGTGTATGTTAAATCGCAATTTAAAATACTGACTTTATTTCTAACATGATCTGTGAAAAAAAACCTTTCTAAAATGTAAAACATAATCGAAACATAACGATTAATATACTTTGAAAACGGATATTTAATTTTATATATTAATATACTTTTTACAGTATTTACAAAACATCGGCCTATATATCAATATTTTTATTTTTTATTAAAAAATCTACATATTTTTTGTGAAATATCGAAGTATATTCCAGTAGCAGTAGCTGTTAAAAAATATTTATATTTTATTCATCCCTTATATCCATATACTTTTTTTAAAAGTTGACCTTGAAAGTGAAAGGAATACATAAAATTAAACAAATTAACTCGGCGGGAATGTGACACTAGTTGGAAATATCATTCAACATCTTTCATTCAAGATCAAAATGATATTAAGTCGACTGCACGTTGTCGATATGTTCCCGTGCCTCACCTCCGAATGGTTCCAGAACAGTCTCCGTTAGTTCGTTGATCGAAACGCATTGGCTTGCCTTACCTGTCGGACCAATAAGGTAGTATTTTTGTCGAATAAAGGCCTCTTATTTAAACAAATAAGGTTAGAATATAATGAACATTTTAAAGACTAGAACATCTGTGCTGAGGTTATAACAGTGAGTTAAATAAGAATTTCTTTATTAAAATAAGTGGTGACAGTGATAAAATAGCCGATGGATTATCCCCTTCAAAAATGGTAAAGTCAGACTGTGTAGAAACTTTGCTTTTCGTCTTATCAGAACAGAAGCTGGAAATAACTGAATTAGCTTAAAAATGCTGTATGGCGTGGTAAAATTACTCATCTGGTGCTTCTAATGCACAAGCTAGAATGGTTTGGATATGCAATTAATCTAAACTAAAAATTAGGGGTAAGTGATAACATTATAATTGTTAAGGCAAGTCAATCTGTCAAAGTCCGGTACATACTATACAGTACATAGTTACTATTTGAATGTTAAGCTATATATAATAGTACAGGAAAAATATGTAACAGACCTTATTCTTGGGTTTACTAACAAATAATTTCCGAGTTAACTTGCCTATAATGCAACAACTCTCTGAATTGGCGTCAATGTCCTGTATGAAATGCTTTTATTTCTTGGTAAATAAAATACAAATTCAAATATTATAATGGTCACTATCTTGATAATATACTAGGTGTTGCAACGGTGATTACAATAACAATCGTATATCAACTACGTCAGCAAAATACTCTTCGAGACTCTAAGAAACTATATGATTTCTGGTCAAGGCGTCGGCCTTTGTAGCCAAAAAGTGTCCATCTCAGCATTCCCATTGCTCGGTCCCGATACCACGTCTGTCTCGATTAGCGAATGAGTCATCAGGTGCCATCTATGTAATTGGTTAACAATACCGATCTATATTTTCTTATAGCCCATCTCTTAGTGATTATGGAAAATTTCACTTGATTCATTTACCACAACGACCTATTTTGACGCACTGTATTAAGTAACATTGAATACGGACTATATCTTTTTACTCTGAAGCGGCAATAGAAATAAAAAATTCTGGGAATATACGAATAGTTAATTTAAATCAAGAAAGAAGTCATCTGTTTGTACTCAATCATTGCAAAAAGGCCCATGCTGAATCCAAAAAAGAAATCTTCATAAAATCCCTATTCCTACTCTGTTGTGTGATAACAAGACATAGCATTTCATTATAATGATGACTGTGGTGCAGAAACATCTACTAGATGATAGAAACACCACCTAAAATCTGTCATTCGATGGCAAAATGACGGCAAATCGACTGCTACGTTGTCGATATTTTAAATTATTATTTACATATAGGGAAAATAGTTTAGTGGGGGATTTACAGATTTGCGGCTAGCTGCATATTGAAATTTTGCAGTTAGTCTTAAGTCTGCAATACGTTAACCTAATTCACAAACATACTAAATAATTTTTTCTGTTAATTAGATTTTGCAAATACTAAAATATCGCAATATAATATAGTTTTAAGCAATATAAATAAATATAATTTTGCATAGTACTAGGATTTGTATTAAAAGTTTGAGTCTCGTTTTCCTCATTTTTCCGCTTTCTAACATTTAAATTTTTAGGGCGCTTCGATTTCATTTGGATTATTTTATCATATTTCATATCACATCATAGTGCAACCAGCAGCAAAAAGAACATAAATGAATAAATGGAACTAAAATGTATTAAGGCAAATAATGTAAATTTGCCTACAATATAACGACTACTGTGTGACTATAACTAAAATAATTTTAAAAATAGTTTAATATTTTTCTTTGTACTTCGAGATTTTGACTGTTTATGATCTGTGATCGGTGGTTAATTGAAATATTACTCCAAAAATATAAGGTTTTTTTTTGTTCTGGCCTAAAATCAGGCGGTGGAATGCATGACGCATACCTGGTCGCGGAGACTTGCCCTGGAGTGACAAGTTGGACCGGGTTATGTGGGACTGTTGATGAATGATGTTGTTTTCCTTTGTGAAAGAGTTGAGAGCGTAGAGTATTGCCCTCTTGGCAAGCTTCGAAATGGCGCTGAGAAGGCTGATAGGCCTGTAATCAGATGGAGATGATTTTGCTCCTTTCTTGGGTATAACCGCTTTATGTGCGTGTTTCCAAGACGCCGGGAAGTGTTGCAGTCTCATGATGGAGTTAATGATGTTTGCCAGTTCTGCAAGCTGCTTATGCGGGAGCTTTTTTAACTGGGTAATCGACATTCCATCGAAACCTGGAGATTTTTTGGTTTGAAGTTTGGCGATCATAGTCTGTAGAGACTTTGGAGACACAAAATGGTTGAGAAGAAAGGCGGGGGTTACTGGTCTTTTGACGGAGTTGGATTCGTTGATGACAATGTCAATGTCTTTAGCTTTAGTGTTCTGTGCGGGTGGGAGGCATTTCATTTGAGCTTCGTAGGTCTCCGCAAGGAGCTCGACTTTTTCTTGGTCAGTGACTGTGAAATTTCCTGTAACCGCTGACTTCAGGGGAGGGATGACATTGTGCGTCTTCCCCACGAGGCATTTGGAGACACGCCAGAAGGAAAGGGGGCCATCCAGCCTTTGGTCCGCGAGAAATGAGTTCCATTTCATTGCTCGCCAAGTCGAGACGGCCGCCCTTACCCTCTTGCATGCTCTGGGTGAAGCAGCATCAAGGGTGAATCGAGCTAATCTGCATAAACCGTTTTTGATGCGAATTTCACGTTTAAGAGAAGCGGGAAGGTTGTTTTTCCACGGCTGGGGTTGTGATGAAATTTTGACTGTGGCAGATTCGTGAGCAGACTGAATATCGCGAGTTAGCTTCAGTACGGCTTCCTCGAGGTGTTCTGGTGTGTTAATTTTCGGAATTGGATCGAATTTCAGGAGAAGAGATTGGTAGTTTTTCCAGTCGGTTTTTTTCCTGAATCTTGTTAGTGGGACTTGAGTGGTGGCGCAGATTCCGAGTTTGAGAAGGACCGGACGATGATCAGAGTCTAGTTCGTCAAGGACTCGAACTTCGGAATCACGATTTACGTCTTGAAGAATAAAGAAATCAAGGATTCTTGCTGCGCCTTGAGAGACTGTACTAGGGTGATGGGTGGGTTCATCTGGCAAGGCAAGACCGTAGCCCAGATCTGCACATAGAGCTACGATGGCGTTACCTGCGGGATTCGCTCTGGAACACCCCCAGATGGGGTGGTGGGCGTTGAAGTCGCCACCTATTATTTTCGGAAATTTTCCTTCCACGAGTGATCGGTATTCGGCATAGTTGAATGCAGAAGATTTCCTGTACAGGGATTTAATCACGAAGGGACGTTCTTGGATATCGGTTTTAATGGAGGTTGTTTCGAAGTTGTTTACTGATAACGATGGAAGGAGCTCGTGTTTGACTCCTTTTCTAACGAGAATAGCGGTTCCACCGCCTCGACTCGGTGTTCTATCGTTTCTGTAGACCAAAAAGTGTTCGAAAGACAGACGATGCGAAGGTTTCAGGAAAGTTTCCTGGATGAGCACGATGTCGACGTCATAGAATGTCATGACATCTTCCAATTCCGCTTGCTTTCCGCGTAAGCTATTTGCATTCCATGTCATCAGTATAAGAGATTTCGGAACAGCCATTTCGAAGAGTTAAAGGCTGCTGGAAGTTATAGAGACAGGTAAGTGTTGCCGCCTAGGCAGCGACATTTGGAAAAAGACGAGCAAGTTGGTGAGCCAGGGCGATCACTTGCAGGAAAGCCTGCGGGTCAGTAAACGCCTGTATTGTGGAGTTAAGGTCCGGTGTATTGGTTGGAGCAGGAGTTTGAGTTGGAGCAGGCTGGGTGGCGCTGGCTAATTTTTGGGCTAGCTTCCTGCCACCTTGGTTACTCCATGCAGAACCTTGTGGAGGCCTGGTTTCGGTCGGAATTTTTGGTTTTCTTGGAGCAGGAAGGCAGCTGCAACCGCTGAAGTTTGCGGTATGAATTTCACTGCAGTTGCTACACTTTCGAGGTGCTTCTGGGATTTTGGTACAGTATCTAGTGTCGTGATGCCCGGCACATTTGACGCAACGTGGGGGGGCTCGGCAATATGAGCTGGAGTGCCCGAAAAGTTGGCAGTTGAAGCACTGCACTGACTGGCCGTTTCCCCTCTGGACCTCGACCTTCACTGTGATGACGCCGAGTTTGGTCATATATATGATCTGTCGCTCCTTCGCGAGGAACAACTACCTGAACAATTGGTAGTTCTATCCCGGATTTTAATTTCCATCTTTGCACCAATTTGGGATGGAAGCCTTGATCAAAGAGAAGTTCACGTACTTCGTCAATGCAGAGTGATTCTGGGATGTTTTTTATTATTACCCGGAATGCTCTCTCCTCCGGATGACAAAAGGAATGGTAAGGGTAATTCCTTTCCTCGAGCAGGGTAGTAAGTTTACGGTAATTGTCGCTTGTGGCGACGAATAAGAAAATGCCCTCCTTTTTGTTTCGGGTTATGATGTCTATTGATTGTGCCTTAGTAATTCTAATGAGCTCCATGAACCTCTTCTTGTCACGGAGCACTATAGGCGGAATTTTTTCCTTTGGGGGACTTTGAGAAACAGTCGCCGAAACGGTTGGCACTGTTTTTGCTGTGGAGGTTAAGACTTGTTTAGTGGCCTGGCTACTTACCTACGCAGGTTGGGTTGGTCTTGTGGTAACTTGTTTCGGTACTGGCTGTGGGGCCGTCTTGGTGGTCGGCTTGTTTTGCACTGGTCTGGTGGCAAATTTTGTAATCGAAGGCTGTATTAAGTGATTTGGGAGCCTGTTTTCCCTTGTTGCCGGGCCCTCTTTTCCTTTTTCCCACCAAGGTGAAACCGTTTAGCTGGTGTCTGGGTCTGGATTTCTATGGCAGCGGGAATCTTTACTTCCATGGCATCTTTTTGATGCTTCATGAATTGTGCTATCGTAGCTGTGAGAGTTTTGATTTCTTCCTTGAGATCTTCGGAAGCCTTTTCGCTCTTTTCCAGCTTTTCCGTCTGTTTGGGCTTTTGCGAACATTTTAACGTCAGCTATCTGCTTTCGCAGGTCTTCGTTCTGTAAAAATATAAGGTCTAAAAGGATTAGTTTTCCAAACAATTGACAATGATCCTATTTCAATTGTTTAGTATTTTATTTACGTATTTGTTAATATTCGAGAAGCTACCCGGTCGTTCCGTTTTACCATTATCCCTCAAGTCGGAAAGAATTAAACAAGTTACAAAATTTTAAGCATCTGTTGTTAATATGAATTGCTTATCAAAGTTAGGATACATTAAAATACTATCAGATGTTATAATTTTTTTACATTTTTCAAAATATGTTTTATTTTTTTAATATGGAATTAAGAGATTTCAAGAAATTTTAAACAAATTTAGAATATCAAAAAGACCTATAAATTTTTTTAAAATTGGAAAATATGGAATTAAGAGGTTTCAGAGATCTAACAAAAGGCTTGCCGGTGATAACCCCAAGTTGTCGTTATTGTGGAATATTTGTAATTTTTTCTATATATGTAGGGAACGACACCTGATCCATCTGTCTGACGGAGCCGTATCTACGTTTCAAGAATACGCTCTGAATGGTTACGCTTGTTTGTGGAATAGCCGCCACCGAAAGAATACGTTCGAGTGGCATACAATAATGATTAGTTTTTAATTTTTTGTTATATTAATTTTGGTTATAATTTATATTAACAGAAGCAACCGTACAATTATTATTATTGGCTTGCCATAAATTATGAATTATGGGTAATGTAACACCTATACACTGATACACCTATATACACTAAACAAGTTCCTGTGGTTTGGTTCGCTTCGATCTTCTGATTTCCCGCGTGTTGTCCAATAGCTGTATAGCTTTCACGTTACTGTGATTATGCAACCGTAGTTCAAGGCGAAATCTTGGATCACTTCTTGTATTCATTTGATTTCGAGGTCATTGATAATTATTCGCAAAACTGTTTGATGTTTGGCGTATTATCAATATATGGCATTTGTCAACCCCTTATGTGCACACCATGGATCCAAATTGGCTTTATGATTGACTGATAAACCAATCTCTTTGATTTTAGGTTAAGTGGAGAGTATATTTCAATTAACCAATACATTTTCTTGACTTTGAATCTAATCTGCTCTGCTTTTTGTCTAACATGAGGTTTTTAGTTTAACCTACTATCGAGACATATTTCGACGTATTTAGCTGATTCTGCTTGAATCAGGCATCTGTCAAGTGATATAATTATGTATTTGTCATTTTACTTCAATTCAAAATTAACATGGACGGATTTGGAGCGATTAAGCCATATTTTTCAGTCTCTAGTCCATTTGTAGATTTTTTTACCGCTACTTGTACGTTATCTACAGCCTTAGATAACTTAGACAATTTTTAATATGAAAACTGTGTCGTCGGCAAATGTTCCAAGTATTGTTTCTTCTGTTGTAGGGATACGTGGATCTTCAGCTGAAATAGGGTTGAGTGTAGAGATTGCTCGTGCATCTAAAACTCTAAATTTTTTCAAAATGTTATTATTCGAGGAGTCGACAGTAATTGGGGGGAAGCAATCTGTTCATTTTGTATATTAATCCCAAATGCCGTACCCGGTCAAAAGCTTGTGAGACGTCCAGTAATATTGCAGGGCAGTATTTCTTTTCTTCGAGTTCCTTTTTAAGTACCGCTGTTACTCTATGCGCTTCGTCCATTTTTGAGTGGTGATTTCAAACTGCAAATTGGAAATCTGGTATTTCTATAAATTACTTAATGCGTTTTAACAGCAGTTTCTCATATAATATTGATATCGTAGGTAACAGCGAAATACACTGGTAAGATATAACTTGGTCTACTGGTTTATCAGGTTTTTTAAGCAAATGAATTCGAGCAACATTAAATAATTCCGAAACATGCTTCAGTCTCAAACAGGCATTGAATATTCAATATATCTTTTATTAACCAGCCTTTTTAGGATTGATGTTAATATAAATTTCTGTGGCAACTTCTATTGGAGAAATCTGATTTACAACAACATCGGTCTTATGAACAGGATTTGTATCTATTGCAGATTCTATAACCGTCGGTTTGTCGCATCTAGTGCTAACAATACTGGAGTGTGATCAAATGATACTTCGCAAAATCTCTCGATTTGTATTTAATTTGAAGAGATGCCTTTCGAAATGTAAAAGTCCAGTAGGTCTGATAATTTTTACTGCCCCAGTAAGTGGGTTTGCGCCCAGAGTAATAATTACATGTAATTCCAGGTATTATTAATCGTGAACCTCAGGCTGTATGTTTAACATTTTTTTATTATTTAGTTATTATATTGTTACTAGTCGTTTCCGTCTAACCTACGATTTGTCTTTGTAATAACTTAAATCTAGGTATATAACTAGGAGGACCCATCGGCCCTATCTCAGTCTTTGGTGAAATAATGTTTATACGTGTCACTGCTGAATTTTTTAATATATGCACCTCACTACACAATGCTACACAAGATCAGGTGATTTGATTTTCTTGAGTCTATGTCGTGTTCTGGTGGTATCTTTCCTCATGCTCCCTTGCAATTCTCTTGATTTCTTTACTGACTGTGGGTATCTGAAGGTCTCGATGTAGGTAACAAGTGCTATAGTATTTGGGTACACCCACAATACCTCTCAGGACTTTGTTCTGAAAAACTTATTTGATTTATGTTACTCTTTGCAGAACATCCCCATAATTGAACTCCGTATGTCCTTATATGTGTTAGTAATTGCTTATATATTAGCAATTTATTATATACTGTTAATTGTGATTTTCTTCCAATTAGTCAGTAGATTTTCCTATTTTTCAACTCCAGTTCGTTTCTTTTCTTCTTCATATGTTCCTTCCAGCGAAGTTTTGCATCGAGATTCATTCGAAGATGTTTAGCGTTGTTGCTATATGGAAATATAGTGTTATTTAATCTTATTGGTGCTTGTACGGTCTGTTTATATTATGAACTGCACGTGTCCAATTATTTAAATTGTCACTTGCCTGTTGTAATTTTCGTGAGGCTTCTTCAGTATTATCTCCGACAGCTATAATCGCAGTATCATCAGCAAATGTAGCCTTCGTAATATTTTCCATTTGAGGTATATCACAAGTGTAGAGCAGATAAAGCATTGATCCCAGTACACTTCATTGTGGTACACCTGCTTTAGCTTCTTTTATTGTAGAGTAAGCTTCTTCTTGTTTGACTCTGAAGATTATGGTTGTAATGTATGATTTTAATAGTTAGGTGTGTTGTTTTGGTAGTATTTTCTGTAGTTTATGCATAAGGCCTTCATGCCACACCTTATCGAAGGCTTGTGTTACATCTAAAAATATAGCTGAGCATACTTTTTTACTTTCGTAGGCTTTTTCAATAACATCTGTTATTCTGTGGACCTGGTCAATTGTTGAGTGCTTGTTAAAAACCCAAACTGGTGTGTAGGTATTAGGCTTTTTTTCTTTATATGATCGGTTTTATTCTTTTCAACAGGAGTTTTTCAAAACCTTAGATATTATTGGGAGCAGTGATATAGGTCTAATTTCCACATAGGTCTCTTATAGACGAACTGTGTAGACATGAACGCTTTAAATATTTTGGGACTTTCCAGATTGAGTAATCAGTTTCTTTATCACGTGTTACATTTCTCAGATAATCATTTATGGTTTTGTTTTTTATTTCCCTTTTCACTCTTTGAGTTATATTGTTTAAACTATTTTTATTTTCAGGTGTTCTGTTTTGTTGCCATTTTTTTCGTAATTTACGTTTTTCAGCTACCATTTCCTTCACTTCTTTTGGATAATTAATTCCTTTAGTTGTACTATTAATTTGTGGAGTATTATTCCAAGCAGCTTGTTGAATATCAACTACGAATTTCTCTGCTTCAAAATTTAATTGTTCAGTTGTCTTGAGGGGTACGTATAGTAAATTCGTTTGTTCAATTGTTCAGCAAATCGTTCCCAGTCTGTTCTCTTGATTGTTAATGTTGGGTTTCTTTCTTGTCTTATTATATTTTCGCTCAACGTCAGAATCACTGGCGTATGATCTGAACTTATCTCAAAATTTTCTTCGATCTTTTTATAGTTGGCTGTTATGTTTCTTACTATGAAGAAATCTAACAGGTCTGGGGTTTTCTCTTGATTAGTCGGCTAATAAGTTGGTTTTCCAGTTGACATGTAACTACATCATTGTTCAGCAGCTGCTTTATGCCGTTCATTGCCTTTAGTTGATGTCATTCTGGGTCCCCATCTAATATTTTCTGCATTGAAATCAACTCCAATTTTAAATATTTCTCCCAGGTTGCTTAGGACATTCAAATAATTTTCCTTTTTTTGATTGTATCTTCTTCTTCACTTCCTTCTCTTGCGGTGTTAGCTGGATGTATGGTATGATAAAATGTATATCCTCTAAATTGTATAAGGACTCTTTTGTTAAATGGGTTTCTGATATTAGGCAAATATCTATTTTTTGCATATCTAGGAATACTTTTAAGGTAGCGTGATGTTTCTGCATTTTGCACTGTATTTTGGTTTAGTTCTGCATTAATTTTTCACTTTTAGCTGATGATGGAAGCGCTCTTGCCATAGCTTTGATGCCTCTGTTTTTTTTGTCGTCATAAGAGTGCCATTACAGTTTCAGCAACTCTGAACAATCTATTATTTTTGTGAATATTGTACGACATTCGGCGTCGAGTTTTATTTGTCCATTGTTCAGTACCGTTGCTTTGAATATTATATACTTGGACCTCATCGTAAAGCAAGTCAAAGTCGGTAATATTACTTACCATACTTGGGGGTGACCTGGGCATTCTAATTTCTTTATTTTGTTCATTATTTGGTTTTACTTTTATTTGCTGTGATGATGATCCCCGGGGAATTATTTGCTTTTATTTTTTTACTTTTACCCGTTATTCAGCCTATTTCTTTCTGCAATTCTTCTTCATCTGTTTCGTATATAACAATTGGACTGCTTTTGTTGGCTTGGTGGTTTGTCCTTGCCTTCAGAGCTTTGTTTATTTAGTTGTAGCTGGAGGGCATATATTTGTTTTTGAATATTGGTTAATGCGATTTCAAGACTCTCTGATTTTTCGTTCATCCACGCATTGTAGAGTGCCCGTTCGTTCTGGGTTCTAGTTGTGTTTTCTACATTCAAAACTGCAATATGTGATATCCTGATGTCGATATTTCCATTTTATCTATTTTTTGTGTAGTGTTCTCATATTTTTTACGTGTTGTTGAAATAATACTGTTATTTTTATGTTTAAAATTATCCTACCCTGCATTTGTGGTCCAGATATTCAGTTTCGGCTCTTAACGTTTTATGACATTTTGCATTTATTTTCTACTGTACTGACCTTTTTTTCCGATGGCACTTTCACTTTTTCTGTTTATTCTAAAATCTCCTCCAATAATATATCTTGGGCTTAA
This sequence comes from Rhynchophorus ferrugineus, assembly GCF_030347505.1. NCBI lineage: Eukaryota > Metazoa > Arthropoda > Insecta > Coleoptera > Curculionidae > Rhynchophorus > Rhynchophorus ferrugineus. The sequence goes on from NW_027472680.1 coordinate 304,491, forward strand.
TTTTAACAATAAATATCTATAACATGAACATAATAAAGGAGGATTTTATATATAATAAATGGATATTAGAAAGAGAAAACTGGAACACTCTATGAACAAATTATCATGAAAATCAATCAGGGTGGTACAGACACTAGAAATAGAAAATAAGAAAAGCGTAGTGATTCTGAACATGGCGTCTTTGGAAATGATGTGTTATGAAGTTCTAACATCTCTAGGATGTGTTACAACAACATGTCGTCAAAATGTGGACAAATTGTACATTTAAAAAGAAGTGGCAATCCCGTCTAGTTCATTTACACTTTCCTTCAAATTTAATAAAAAACATAACTGATATTAAATTAAACGGTCTAAAATATCGCATTACTAGATCGATTTCTATGTACCATAGATATTTGGAACCATTCATGATTTTCTTGAATAGTACAAGTCTTCGTCGGTATTTTTGGCCAAAATGTTGAGAAAATATTAACAGTAGAACTCGCTTTTATTCTATTATGTAATATCTAGAGGAATAATACTAAAATTATGGATTTATAAATACATAAGGATTGATAATCAATTTATCATAAACATATAAGTTGCATTTAATATATCTTAATATTAAACTTGAAAATCCGTTGTAGATCCTTCAGGTCTCTCCTAAAACCTCTCTGAATATCAATAATCAAAATTCCCAAATTTAAATAAAAATATGCTACCTATCTAAATATACATATATTTATCTTAATCAATTTTAAGGCATATTGATATTTATTTTTCTTGTAAATACTCTAATATGCATCAATGATGCTGATGTTATAACAAAGCGATATTTAAGTTCAAAATAGCTATTCATTTCAAAAATATACGAAATATCTAATACCTGCATAACTAGACATTCAAAACTCTTTTGATTTATTTGTAATATAAATATTGTAAGATCAATTTCGTATTAAAATGGTACTGATAAAATAAATTGATTATGGCCAAAAGCATACCCTTAATCTAGTATTATTTTATCAACCACCTTATAATACACTAATATTAATGATTTACTGAAATCCTTATTTGGGATTTTTATTAATTAGACCTCATAAATGAAATTGACGATGGGCGATAATTGAAATTACAATTACTGACATGTTTAAATGTACTAGGTAAACTAATACATATTTATCTCAAAATATCTACGTTTCACTTATGAAATTAGGAAAAATACAAAACAACAATATTACAATAAACATAATTTATTTAAGTATAAAGGACATTAGGATAAAGTTATGTTATTTGTGTTACATCCACTTCATCGATTTTCTCTGAACTATTTCTTAAGGGTCTAAGTTATATAGACTCACTAAGATTGTGGTAACATTGGCCAATAACTGCAAATTTATCATCTTCTTTCTAATTGAGGTAGACGTCCATATATCCACCTTGTGGGTTATATAACAGTATACATCTTGTATCTTTCAACTCATTTGCCCATGGTTCTACACTTATTGTGTCATTTTCATCTCTATTAGCTGTGGATTCAAAACCATAAGCGGCTTTTATGTTTTGGAACTCTTCGTGAGTCACTAAATCTATTCTTCTTACATTAGTAATATCCACATCGTGTCTTACATCATCCTCTATAACATTAAATGGTATTTTAGCTGCTCATTTGGTTACAATTTATTCTCTATTTGTTTTCGAGAGCTGCAGGAGTTTAAGGTATTTTCATGTCCAAAATATGTTTTGGTGAATTCTACTTCATATTCTTCACCTTTGTTCTAATTTAATACTTGCTAGGCAATGTGTATTTATCTTGTTTCTTCCTTGAACTTCCTTGGACCCTGAAATATTATGCTAGCACAATATAAAGAAATATAGCTTCTTCTCTCTTGACACGAGGTTGGGGCTTGCTCCATATCATTTTCCCATATTTGAATTTCTTTAAAGGTATTAAATTTCAATAACTCCTCAACGTTTAAGTTATGAGTTGACTGTAAATGATTCATTAGAAGATTCGCTTACATTATAGTATGCTCGCATAACTTACATGTGTACAGTATTTTTGTTACTTTGGTATCTTCATTAATAGCAGGATGCTTTGTTTTGGATCCACGCTGTTTCAATATTTGTTTGCTGCTATATTTATTTTCGCAAGTAAAATATTTAAAAATGAATACACCCTTCAGATTTAATGCAGATATTTTTCTAAAACATAAAATTATTGTAAGATTCAGCAGGAAATTCTCTTGTTATGGACATTCAAATTAGAGCAGGTATATAACTTCGTACAGTTTTCAAAATAGAAAAGCTTCTTTTGTTCCATGTTTTGTCTTTCCATAGCAATTTGATTTTCTTATATAATTACTTAATTCTACTATTATAATATAAAACAAAGCAATATATATAGAAAAAATTAGTGTATACAATAATATAAACTAAATATTTCAATCAAAAACTAAATAAACTAAATAAACTATATTTCAATACAATCGTAAATTAAACTATCTAAAATTATAAAAAAGACTAATTAAGTAATAATTTGGTTAAAAAATTTGCGGTTGCACTCGAAGAAGCGCAATTTTCCCCACTAAGAACACAAAGCGAAATGCACGTAACAGCCTTGGCGTGAAATTTAAATAAAAAACAATTTTTTTCTGGAAATAAATTTGTTAAATTAAATTCAATTAAATAAATAAATATATATATATATATATATATATATATATATATATATATATATATATATATATATATTTATATATATATATATATATATATATATATATATATATTTATATATATATATATATATATATATATATATATATTTATATATATATATATATATATATATATATATATATATATATATATTATATATATATATATATATATATATATATATATATATAAAATATGATATATAACAATAAATATAAATTTATAATGTAAATTTATATACATTTATCTAAATTTATCTAAAAATATAAATATAATATAAAAAATATATATCTATAAAATATAAATATTATATACATAAATATAAACCATAAGCAAAAAACTTTGGTGCATAGCAAAATAAAATTACCTCTTCCATCTTTCCGTCAGTACTTTTAATATTTTATCCGAAAGATCATTATGGAATGTACAATTGAAGGAGTTTTAATTTACTTTTTTAAAACATTTGACAAAAATTTTGTTATATAATCGACATGGCAAAATCGCTGAATAATTTAAGATATAGCTCAAAGACCTACTGACTACTTGTATATTAAAACAATTTTGTTAGAGTTTGGGACACGATATATTGTCTTGTCTCTATAAAATCAGTCTCAATTTGTGGGTCTACTAATTTATTCATAATTGTATGTAAACAAAAATCATATTTCATATCTTTTTTAAAATGTTATACCAATTAACCTGAGATATACACTACGGTACAACGTAAAACTTTGTTTGCTGTTATAGGAACAGCTGGACTGAAGTTATAGTCAAGTAATTAACAGTAAAAATGAGCAGAAAGGGGGATACTAGTTGAATGAATACAAACTTTACCTTTACCTTCTGGAGTTTGTTCAAGTGTCGATGATACTTGCTTCGAACACCCTGGTTGCGGGCTTGGAATGATGGATATAGGTACTACCAAGTAAGACAGTTTTGAAATTAACAATTATGAACAGAGATGTGATTGAGTCCTTCAATTTACCTTCGATATAATTTTGATTTTGATCCACTTCAATTTGTACATGTTCTGGGCTCGTGATATTATTTTCACCATAACTAAATTGTTCATAAGTACTTAAAGGAAGGTTTAAATGTATCACACAAATATCTCACGTGGTAACGATAATAAATTATGCCTCATGTTTAACCAACCAGTTTAGGATTTTAAAAGTTTTCTACTCACTTCTTAAGGATCGCTTTTTTAACGGAAAACGATGATGCATTTCCTCACTATCTGTGCATCCGGACACACAACACTTCATAGATCGGGAATACATTTCAACTACGGACTTCTACCTAGTAATAAAATAAAATAATAATTTAGTCTATAAACGTTATAAAAAGCTGACCACACTGTTCTCTACATAGGGCACGTTAAAAATGGGGTGCAAAATAAACAAACCATAGAACGAAATGAACGAATCAGATTCCGTCGCGGCTCTTAGCAGTTTCATGTTGGACGTGGCGAAACATTTCGCCAAAATTTCCATAAATTTCCATATATTCGCAAAATGTTACCAAAATACCCACCTACGAAACTTCCTGCCCTACTCGTATTTAACATAATAGTTAGGGGAGCATAATTGCCAACGCCTCCGACCGTTTTAATTTGGTAATATTAGGTACGTCTGTGTTTCTATCCGGTAGTTTCCAGAACAGTTTCAAATTTAAAAAATTAAAATAATATTTTTAAATTTTCAAACAAATTCCGGTACATTGTTACTATTTGATTGTTAAGCTATATATAATAGTACAGGGAAAGAATGTAATTGACCTTATTCTTGGGTTTGCTATAAATAATCTTGTTCGTTGATTGAAACATATTGCCTTGTCTTACCTTTCGGACCAATAAACTAGTATTGTGGTCGAATAAAGGCCTTCTATTTATCCTGTCAAGTGTGTGTGTTTAGAATATAACGAACATTTCAAATACTATAACATTTGTGCTGAGGTTGTAATAGTGAGTTAAATAAGAATTATTCTATTAACATAAGTGGTGACAGTGATAAAATAGCCAATGGACCATCCCCGTTAAAATGGTAAAATCAGACTGTGTAGGAACTTTGCTTATCGTCTAATCAGAACAGAAGATAGAAATAACTGAATTAGCGATAAAATGCTGTATGGCGTGATAAACCTCCTCATTTGATGCTTCTAGTGCACAAGCTGTGCCGTCAACTATGATGTCAAAATTTGTTTGTCAAAAATCTAAACTACAAATTGTAAGTGATAACATTGTAATTGTTAAGACAAGTGAATCTATCAAATTCCGGTACATTGTTACTATTTGAATGTCAAGCTATATATAATAGTACAGGTAAAGAATGTAATTGACCTTATTCTTGGGTTTGCTATAAATAATCTCCCAGTTAACTTGCCTATAATGCAACCACTCTCTGATACGGTGTCAATGTCCTGTAAGAAATACTTTTATTTCTTGATAAATAAAATACAAATATTCAACAAACATTATAATGGTCACAATCTTGATAATATACTAGGGGTTGCAACGGTGATTACAATAACAATCGTATATCAACTACGTCAGCAAGATCTTCTTCGAGAGACTCCAAGAACCTATATGAATTCCGGTCAAGGCGTCGTCCGTTGTATCCGAAAAATGTACATCTCAGCATTCCCATCGTTCCGACCCGTTACCACGTCCGCCTCGATTAGGGAATGAGTCATTAGGTGCCCTCTATGTAATTGGTCAACAATGCCGATCTATATTTTCTTATGGTCCATCTCTTAGTGACTATGGAAAATTTCACTTGATTCATTTACCACAACGACCTATTTTGATGCACTGTATGCAGCATCATTGAAAAATTCTGGGAATATATGAAAAGTTAATTTAAGTTAATAAAAGCACCAGCCTTCTTTCTGTTCTGTCATCATTGTAAAGTCATCCATTTGTACTTAACCATTGCAAAAAGAATATTTGAAATATGTACATAATAATCCTTGTAATAACTAAATAAAAATAAACAAAAACCTTATCTGTGTTCCTTATTTATTTTTTGAAGTCGGATTAATTTTCTTGTTAAAAACATTATGTTTTTCTCTTTTTGGTGTTAGATATTTGCTCAACAAATTATGCAGTTATTATATTAAGTATTATAATGGGCATGTCAAGTAAAGTTGCAGTCTGTTTGAGGAAAAATATGAATAAAGGAACAATGATTGAAAATAAGAAATGCTTCAGGCACCGGGGTCCGCTACCTAACCTAACTGATTTGACAGGCATTAACCAAACTAGAACACCCACGAAAAGTCGTTGTTTCCACCGGGAATCGAACCCGCGACCTCCACCTGTGGTCTGAAGACTCTAATAACTAATCTCTACGGCTTCTCATATGATATGGTTAGTCTTTAAAAAGCAAACTGAACGAATTTGTACGGATAACTAATAAAGAATAATTAACTTAGATATTATAGACAAACATATGTGCATTTTCAATTTTTCGTTCCCTTTTCAAGACCATAGGAACCTTTAATTTATTTAATAAACTCTGCTTTTTTTGGAATTCTGTTTGGTCAGCTGATTAAAGTCCTTGTTGATGTGGAACGCGTGTTTGGTGTTGATAAGGATTTGGTATAGGAATTTTGCGATTATACTACGGTGAATTTTTGAAAAGGGATGAGTGAAAAATTCCTTTTGAACCTTTGCACTAATGTATTTGAGTAATTCTGTATATGAGGCGCTCAAATTTTTTTCTCCGCTATTTCTAAATTTGTTCATCTCTTCATGGCCGATGTACTTAGACTACTAAAACCCGTCTAAATAAAGGAGTATGTCTTATAGAGAACCATAATTATTAGAGACAATTTGCTTTTTCTACACGTGGGAGGATACAGGATTCTCTGTGGATTATAACGGCCTGGGTTTTCTTTGGGTTGAATTGCAACTTCCAAAAGTTTAACCATTTAACCTCATTATTTAATTGTCCTACAAAAACTTCAATGTGAGAATATTTTTGTCTTCAGAGATATCGAGCTATGTATATCTTGATTGTGAATTCTTCACGCCATAAACAAAATCTAAAGGGCCGGCTTGGTTGGCACAGTGGTCAAGGGCGACAGGAAGGCCCTCTTACTGTTGCGATAGTAGCAGTTTCGAATCATGCTGGGTAAATTTATGTTTTTGACTATTTATAATACGAAAAAGAAAATCTGTGACTGCGATCAGCCACGCCGGTAACCAAGCTGGGTAAGACCGGATTTCTTCCGAAATCATCTCTTGGACCGTGGGGAACAGATAAACACTATTTAGTAAAAAAGAGACGTTCAGTGTTGTACATACTATTTACATACATATGTAAAATGTTTTCTTGTCAACCCAATATAAACCCAAAAATATCTGAAAAATATGTAAAACATTATTTGAAAATGTCTATATTATGTTGTAGAGCCAGAGAGAATTACAAGAAGATAAATCAAATTGTAGATATATTAAGTTACTATGCTACAAAGGAGTGGAAGTTTGAGAACAGCAACGTGAAAACGCTATGGAAAGAAATGAGAAAGAGCGACCGGGAACTATTTGATTTTGATATTTGTGCTTTGAATTGGGACATGTACTTTTACACTTGTATCCGAGGTAAATCTTACCTAGACTGAAGTTCATTAATGATTGATGCTAGATAAATGATTATAAATATCGATTATATGACAGAAGAACTGAAAAAATCCAAATTAGAAGTTATTTTTGTTATTTCATTTCAACTCATATATATTTTTACATACTAATTACACCCAATTTTTCAATTATTTTGATATACCTTAAAATATTATTTGTTATATCAATTTATTTATGAATCATCATCTAAGTTAAAAAAAATTGGACAGTTTGTATTATGATGTGATGGGAAATGATACAGTCATACTAGACCCAATAGTGATTCCTAACTAGTGCTCAAATATTTCAATATTTTAACGACAGATGACGCTGACTTCAAATTTTCCTATAATGTTTCGTCAGTATTATGTTTCGAATAAAATATAAATATAAAATTTAATACTATAATATTTCTATTTCCTTATAAGAACAATATATATAAATCTAGTAATACTTGTTAAAAAGCTCGTAACACCTAATAACATTTCTAACCTTACTAGCTAAAGAATTTCAGCCTTCCTTCTATTGAGTGTTTTCATTTGTCTTCATCAGATTGCCTATTTTTATCCAAGCACAGTCTGTGATAGGCCACATGAGAACAAAAGTGGTCTGGGGATTAAAATACGGCCTAATATCGGTAATATTCACTATATCACAGGAATTGAGATGGAGGAATTCTTTCTTCAGGTCTTCAAGTCTGAATAAAAACTGAAAATATGTCATTTCCCATTTGGTGGCCTTTATGAACTTGTTTTTCAACTACAAACAGTCGCCTTTGAAATAGAATACCGGGGCATACCCTTCGCCGTTTCTCACCACGAAAAGTACCAAATTATCTACTTTAATCTGCAGGAATCCACAGCAATCTTCATGTATGTCATTACATATATTATTAATCAAAACGAACATGATCCTGGTGTAGAATTTCAGAAAATTATACGTCTGCAGAAAGTCTTCCATCAATATTTTTCTATCTTTGCCTTCTACGAATAAAAGCTTCCCAGATGAACCGTCACAATGTTTAAAATTGATCTCATTAAATAAAAAAGCTTCGTATTCGCTAAGGGGATAACAATTTACTCGAAGGCTCTGACAAACTTCTGGTGAATATTTGTTCATCGTGGAGAAAATTCTCTCATTTATAATTCGAACGGAGACATATAACAATAACAAAAATTCATCACCAGCCACTTTATTTTACATCAAATTAGTATTGTTGTTATAAAGGTGATTTTATTCATTTCTATATTCTATTTACAAATTTTATTGCGAATATTTTAGGAGCTTGAGTTTATATTTTGAAGGGCCCATTGGACACTATTCCACAAGGAATAAGAAAATTCTATAAGTTAATGATTATTTATTATTTAATATTATGTGTATGTTGGTGTGTTATATTATATAGTGCTTTGTTAATTTTAAAATATTTCGTTATAAACATATGTTAATTTTTGCGTTTGTTTTAATAGTTTTGATACATATAACTCAGCCCAAATATTTAACCATTCTTAATTATAACCTTTTTTTTCTTAATAATAATCCTTATTGTATATGATATTTCTCTTTATTTATCACTATTTACCTTTTATGCCATGTTATATCACTATAATCAAAATACCAGTATATAAAAGAAAAAATAAACGTACAAATGAACAAAAATAAGCCATTGTTGTTATATCATCAATGTTTTTGATATACCGATTATTTTGATTTTGTTTTCAAATTATATATTTGTAAGTAATTTGTAATCAGCTATATTCCTCGTTCAAACGAGTAGATGACAGTGGCGATGACGAATCTGTAGTTAATTTTAGATATGACTTACCAACAGCTGTTATCAAATGAGTCATCTACTTGAGGTTTTATAAATTGCAAGAATTCACAACTTGTTCAAAACCACCTCTAACTATCTCACTTAATGATAAATAAAATGCCATAGTTGATATTTCAACTCTGTAACTGAAAAAAGCCGAATAATTGAATCTAACCTGAAATCTAAACATAAACTCAGAGAAACATTAGGCTATATGGACATGCATCCGAGCAGGTTTTATGGACCACTATAATTTGTTCAAAAATAATAAGCAGTAATTAACATAGTACGTTTATTGATGAAAAAACAAATTTCACATAATAGAACAAAAAATTTTAATTTCTTATAAGAAAAATATTAGTGAACTTAATACTAATTTAACAGCCTATAATAAGATTTGGAATGTTACTGACTAAAAATTTTTATTTATTTAACATTTCCATTCATTTGACTGCCTACACTCATCCAAGTGCAATCTACAACGGGCCATTTGGGAACGAAGCTTTCTTGATCAAAATATTGGCTAACATCCACAATATTCACTAAATCACAAGAACTTAGTTGAACATCTTCTTTCTCTAGGCCCTGAAGCCTAAACAAAAACCGCAAATAAGTTAACTCCCATTTGGTGGCCTTCACGAACTTGTCTTTCAGCTGCCAGCAGGTTCCTTCGAAACAGAACATCGGTGAATATTTTTCGCCATTTCTTACCACAAAGGGTATAAATTTGTTTTCGTCAATTTGTAGAAATCCGCAGGAATCCTCGTTTATATCATTGTGCATGTTTTTACTTAAAGCGAACATAATTCTACCGCAGAATTTGAGAAAATCGTACATGTGCAGAAAGTCCTCCAACAACATCTTCGTATCTCTGCCTTCTATGAATAAAAGTTTTCCAAATTGACCATCGCAATGTTGCAAATTAATCTCATTAAATAAACACGCTTCCCATTTATTCAGAGGATCATAGTTTACTTGAAAACACTGGTGGACTTCTGGTGAAAACTTCGTAAAATTATTACACAACCTATGTTTTATAATTCTAACGGAGACATATTTTAAATCACCGACAATGATGTAAGGCAAATGCTGCAGGTCTATTGTGTGCCATCCAAATTTTACAACTGGAGAACATGGTGGTTCTTGCAATTCTGGTAACGTTTCGGTCTTACTCACTGCGTCTAGGACAACATGTCGGCTTAATTCGTTATCCATATTTTGTCCGTTCGCTGAGTTAATTGATGCCAATTTAACTACATAAACTTTTTTATTCGACATTTCACTTTTTACTTATATTATTTCAATTAACACTCTTATATACTTAAAAAGTACACTACTCTTATAATCTCTACTTATATACTACCTTCTGTCACTGTCACTTCTGTCATTTCAATTGCGAATAATATATATCAAGTAATCTATGGAGAATGTTTTATGATACCATGGCAACTGTCAAATTGTTATAAGATTGTTGTTTTTAAATTAGTATTAGTTCTATATGCAATTTGTATGCTCTATTAACTTTAATATAAACAAATATATTATTACAGGCATATTAAGTATATGATTTTTTAGGTATAAGAGTTTATATTTTAAATTGTGTCGTTTTATATAGGACCTTTTTAATTTAAAAACATTTGAAGAAATTTGCGAGTGTTGCCTAAGTTTGCAATTGTGACATTACAAATAACTGAATGAACTAACCTAACTTCTATTTAATCTAGGGATATATTCTGAAAAATATGTTATTCTTTTTATAGTATAAATTAATCGTTGAATTTTAAATTGATCTAATTTAATATGTTTATGAGAGCAATAATTCGTTGAGATATACATTTATTTAGAGACATTGGTAATATTCTGCAGAAAATTTGTGCATGATTGAGAAAATCCTCTCACTTGTACCTAATTCGAAATGAAACGTGCTTCAGATCACTGATAGTGATGTAAAGGCTGCGGATATTCAATGGTGTGCCATTCGAATTTTAGAAATGAAGGTTTCTGAAGGAATGAAGAAGGCTGATGTTTCTTTCAATTCTGGGAATATCATTGTTGCCTACTGATTTAGCCATACCGGCTTTGTTATTTAAACTATTATTTATTAACCATTTGAATTTTTATAGCTTATGATGCATTTGATTTATTTAGGGATAAAAATATACTTTTAATTCATTTCAAATTTAAAACTAAAATATATTATTTCAAGAACAAGATGTACTGAATTGGTTCCACCAAGGGAATAACGACTCTGCCATAGGGCTGCCGAAAAAATATTCATATTTTTCTATGTTCATGGTTTCATATCTTTGGTGATATCATGTTCATATATGATATCATCTAAATTAAGGATTTCAAGCAATCTAAGGAGCTTAGATAGGTTTTCCGAAGCGAACAAGTGATAAACCGTGAAGGGAACTTAAGTTCGGTTTTCGATGTGGTCCAACTGTGGTATACTCAGTATACCACAGTGTGACATATCTATAAAAAATTTGTTATGTTATCGACATAGCAAAATCGCTGAATAATTTAAGATATAGCTGAAAGAACTACTGACAGTATATTAAAAAATTTAGTTAGAGTTTGGGACACGAGATATTGTCTTGTCTCTTGATACACTACGGTACAACGTAAAACTTTGTTTGCTCTTATAGGAACATCTGGACTGAAGTTATAGTCAAGTAATTAACAGTACAAATGAGCAGAAAGGGGGATACTAGCTGAATGAATACAAACTTTACCATTACCTTTTGGAGTTTGTTCAAGTGTCGATGATACTTGCTTCGAACACCCTGGTTGCGGGCCTGGAATGATGAAAATAGGTACTACCAAGTAAGACAGTTTTGAAATTAATGGTAACAATTATAAACAGAAATGTGACTGAGTCCTTCAATTTACCCTCTATATAATTTTGATTTTGATCCACTTCCATTTGTACATGTTCTGGGCTCGTGGTATTATTTTCACCATCACTAAATTGTTCATAAGTACTTAAAGGAAGGTTTAAATGTATCACAAAAATCTCTCACGTGGTAACGATAATAAATTATGCCTCATGTTTAACCAACCAGTTTAGGATTTTGAAAGTTTTCTACTCATTTCTTAAGAATCGCTTTTTTAATGGAAAACAATGATGCATTTCCTCACTATCTATGCATCCGGGCACAAAACACCTCCTAGAACGGGAATGCATTTCAGCTACGGACTTGCACCTAGTAATAAAATAAAATAATAAATTAATCTATAAACGTTATAAAAAGCTGACCACACTGTTCTCTACGTAGGGATTCCGTCGCTGCTCTTAGCATAGCGAATAAAACAAGAAATGTGTTAAAGGTAGCGACATTTACATGTTGGACGTGGCGAAACATTACGCCAAAACTTAACGTTAGAATATAACGAACATTTCAAAGGCTATAACATTTGTGCTGAGGTTGTAATAGTGAGTTAAATAAGAATTACTTTATTAACATAAGTGGTGACAGTGATAAAATAGCCTCTGGACCATCCCCGTCAAAATGGTAAAATCAGACTGTGTAGGAACTTTGCTTATCGTCTAATCATAATAGAAGCTAGAAATAACTGAATTAGCGTAAAAATGCTGTATGGCGTGGTAAACTTCCTCATCTGATGCTTCTAATGCACAAGCTGTGCCGTCAATCATGATGTCATAATTTGTTTGTCAAAAATCTAAACTACAAATTAGGGCTAAGAGATAACATTGTAATTGTTAAGGCAAGTCAATCTATCAAATTCCGGTACATTGTTACTATTTGAATGTCAATCTATATATAATAGTAGAGGGAAAGAATGTAGTAGAGCTTATTCTTGAGTTAGCTATAAATAATCTCCGAGTTAACTTGCCTATAATGTAACCACTCTCTGATATGGTGTCAATGTCCTGTAAGAAATACTTCTATTTATTGGTAATTAAAATACAAATATTCAACAAACATTATAATGGTCACAATCTTGATAATATACTAGGGGTTGCACGGTGTTGTACGGTGATTACAATAACAATCGTATATCAACTACGTCAGTAAGATACTCTTCGAGAGACTCTAAGAAACTATATGATTTCCGGTCAAGGCGTCGTCCTTTGTATCCAAAAGTGTACATCTCAGCATTCCCATCGTTCGGACCCGTTACCACGTCCACCTCGATTAGCGAATGAGTCATTAGGTGCCCTCTATGTTATTGGTCAACAATGCCAATCTATATTTTCTTACGGTCCATCTCTTAGTGATTATGGAAAATTTCACTTGATTCATTTACCACAACGACATATTTTGATGCACTGTATTCAGAATCATTGAATAGGGACTATGTCTTTTTAATCTGAAGCGGCAGTAGAAATAAAAAATTATGGGAATATAAGAAATAGTTAATTTAAATTAAGAAAGAAAAGAATTTTAAGCAAGTTCAAAGCACCGTCCCTCATTCTTCCTGTTCTGTCGGAAATTAATTATCGGTTAAAAAATTTTAAGCTAAATAATACTAATTGTTCTACTATAGAACAAAAGAAATCTCCGTAAATTCCCTATTCCTACTCTGTTGTGTGATAACAAGACATAGCATTTCATTATAATGATGACAGTGGTGCAGAAACATCCTACAAACAACAAATTTCCGAGAAATCGACAGACATAAAGCTTATGATGCAGATCTTTTCAAGTCGAGGAACAAAGAGATTTTTATATATTTGTTGTACATGATAAGGCTTTGTTCCAGGAATTAGATGTCGTCATAAACTGGAATGTGATCAGTAAAACCAATTTTAAAATATATAAAACTACTGATGGGTTGGAAATAAGGTATGACCTATTTATATTCCGAAAACTACGATAGATCTGAAGTATATTAATATAGATGATTAGTATTAATATAGATGGCGAAAAAATACAAAAAATGTTTTAAAAACGTTAAAATGTTCCTTTATTTCGTTTTCCTAAGATGTATTCGCAGCAGCTGTTGTATATGTGATGCGTATTGGGAAAATTCCATGAAGAGTGAAAAATATGTTGATATGCTTGAGATACTGATTATGAGGTTCTTTCGATCAAAAACAAGGGTTATACTCAAGTTCTGATCATAACGGATATAATTTTAAAAATGCTTTTGGCGTTATCTCGTAATAAACAAACAACTACAGACGCACTACTACACAGACATGACTACAGATAGACAATTTTCTACAAAATACTAAAAGGAATACAATATACCACGAAGAGATATAACAGAGAGAGCAGCACAATTTACATTTGTAACTTTTCGCAATTTCCTGGAACATGAAATGTGAAATTACGTCTCATCGCTATTGGAATGCCCCAAAATACATTATCTGTTGGAACTTTTGATCCGCACAGTTTTCAGTTTACTGAAGATCTGCTTAAAAATTAAGAAGGAAAGATAATAATTTGAATTAAAATATCTACCGGGTGTTGTGTTGCTTCGTTTTAATTTGGATTTAAATGGATTGTTAGTTGGACTGCTTCGATTTTGAACATTACACAACAGTATGAAATGCATAATGTATATAATATATATAGTAACTAAGTAGTAACTATATATAATAACTATGTAGTTTAAATGTTTACATATTTGTGAATTAGTTAACAATAAATTATTTTGAATAGATTTCTATTATAAAATTGAGAATTATATTATTTTTATTACTCCAGTTATTTCAAATATAGTAAGAATATACATGGGATTGACACTTAGTTTAATAACTACAAGAAAATTTCATTTTAAATCAATAGCATAAAATACACCAGACGGTTGAACTTTATTTTAATATACAAACAATAGTATGAGCTCTCTTCTGTTATTACAGAAATTTGTTTTATGTTTTTAAATATTACGAATTCTTGACATTTATTTTTGATATAGGTGAATTTTACAGCAGATGAAATTTGTGCCATGATGGTCAAAAAACGAAACATCCGTAATATATCCGTCATAGCTCACGTAGATAACGGAAAATCATTTTTAACAGACTCCTTAGTAGCAAAAACTGTTATTATTGCTTGTGCCGAAGTTAGAGAAATACATTTTACAGACACCGGAAAAAATTAACAAGACAGATTTATAAGCATATTAAGAATATGTAGTCTTTTGAAATATTGAACGACGAAATTTACAAACCACTGAACTTATGTGATAATTTTGATTAGTGATTCTGAAGCTTTATCTCTTTAAAATAAAACTGGGTATTTGTTATAACAAAAATACTAACTTTTTTCATAAATAATATTGATTAACGCGAAAAAGAATAGAAAGTTTTCTTGATTAATTTGATTGGTTCCTCTGGGCACATAGATTTCCGTTCTGAAGTACCTACTGCCCTTCGTATAACTGATGGTGCTCTTGTAGTAGATTGTGTTTCGGATAAGTAAATTCCTAAATAATTATTTGTATAATAAATTAAATAATTATGTATGTATTTTTGGTGTTACTTCACTTTGTATTAATTTTACTAAAGAACATGCATAATGCAATTCAATGCAAATGCAATAACGCATATCTAAATATATATCTGTGGTAAAGACAATTTATTAAGAACTTCCGAATTACAGTAGGAAACATTGTAGTGTCTTTACAATCTTTTAATTAATCGTGTTGTCATATCCAACGGCCCCAGGCCATCATCGGTTAATGATTGGTGCTACTGATGCTGCTAATTCGCTATAAATTATGAATTAAGTTAGAAACAATTTTGTAATAATGAATTATTTGCAGGTGTGTGTACAACCGGAAACTATGTGACGTCAGGCTATCGACGAACGTATTAAGCCAATCTTGTTCATGAACAAGATGGACCGTACCCATTTGAAATTGCAGTTGGATGCTGAATAACTTTACCAAACTTTCTGACGATTAACAATCTATGGGCTTAGGAATATTTCAACCCAAAAACAGAACAATAATCACAAAAGATCGTTTTATATGTACATCTTGAATCCATCTACAAAATTTTTGACTTGATTATGAACTGCAAGTAAACATCTGTTTTATTATTAAAAAAAAATTCTTCCAGCACAATTAGGCCACTATACAGTTTACAAAATAACTTTTATGAAGTCATTAGGAAATAAATATATTGTTGGCAGTGCATTGGAAGAAAATTATTAGCCTAGGTATTAAACTCTTTCATGTTACCTCTATCTTTATATCCTATGGTGACAAGCTGTTATATCCAGAATGCATTATATATTTTTAGCTCTTGGGTGTAACTAAAATTTTTATTTTAGGAAAGAAGAATATTCTCTCTACACTGCGCATTAACTTGAAATATGAAGACAAGGATAAGGATGGAAAACAATTTAGTTGGACATGGTTACCTGCTTGTGGGCCTTTGCTTCAGATGATTGCCGTTCACTTACCATCCCCAGTAACGGCTTTGAAATACAGAATGGAAATGTTATACGAAAGTCCACATGATGATGAAGCCGCTCTTGGTATGTGTCACCTATATGGTTTTTAAAACGCGTTAAATTTTGGTATTTATTTGTACGTGACGATTTGTAATTTACAACTCTAGGCTGATTCCTATGATGATGTGTCTAAAATGGTACTCACTTCTAATAAAGGTATTTTCTACGATTTTGGTCCTGTTTTTTCCGGTAAAGTAGCCACCGGCATGAAGGCCCCTATCCTGGGACCTAACTATATGGCCTCAACAAAGAGGATTTACACGAGAAGACAATTCAGGGAGCCATCCTCATGATTGGTCGTTATATAGAGGCCATGGAATATGTCCCATCTGGAAATATTTGCACTTTGTTCGGTCTGGATCAATTTTTGGTTAAGCCCGATGCCATCGCCACATACACAAACAAGTAGAACTTGAATGTCAAGAAGTTTAGCTTACCTTCCGTAGTACGTGTAGCTGTGGAACAGAAGAATCCGACCGATTCAGAAAAACCTGTAGAAGGTACGCAAATGTTCGCTTTTATAGTGTGATTATCACTAAGTAGTCTTTACAATCTTTTAATTAATCGTGATGTCATCTCCTACCGCCCCAGGCCGACATTGGTTAATGATTGGTGCTACTGATGCTGCTAATTCGCTATAAATTATGGATAAAGTTAGAAACAATTTTGTAATAATGAATTATTTCAGGTGTGTGTACAAACGGAAATTATGTTACGTCAGGCTATCGACGAACGTATTAATATTATATCGAGAATGCATTATATATTTGGAGTTCTTGGGTGTAACTAAAATATTTATTTTAGGAAAGAATTATATGAAGCCCTTCTCTTCTCACTGCCAACTAACTTGAAATATGAAGACAAGGATAAGGATGGAAAACAATTTAGGCGGACATGGTTACCTGTTGGTGAGACTTTGCTTCAGATGATTGCCGTTCACTTACCATACTCAGTAACTGCTCTGAAATACAGATTGGAAATGTTATACGAAGGTCCACATGATCATGAAGCCGCTCTTGGTATATGTCACCTATATGGATTTTTTAAACGTGTTAAATTTTAGTATTTATTTGTACATGATGATGTGTAGTTTACAACTCTAGGCTGACTCACTGTGAATGATTGGTATAAACTAAACAACAATTACCAATTATTATTATTATTTTTTTAATATTTGCAAATGACTATATTTTGTTTTTTGTTTTTAGGTATTAAGAACAGTGATCCTAACAGTCCTATGATGATGTGTCTAAAATGGTACTCACTTCTAATAAAGGTATTTTCTACGATTTTGGTCCTGTTTTTTCCGGTAAAGTAGCCACCTGTATGAAGGCCCCTATCCTGGGACCTAACTATATGGCCTCAACAAAGAGGATTTACACGAGAAGACAATTCAGGGAGCCATCCTCATGATTGGTCGTTATCTAGAAGCAATGGAAGATGTTCCATCTGGAAATATCTGTACTTTGTTCGGTGTGGATCAATTTTTGGTTAAGCCTGATACCATCACCACATTCAGAAAACATGCAGATCTTGAATTTCATGAAATTCGGCGTAACTCTCGTAGTACGTGTAGCTGTGGAACCCAAGAATCCGGCCGATTCACCAAAACCTGTAGAAGGTACGCAAATGTTCGCTTTTATTGTATTATTATTACTAAGGTTTGTGTCATTTGTCTTAAGGTTTGAAACGTCTGGCTAGGTCTGATCTTATGGTACAATGTGTCATTGAAGAATCTAGCGAAAACATCATTGCCGGTGACAGAGAGCTCCACTTAGAAATCTCTCTGAAGGCCTTGGGGGAGGATCGATCATGCGTGAATTCAAGTTACTTAATCCGGCCCAATAGTGCCCTTCGTGTAACTGATTATGCTCTTGTTGTAGTAGATTGTATTACAGATAAGTACATTTCTAAATAATTATTTGTATAATAAATTAAATAATTATGGAAGTATTTTTTGTGTTACTTCACTTTGTACTAATTTTACTAAACAAAAATTAAAATTTTAAATAATGCATATATAAATATATTACTGTAGTAAAGACAACTTATTAAGAATTTCCTAATTAAAGTAGGAAACATCGAAAAAAGAATTTTGTA
Source organism: Rhynchophorus ferrugineus (assembly GCF_030347505.1). Taxonomy (NCBI): domain Eukaryota; kingdom Metazoa; phylum Arthropoda; class Insecta; order Coleoptera; family Curculionidae; genus Rhynchophorus; species Rhynchophorus ferrugineus. The sequence continues at coordinate 323,158 of NW_027472680.1, forward strand.
GTATCTTTTCAATCTTTTAATTAATCGCGATGTCATCTCCAACCGCCCCAGGCCGACATTGGTTAATGATTGGTGCTACTGATGCTGCTAATTCGCTATAAATTATGAATAAAGTTAGAAACAATTTTGTAATAATGAATTATTTGCAGGGGTGTGTACAAATGGAAACTATGTTACGTCAGACTATCGACGAACGTATTAAGCTAATCTTGTTCATGAACAGTACCCATTTGAAATTGCAGTTGGATGCTGAATAACTTTACCAAATTTTCTGACGTTTAACAATCTATAGCGTTAGGAATATTTCAATCCAAAAACAGGATAATGATAGCAAAAGATGGTTTTGCATGTACTTCTTGAATCCCATATACAAAATTTTTGACTTGATTATGAACGGCAAATAAACATGTGTTTTATTATTAAAAAAAATTAATTCTTCCAGTACAATTAGGCCACTATATAGTTTACAAAATGATTTTTATGAAGTTATTAGGAAATAAACATATTGTTGGCAGTGTGTTGTAAGAAAATTATATGCCTAGGTATTAAATGCTTTCACGTTACCTCTATCTTTATATCCTATGGTGACATGCTATTATATTGAGAATGCATTATATATTTGTAGTTTTTGGGTGTAACTAAAATATTTATTTTAGGAAAGAAGAATATGAAGCCCTTCTCTCCACACTGCGCACTAACTTGAAATATGAAGACGAGGATAAAGATGGAAAACAATTTAGGCGGACATGGTTACCTGTTGGTGAGACTTTGCTTCAGATGATTACCGTTCACGGGCCATCCCCTGTAACTGCTCAGAAATACAGAATCGAAATGTTATACGAAGGTAAACATGTATGGATTTTTAAAAGGCTTGAAATTTTTGTATTTATTTGTACATGGCGATATGTAGTTTACAACTCTATGGTTATTCACTGTGAATGATTGGTATAAACTGAACAACAATTACCAATTTTTTATTATTTTTTTAGTATATGCAAATTACTATACATTTTTTTGTTTTAAGGTATTACGAACTGTGACCCTAACGGTCCTCTAACGATGTATGTGTCCAAAATGGTAGACACTTCTCATAAAGGTCGTTTCCACACCTTTTTTTTTCTGTCTTTTTCCGGTAAAGTAGCCAACGGCGTGAAGGCCCCTATCCCAAGACCTAAATATGTGGCATCAAGAAAGAAGATTTAAACGAAAAGACAATTCAAGGAGCCATCCCCATGATGGGTCGTTATGTAGAAGCTATTGAAGATGTCCCATCTGGAAATATTTACAGGCTGTTCGGAGTGGATCAATTTTTGGTTAAGCCCGATCCCATCCCCACATTCACAAACATACGCAACTTGAATGTCATCGTAGTACGTGTAGCTGTGGAACCCAAGAATCCGGCCGATTCACTAAAACTTTTAGAAGGTACGCAAATGTTCGCTTTTATTATGTGATCATCACTAAAGTCTGTGTTATTTGACTTCAGGTTTGAAACGAATGGCTAAGTCTGACCTTATGGTACAATGTGTCATGGAAGAATCTAGGGAAAACATCATTGCCGGTGCCAGAGAGTTCCACTTAGAAATCTCTCTGAAGGCCTTGGAGGAGGATCGATCATGCGTGAATTCAAGTTACTTAATCCGGCCCAATAGTGCCCTTCGTGTAACTGATGGTGCTCTTGTTCTAGTAGATAGTATTAGGGGTAAGTAAAATCCTAAATAATTATTTGTATAATAAATTAAATAATTATGCATGTATTTTTGGTGTTACTTCACTTTGTATTAATTTTACTAAAGAAACATGCATAATGCAATTCAATACAGATGCAAGAACGCATATCTAAATATATTTCTGTGGTAAAGACAATTTATCAAGAACTTCCGAATTAAAGTAGGAAACATTGTAGTGTCTTTGCTATATTTTAATTAATCGTGATGTCATCTCCAACCGCCCCAGGCCGACATTGGTTAATGATTGGTGCTACTGATGCTGCTAATTCGCTATAAATTATTAATAAAGTTAGAAACAATTTTGTAATAATGAATTATTTCAGGTGTGTGTACAAACGGAAACTATGTTACGTCAGGCTATCGACGAACGTATTAAGCCAAACTTGTTCATGAACAAGATGGACCATACCTATTTGAAATTGCTGTTAGGTGCTGAATAACTTTACCAAATTTTCTGACGTTTAACAATCTATGGGGTTAGGAATATTTCAACCCAAAAATAGGATATTGGTAACAAAAGATCGTTTTACATGTACATTTTGAATCCCATCTACAAAATTTTTGACTTGATTATGAACTGCAAGTAAACATGTGTTTTATTATTAAAAAAAATTAATTCTTCCATCACAATTAGGCTACTATATAGTTTCCAAATAACTTTTATGAAGTTATTAGGAAATAAATATATTCTTGGCAGTGCATTGGAAGAAAATTATAGGCCTAGGTATTAAACGCTTTCATGTTACCTCTATCTTTATATCTTATGGTGACAAGCTGTTATATCGAGAATGCATTATATATTTGTAGTTCTTCGGTGTAATTAAAATTTTTATTTTAGGAAAGAACAATATGAAGCCCTTCTCTCCACACTGCGCATTAACTTGAAATATGAAGACAAGGATAAGGATGGAAAACAATTTAGTCGGACATTGTTACCTCTTGGTGGGACTTTGCTTCAGATGATTGCCGTTCACTTAGCATCCCCAGTAACTGCTCTGAAATACAGAATGGAAATGTTATACGAAGGTCCACATGATGGTGAAGCCGCTCTTGGTATGTGTCACCTGCATGGATTTTTAAAACGCGTTAAATTTTGGTATTAATTTGTACTTGATGATGTGTAGTTTAAAACTCTAGACTGATTCACTGTGAATGATTGGTATAAACTAAACAACAATTACCAATTTTTTATTAATTTCTTAATATTTGCAAATGACTATACTTTGCTTGTTTTTGTTTTTAGGTATTAAAAATTGTAATCCTAACGGTCCTATGATGATATGTGTCTTAAATGTTGCCCACTTCTCATAAAGGTTATTTCTACGATTTTTGGTCCTGTTTTTTCCGGTAAAGTAGCCAACGGCGTGAAGGCCCCTATCCCAAGACCTAAATATGTGGCTTCAAGAAAGAAGATTCGAGAAGACAATTCAGGGGGCCATCCTCATGATGGATCGTATGGTCGTTATATATATAATTAGAGAATGATATATATTAGGTGAGTTAGTGTACAGTTCTTTTGGTTTAATTTTAAAATACTTCTTCCGTACTCTGGAACAAATAAAACACGCACTATATAGAGTTTTGAACGAAAAGTTGCAGGCGTCTGAAAATTTTGAAACAAATGTGCTGTCTGGTATCTAGTACACTAAGAACAACGTTACTAATTATGTTCCTGTTTTTGTCTAGATGAATCTTCCACTGGCTTTTGGTTTATAGATCATACCAATTAATAAGCAAAAAAATGGCAACGCCCTCTTAATTTATTTTTTAAATCATATTTAATGGAGTGAGTTTTATTCTTAATTCTATTTACAGGATTCCAATGGGCAACAAAGCAATCCATCGTGGTGGCGGTTAGATCATTCCTACAACCCGTCGTATGTTGTCTTTATGCTTGCCTATTAGTCAATATGTTATTAGAAATTCAATAGTCTGGGCAGACGTCCAGCCCAAACTCATTGAACTTGTTTGTCAGTGTGAAATTCAGGTAAATCTTTTATACAATTATATTTTCACTCCATCTTAGAAATACGTTCCATATCACAGAAAGCGGCACCAGATGATACAGCGTTGTATAAGTAGCAATTTTGAATTGTTTACATAATTATATCCCGGTTGATTTAGAACTTCTATCCATTCTCAGATGATTCTCTAGAATCGACTTGTTGTAGGTATTTGAGTAATTAAAGTACTGGATACAACTTAGTCCATGCATATTTATACTTTACAAACATCTCGATTAAAGCCACAACACAGAAATGAATCAAGAGTGAGGGATCTTCATCTTATCCGGGTGGTTTTATCACGAGCATGCGCCGTAGCGTTTTTACGATTTTATATACAAAGCAACTACTCTTAACATTTAATTATTCAACAATATATAAGCCGATTCAGTATATAGGCGCATCCACCCAATTATTATATGTCCAACTATATGTGTAACATTCGCAAGATATGTTATATTAATGGTATATTACTTTCGAATCTAAAGAATTCTTACTTTTTGGCCATTTGGAATAGGGGAACTAATAAAACATTAACAATCGTTAACAAAATTATTATATTAACAAATGTTTTATTAAAATATATCCAAAATTACCTGATTTCTGCTATAGATTTAATTGGCTGGTTTTCACAATGTGTCAACATGCTTGTTGAAAAATATGATTTATAATGTTTCGCATTTATAATTTAATTTTTGGAGATATTTCTTCAAGTTTAATATGTTTAAAAAATATACCAAAAACCATACCATAAGTCATATATCTAATATTTGACCGAACTGTTTTATTATTGAATTTTCCGTTTTAATATTATAATTTTTCTGGAAACATAATTATCAGATTATTTATTTATTATAAAAGCTAGTACTGTACTAATATACGAAATTCTTTTTTAACATATCTAATATTTTATTTTGTTGTTTTTCAGGATACATATAAAATAAAGAAAGTTTTCCAGATCTCAGTCAATACTTGGAGAAAATGTAAACGCGTCGTTAATGACAATCCATTTTTTTCTATAGTACAAATAAAAAGGGCGTGATCCACGTTCTCATCAGAGAGTAGACGGCAGACTGCATCTGCTTTTTAAATCCCAAATATAACAACTTGAGGGAGTCCAAACTTGCTGGAGAAAGCGAATTATAGGAGAATTGGGGAATTGGACAGTAGGGGTTGACAGTACTTTGGTTGAAGGCTGCAATCCGACGAACTGTAGCATTTAAAAAGGATGAGCAATTTAATATATATTTGGGTATACATGTATGCTAGAGCCTGGTCTGGAATAAGGCGTAAAATACAGCTATAAGAATCACTCGCTGTTCGGTGAACTTGAGAGGACAGTTTTGTCCATTTTTAAGGTCCACCCGATAGAGGTGCGGTGGGCGTGGGTAGAAGAATGAGTCCATAAAGATACCAGATAACTGAAGTAAGGTAGTACATTCCATCTTACCGTGAACTTGTTAGGTTTATTAAGTTGTCTTTTTATAGCATTCATATGAATCGTAAAATTCAATTAATGTTATCAACGTTTTTAGTATTTAAATTTCAAACGTTAATTCATCAATAAACTATTATATTTCTTGTCATAGATTTTATAATTAATTAATAAATTTTTTTGGAAAAATGACTTGTTTTAATGCTTGACCATAAAAAATGACACAAAGTTTTAAAATTACTTTCCTGACGATGTGCATCCATTATAATATTTTTTAGAACCGATTTGGTGAAGGTAATTGGGCAATTAAAATACTGAATTCAGCTGAGCCGCTCTGTATTTATACTTTATGAATAAGTCGATTATGGCCACATCACAGAATTAATTAAGATGCCGGAATCTTCATCCTGCCCGTGAGGCTATAACTCGATCTTGCTCCGTAGCGTTTTACATATTTATATTTCAAGGCAGCAAAACATTTATTTATGCAATCGTGCTTAAAAGCGCATTTACCATATAGGCGTCTCTAATCAATTATTTGTGTCTAAAATTCGGCCACCCTGACCTCGCAAAACTTCACTCCGACCTGCTCTTGGAATATGGTGGTTGTTATTCTGGTTTTTCTATAATGGAGACATACTCTTAACTACTTGATCTTTTAAAATTTCTTACCTTGTTGATGATTTTTTCTTTATAGTTCCATTTTATACTTTCCATACTGTGTATTTTATAACTTCTGTGAAGTCAATTTTTTTATTTTTTGGGGTGACCTGCAGTTTATTCCTTCGGTGAGGTCTGGCTGCCAGACACCATTTTAAATTCTCTTAATGGTCTGGTATATTCAATGACTCTTTTTCTGTTTTCTTTTTTTTGTTGTGGTGACTACCGATTGGTTGGCTACTCCTGTGCTGGCAGCCTGGCAGTAAACGTTCATAGCAACGTCGCTCGTGATGGCCCCCAGTTTTTGCTACCCTTCATATCATCAGCTAATTTGTTGTCACGTGCATTGGTTGTTCTTATCGTTGGAGTACCCCACATAGATATGCCCCTTTTGCAAGCCCTCTTTACTTTCCTAAATATAACTATATATTTGTATTAGATATCGATGTTCTTTCCAGTTGCTCTATGTATTTGTGTTCTGAATCGCATCTTAAATTAATGATTTTTGTCTAACACGATCTCAGAATAGAATATATATTTTTATTGTGTAAAACTATCGAACACTTGTTACCTCCTACTGTCCAACCTCTTTGATAAAATTACTTTGAGCGGAAAGATAAAAAATAATTTGAATACATTTAGTGTCTAATATCTTACTATGTATTTTATAGCTTATCACTTTTGGCGCATAAAAAATATAACACACATTTATCTAATTTTTAGGCATTTAATTTTTAATCCTAAGCAAGCAGACCTTGATACTCAACAAGGCTTCTACTTATTGGCATATCAAAACACCAAATGATAGATAATCGAGGTAATAAAATAAAAAAATTAATGAATATGTTAACAATAAAAAAATAAAATACGGAATAAGTTTTACAAGGAATAGACTATTTATCTCTAAAAATATTTTTCAACTGTATAATTAAATAATATATAGTTAATAAACATACATTAAGCACATTTTTATAACATAAAACAATGAATTTTCAATAAATCACATAAACACTTCATATCGCACACTTATAATAAAATTTTAAAATAGAACATAATTTATTTGGTTTGGATAATATAGCTTTTGGACTTTTCCAATTTTTCGTTATTACATCACTTATTGCGTCAGGTGTTTTGTCTTTGTTTGTGATGAAACCACTGGTGTTTGTGGTACGTTTGCCTAAAAAGAAACCAATCAAAGCAAGTCAAATTTTGAAGAAAAACTCAAAAATTCATATTACATTTTTACGATCCTGACAACTATTCAATTTGGATTTATTGGATACGGCAGTGTCTGTAAGTTGTCCTATTCTCTGTCTTTCAGAATTCCGAAAATTCCGTCTCTTTGAAGCAGACTCTGTGTCTAAACGTCTCAATACTTGATGTTCGAGACAATATTGCTCTGCATTATAAGTTGGGCCCTCACTCTAAAAATACAAAAAAATTATAATATTTATAGATTATTAGGATTTTCTAAAATCATAAATTACGTTATCCCAACTATCATCAACTGGTACAAGTTTAATAGGTTCTAGAGGTGTTACCACCTTTTCAACTTCACTGCCTTCTTTTATTAGCTGCAATTCTATACACTTTTTATCCGGGCACATACTATGGTGTAACTAGTATAAAAAAAGTACTGTATTGATTTTCTTTAATAAATAATACACCTTACATTTAATTCTTCTGGTGGTACACGGTGACATGTATTATAATCACAAGGGACTAGTACAATATTCCCGCTGTTAGCAGCTTTGCATTTCTTCAAATGTAATTCCATCCTTGATACTCTTATGTGATGTGAGTTATTGTAAGGACAAATAACTTTTTCATTGGGACTGTAAAATATCGGTTAAGTATTATCTTTAAATTCTTTGGTCATACATTACTCTCTTAATATCTCCATTGTTTAAATTTCTGTATTATATGTTTTTAAGATATTTTAAATATACACTAATATAAATTGTTAATAGTTAAATTATAAACGTTTATACGTGAATAAATGCACTTAAACTTTGAAATATTTCAAGGTAGCAAACATTGTTTATCAAATTCTTTTGTCAAAATATTTTATGTTTTCTTATTGATTACATATATGGAAGATCAAAGAATAAACTAGAGATGATGAAAGAAAATCGATTGTAACTTCCGATGTATCGATAGTTACATAAATTATTCCATAAATATTATAAAACCTTTTAATCATTTTTAATAAACTATTAAATTTGGTACTTAACCTTAAAAGATTAGCTTCTCTACACTAATTAAAATAAAATATTTATTAAAAAATTCGATACTTTAATGCACATTTTACAATCTTTAAATAATATCGATATTTTTTTGGGCCTGCCCTGTGTGTATGTTAAATCGCAATTTAAAATACTGATTTTATTTCTAACATGATCTTAGAAAAAAAAACATTTCTAAAATGTAAAACATAATCGAAACATAACGATTAATATACTTTGAAAACGGATATTTAATTTTATATACTAATATACTTATTAATATACTTTTTACAGTATTTACAAAACATCGGCCTATATATCAATATTTTTATTTTTTATTAAAAAATCTACATATTTTTTGTGAAATATCGAAGTATTTTCCAGTAGCAGTAGCTGTTAAAAAATATTTATATTTTATTCATCCCTTATATCCATATACTTTTTTTAAAAGTTGACCTTGAAAGTGAAAGGAATACAACAAGGAATACATTCAACATCTTCCATTCAAGATCAAAGTGATATTAAGTTGACTGCACGTTGTCGATATGTTCCCGTGCCGCACCACCGAATGGTTCCAGAATAGTCTCCGTTAGTTCGTTGATCGAAACGCATTGCCTTGTCTTACCTGTCGGACCAATAAGGTAGTATTTTTGTCGAATAAATGCCTCTTAATTAAACAAATAAGGTTAGAATATAATGAACATTTTAAAGACTAGAACATCTGTGCTGAGGTTATAACAGTGAGTTAAATAAAAATTTCTTTATTAAAATAAGTGGTGACAGTGATAAAATAGCCGATGGATTATCCCCTTCAAAAATGGTAAAATCAGACTGTGTAGAAACTTTGCTTTTCGTCTTATCAGAACAGAAGCTGGAAATAACTGAATTAGCGTAAAAATGCTGTATGGCGTGGTAAAATTCTTCATCTGGTGCTTCTAATGCACAAGCTAGAATGGTTTGGATATGCAATTAATCTAAACTAAAAATTAGGGGTAAGTGATAACATTATAATTGTTAAGGCAAGTCAATCTGTCAAAGTCCGGTACATACTATACAGTACATAGTTACTATTTGAATGTTAAGCTATATATAATAGTACAGGAAAAATATGTAGCAGACCTTATTCTTGGGTTTACTAACAAATAATTTCCGAGTTAACTTGTCTATAATGCAACAACTCTCTGAATTGGCGTCAATGTCCTGTATGAAATACTTTTATTTCTTGGTAAATAAAATACAAATAATCAAAATACAAATTCAAATATTATAATGGTCACTATCTTGATAATATACTAGGTGTTGCAACGGTGATTACAATAACAATCGTATATCAACTACGTCAGCAAAAAACTCTTCGAGAGACTCTAAGAAACTATATGATTTCTGGTCAAGGCGTCGGCCTTTGTAGCCAAAAAGTGTCCATCTCAGCATTCCCATCGCTCGGTCCCGATACCACGTCTGTCTCGATTAGCGAATGAGTCATCAGGTGCCCTCTATGTAATTGGTTAACAATACCGATCTATATTTTGTTATAGCCCATCTCTCAGTGATTATGGAGAATTTCACTTGATTCATTTACCACAACGATCTACTTTGACGCACTGTATTAAGTAACATTGAATACGGACTATATCTTTTTACTCTGCATAGAAATAAAAAATTCTGGGAATATACGAATAGTTAATTTAAATCCAGAAAGAAGTCATCCGTTTGTACTCAATCATTGCAAAAAGGCCCATGCTGAAATTAGTTGTTGGTTAAAAAATTTTAAACCAAATAATACTAATTGTTCTACTATACAACAAAAGAAATCTCCATAAAATCCCTATTCCTACTCTGTTGTGTGATAACAAGACATAGCATTTCATTATAATGATGACTGTGGTGCAGAAACATCTACTAGAGGATAGAAACACCACTTAAAATCTGTCATTCGAGGGCAAAATGACGGCAAATCGACTGCTACGTTGTCGATATTTTAAATTATTATTTACATATAGGGAAAATAGTTTAGTGGAGGATTTACAGATTTGCGGCTAGCTGCATATTAAAATTTTGCAGTAAGTCTTAAGTCTGCAATACGTTAACCTAATTCACAAACATACTGAATAATTTTTTCTGTTAATTAGATTTTGCAAATAGTAAAATATCGCAATATAATATAGTTTTAAGCAATATAAATAAATATAGTTTTGCATAGTACTAGGATTTGTATTAAAAGTTTGAGTCTCGTTTTCCTCATTTTTCCGCTTTCTAACTTTTAAACTTTTAGGGCGCTTCGATTTCATTTGGATTATTTTATCATATTTCATATCACATCATAATGCAACCAACAGCAAAAAGAACATAAATGAATAAATGGAACTAAAATGTATTAAGGCAAATAATCTAAATTTGCCTACAATATAACGACTACTGTGTGACTATAACTAAAATAATTTTAAAAATAGTTTAATAATATTTTTCTTTGTACTTCGAGATTTTGACTGTTTATGATCTGTGATCGGTGGTTAATTGAAATATTACTCCAAAAATATAAGGTTTTTTTTTGTTCTGGCCTAAAAACCAGGCGGTGGAATGCATGACGCATACCTGGTCGCGGAGACTTGCCCTGGAGTGACAAGTTGGACCGGGTTATGTGGGACTGCCTCTGGGCTTACCAATACACTAAACCGAAACCGCCTCACAGTTGACCCCTGTGGATCACTACTGCTACTGCATTAGATTTGGGGATATGGCACCCGCTGATCGGGCAGCCGTTATTGGGCACGAGGGCCCGGCGATTCTATTGATTCTCGAACTTGAGTTAACACACAACTGGGTACTGTTCTATGGGGGCAAAAGTTATGACTGTAGCGATGGTTGGGGTCGTTTCAGCCTGGAAAAGGGGGAGAGCTTAGCGGTGACGCGGTGCTAAGCTCCCAGCATGTGGACCAGCTCGCGAACAAGCGCGTTTTCAGAAGAACTTGAGCTGAGTTGTTGTTTGTGGAATGATTGAGATATGAAGTGCTTGATTTCTGGAGTGTCAGTTTCCCTATGAATTTGATTATTTCTGACAAACCATGGAGCGTTTAATATTTTCCTGAGGAGCTTATTTTGGGAAACTTGAAGCCGTTTGACCTGGTTGGGTGCAACAAACTTGAAGTAGACATTAGATCCGTAGAGGAGTACGGACCGAATTAACATCTTGTAAAATAAGCATTTGATGGAGATGGGAAGTCTGCTAGAAGGGCAGATCAGAGAAGATAGCAGGTTTGCTATCCCCGAACCTTTATGGATTGCTTTCTGGATTTGGGAATGCCAACCGAACGCCGGTCGAAGTGAAGACCTAGGTACGTGACGTTATCCCGCCATGGAATTATTGCGGTGTCGATCTTAAGTTGCGAGACGCGCAGTGCGTAACGCTTCTTGTGGAAAATGATGGCCTGGGTTTTCAGGGGGTTGATTTGCAACCTCCAGAATTTGAACCACTTGACCGCATGATCGAGCTGCTTCTGTAAACTTCATGAATTGTAACTTCGAACCTGGCGGCCGTGAAGAAAGCAGTGTCGTCAGCGTAAAAGGCGACGTCAGTATGCTCTATTCTCGGCATATCTGAAATAAAGAGGTTAAATAAGGCTGGGGCCAGCGGGGAACCTTGAGGAACGCCAGCATCGATTTGTTTACGACTGGAAAGTGATGCCCTGATCTTGACCTGGAAAGATCTGTCCGAGAGATAGGACTTGATGAGAGCGGTTAGGTCTTCTGGGAGGCCTAACCGCACGCACTTTGCGAACAATCCGTCGTGCCAGACCTTGGCTTTGGTTAGGTCCAGAAGAATTGCTCCAAGCTTTTTACGTTGGTCAAGAGCATGATGGATGCGTGCAGCCAGACGGGAAGCTTGATGGACGGATGAGTGGTGAGCGCGAAAGCCGAATTGTTCATCTGGAATGATGTTGTTTTCCTTTCTGAAAGAGTTGAGAGCGTAGAGTATTGCCCTCTCAGCAAGCTTCGAAATGGCGCTGAGAAGGCTGATAGGCCTGTAATCAGATGGAGATGATTTTGCTCCTTTCTTGGGTATAACCGTTATATGTGCGTGTTTCCAAGACGCCGGGAAGTGTTGCAGTCTCATGATGGAGTTAATGATGTTTGCCAGTTCTGCGAGCTGCTTATGCGGGAGCTTTTTTAACTGGGTAATCGATATTCCATCGAAACCTGGAGATTTTTTGTTTTGAAGTTTGGCGATCATAGTCTGTAGAGACTTTGGAGACACAAAATGGTCGAGAAGAAAGGCGGGGATTACTGGTCTTTTGACGGAGTTGGATTCGTTGATGACAGTGTCAATGTCTTTAGCTTTAGTGTTCTGTGCGGGTGGGAGGCATTTAATTTGAGCTTCGTAGGTCTCTGCAAGGAGCTCGACTTTTTCTTGGTCAGTGACTGCGAAATTTCCTGTAACCGCTGACTTCAGGGGAGGGATGACATTGTGCGTCTTCCCCACGACGCATTTGGAGACACGCCAGAAGGAAGGGGGGCCATCCAGCCTTTGGTCCGCGAGAAATGAGTTCCAGTTCTTTGCTCGCCAAGTGGAGACGGCCGCCCTTACCCTCTTGCATGCTCTGGGTGAAGCAGCATCAAGGGTGAATCGAGCTAATCTGCATAAACCGTTTTTGATGCGAATTTCACGTTTAAGAGAAGCGGGAAGGTTGTTTTTCCACGGCTGGGGTTGTGATGAAATTTTGACTGTGGCAGATTCGTGAGCAGACTGAATATCGCGAGTTAGCTTCAGTACGGCTTCCTCGAGGTGTTCTGGTGTGTTAATTTTCGGAATTGGATCGAATTTCAGGAGAAGAGATTGGTAGTTTTTCCAGTCGGTTTTTTTCCTGAATCTTGTTAGTGGGACTTGAGTGGTGGCGCAGATTCCGAGTTTGAGAAGGACCGGACGATGATCAGAGTCTAGTTCGTCAAGGACTCGAACTTCGGAATCACGATTTACGTCTTGAAGAATAAAGAAATCAAGGATTCTTGCTGCGCCTTGAGAGACTGTACTAGGGTGATGGGTGGGTTCATCTGGCAAGGCAAGACCGTAGCCCAGATCTGCACTTAGAGCTACGATGGCGTTACCTGCGGGATTCGCTCTGGAACACCCCCAGATGGGGTGGTGGGCGTTGAAGTCGCCACCTATTATTTTCGGAAATTTTCCTTCGACGAGTGATCGGTATTCGGCATAGTTGAATGCAGAAGATTTCCTGTACAGGGATTTAATCACGAAGGGACGTTCTTGGATATCGGTTTTAATGGAGGTTGTTTCGAAGTTGTTTACTGATAACGATGGAAGGAGCTCGTGTTTGACTCCTTTTCTGACGAGAATAGCGGTTCCACCGCCTCGACTCGGTGTTCTATCGTTTCTGTAGACCAAAAAGTGTTCGAAAGAGAGACGATGCGAAGGTTTCAGGAAAGTTTCCTGGATGAGCACGATGTCGACGTCATAGAATGTCATGACATCTTCCAATTCTGCTTGCTTTCCGCGTAAGCTATTTGCATTCCATGTCATCAGTATAAGAGATTTCGGAACAGCCATTTCGAAGAGTTAAAGGCTGCTGGAAGTTATAGAGACAGGTAAGTGTTGCCGCCTAGGCAGCGACATTTGGAAAAAGACGAGCAAGTTGGTGAGCTAGGGCGATCACTTGCAGGAAAGCCTGCGGGTCAGTAAACGCCTGTATTGTGGAGTTAAGGTCCGGTGTATTGGTTGGAGCAGGAGTTTGAGTTGGAGCAGGCTGGGTGGCGCTGGCTAATTTTTGGGCTAGCTTCCTGCCACCTTGGTTATTCCATGCAGAACCTTGTGGAGTCCTGGTTTCGGTCGGAATTTTTGGTTTTCTTGGAGCAGGAAGGCAGCTGCAACCGCTGAAGTTTGCGGTATGAATTTCACTGCAGTTGCTGCACTTTCGAGGTGCTTCTGGGATTTTGGTACAGTATCTAGTGTCGTGATGCCCGGCACATTTGACGCAACGTGGGGGGGCTCGGCAATATGAGCTGGAGTGCCCGAAAAGTTGACAGTTGAAGCACTGCACTGACTGGCCGTTTCCCCTCTGGACCTCGACCTTCACTGTGATGACGCCGAGTTTGGTCATATATATGATCTGTCGCTCTTCGCGAGGAACAACTACCTGAACAATTGGTAGTTCTATACCGGATTTTAATTTCCATTGTTGTGATTTGGGAGCCTGTTTTCCCTTGTTGCCGGCCTTCGGCAGCTGGCTTTCCTAAGGTGGAGAGACGGGCCCTCTTTTCCTTTTTCCCACCAAGGTGAAACCGTTTAGCTGGTGTCTGGGTCTGGATTTCTATGGCAGCGGGAATCTTTACTTCCATGGCATCTTTTTGATGCTTCATGAATTGTGTTATCGTAGCTGTGAGAGTTTTGATTTCTTCCTTGAGATCTTCGGAAGCCTTTTCGCTCTTTTCCAGCTTTTCCGTCTGTTTGGGCTTTTGCGAACGTTTTAACGTCAGCTATCTGCTTTCGCAGGTCTTCGTTCTGTAAAAATATAAGGTCTAAAAGGATTAGTTTTTCAAACAATTGACAATGATCCTATTTCAATTGTTTAGTATTTTATTTACGTATTTGTTAATATTCGAGAAGCTACCCGGTCGTTCGGTTTTACCATTATCCCTCAAGTCGGAAAGAATTAAACAAGTTACAAAATTTTAAGCATCTGTTGTTAATATGAATTGCTTATCAAAGTTAGGATACATTAAAATACTATCAGATGTTATAATTTTTTTACATTTTTCAAAATATGTTTTATTTTTTTTAATATGGAATTAAGAGATTTCAAGAAATTTTAAACAAATTTAGAATATCAAAAAGACCTATAAATTTTTTTAAAATTGGAAAATATGGAATTAAGAGGTTTCAGAGATCTGACAAAAGGCTTGCCGGTGATAACCCCAAGTTGTCGTTATTGTGGAATATTTGTAATTTTTTCTATATATGTAGGGAACGACACCTGATCCATCTGTCTGACGGAGCCGTATCTACGTTTCAAGAATACGCTCTGAATGGTTAGCTTGTTTGTGGAATAGCCGCCACCGAAAGAATACGTTCGAGTGGCATACAATAATGATTAGTTTTTAATTTTTTGTTATATTAATTTTGGTTATAATTTATATTAACAGAAGCAACCGTACAATTATTATTATTGGCTTGCCATAAATTATGAATTATGGGTAATGTAACACCTATACACTGATACACCTATATACACTAAACAAGTTCCTGTGGTTTGGTTCGCTTCGATCTTCTGATTTCCCGCGTGTTGTCCAATAGCTGTATAGCTTTCACGTTACTGTGATTATGCAACCGTAGTTCAAGGCGAAATCTTGGATCACTTCTTGTATTCATTTGATTTCGAGGTCATTGATAATTATTCGCAAAACTGTTTGATGTTTGGCGTATTATCAATATATGGCATTTGTCAACCCCTTATGTGCACACCATGGATCCAAATTGGCTTTATGATTGACTGATAAACCAATCTCTTTGATTTTAGGTTAAGTGGAGAGTATATTTCAATTAACCAATACATTTTCTTGACTTTGAATCTAATCTGCTCTGCTTTTTGTCTAACATGAGGTTTTTAGTTTAACCTACTATCGAGACATATTTCGACGTATTTAACTGATTCTGCTTGAATCAGGCATCTGTCAAGTGATATAATTATGTATTTGTCATTTTACTTCAATTCAAAATTAACATGGACGGATTTGGAGCGATTAAGCCATATTTTTCAGTCTCTAGTCCATTTGTAGATTTTTTTACCACTACTTGTACGTTATCTACAGCCTTAGACAACTTAGACAATTTTTAATATGAAAACTGTGTCGTCGGCAAATGTTCCAAGTATTGTTTCTTCTGTTGTAGGGATACGTGGATCTTCAGCTGAAATAGGGTTGAGTGTAGAGATTGCTCGTGCATCTAAAACTCTAAATTTTTTCAAAATGTTATTATTCGAGGAGTCGACAGTAATTGGGGGGAAGCAATCTGTTCATTTTGTATATTAATCCCAAATGCCGTACCCGGTCAAAAGCTTGTGAGACGTCCAGTAATATTGCAGGGCAGTATTTCTTTTCTTCGAGTTCCTTTTTAATTACCGCTGTTACTCTATGCGCTTCGTCCATTTTTGAGTGGTGATTTCAAACTGCAAATTGGAAATCTGGTATTTCTATAAATTACTTAATGCGTTTTAACAGCAGTTTCTCATATAATATTGATATCGTAGGTAACAGCGAAATACACTGGTAAGATATAACTTGGTCTACTGGTTTATCAGGTTTTTTAAGCAAATGAATTCGAGCAACATTAAATAATTCCGAAACATGCTTCAGTCTCAAACAGGCATTGAATATTCAATATATCTTTTATTAACCAGCCTTTTTAGGATTGATGTTAATATAAATTTCTGTGGCAACTTCCATTGGAGAAATCTGATTTACAACAACATCGGTCTTATGAACAGGATTTGTATCTATTGCAGATTCTATAACCGTCGGTTGGAATACGTTATACGTTTTTGCATTATAAGACTAAACGGGTCTCTGCTAGTAAATGTGTTAGTTGGATTGGGTTTGTTTGTTTTTTTCAGATTTGTCGCATCTAGTGCTAACAATACTGGAGTGTGATCAAATGATACTTAGCAAAATCTCTCGATTTGTATTTAATTTGAAGAGATGCCTTTCGAAATGTAAAAGTCCAGTAGGTCTGATAATTTTTACTGCCCCAGTAAGTGGGTTTGCGCCCAGAGTAATAATTACATGTAGTTATATTTATTGCTGCGAATAGTTCGCTGGGTTTTCCAGGTATTATTAACCGTGAACCTCAGGCTGTATGTTTAACATTTTTTTATTATTTAGTTATTATATTGTTACTAGTCGTTTCCGTCTAACCTACGATTTGTCTTTGTAATAACTTAAATCTAGGTATATAACTAGGAGGACCCATCGGCCCTATCTCAGTCTTTGGTGAAATAATGTTTATACGTGTCACTGCTGAATTTTTTAATATATGCACCTCACTACACAATGCTACACAAGATCAGGTGATTTGATTTTCTTGAGTCTATGTCGTGTTCTGGTGGTATCTTTCCTCATGCTCCCTTGCAATTCTCTTGATTTCTTGACTGACTGTGGGTATCTGAAGGTCTCGATGTAGGTAACAAGTGCTATAGTATTTGGGTACACCCACAAGACCTCTCAGGACTTTGTTCTGAAAAACTTATTTGATTTATGTTACTCTTTGCAGAACATCCCCATAATTGAACTCCGTATGTCCATATATGTGTTAGTAATTGCTTATATATTAGCAATTTATTATATACTGTTAATTGTGATTTTCTTCCAATTAGTCAGTAGATTTTCCTATTTTTCAACTCCAGTTCGTTTCTTTTCTTCTTCATATGTTCCTTCCAGCGAAGTTTTGCATCGAGATTCATTCGAAGATGTTTAGCGTTGTTGCTATATGGAAATATAGTGTTATTTAATCTTATTGGTGCTTGTACGGTCTGTTTATATTATGAACTGCACGTGTCCAATTATTTAAATTGTCACTTGCCTGTTGTAATTTTCGTGAGGCTTCTTCAGTATTATCTCCGACAGCTATAATCGCAGTATCATCAGCAAATGTAGCCTTCGTAATATTTTCCATTTGAGGTATATCACAAGTGTAGAGCAGATAAAGCATTGATCCCAGTACACTTCATTGTGGTACACCTGCTTTAGCTTCTTTTATTGTAGAGTAAGCTTCTTCTTGTTTGACTCTGAAGATTATGGTTGTAATGTATGATTTTAATAGTTAGGTGTGTTGTTTTGGTAGTATTTTCTGTAGTTTATGCATAAGGCCTTGATGCCAAACCTTATCGAAGGCTTGTGTTACATCTAAAAATATAGCTGAGCATACTTTTTTACTTTCGTAGGCTTTTTCAATAACATCTGTTATTCTGTGGACCTGGTCAATTGTTGAGTGCTTGTTAAAAACCCAAACTGGTGTGTTGGTATTAGGCTTTTTTTCTTTATATGATCGGTTTTATTCTTTTCAACAGGAGTTTTTCAAAACCTTAGATATTATTGGGAGCAGTGATATAGGTCTAATTTTCACATAGGTCTCTTATAGACGAACTGTGTAGACATGAACGCTTTAAATATTTTGGGACTTTCCAGATTGAGTAATCAGTCTCTTTATCACGTGTTACATTTCTCAGATAATCATTTATGGTTTTGTTTTTTATTTCCCTTTTCACTCTTTGAGTTATATTGTTTAAACTATTTTTATTTTCAGGTGTTCTGTTTTGTTGCCATTTTTTTCGTAATTTACGTTTTTCAGCTACCATTTCCTTCACTTCTTTTGGATAATTAATTCCTTTAGTTGTACTATTAATTTGTGGAGTATTATTCCAAGCAGCTTGTTGAATATCAACTACGAATTTCTCTGCTTCAAAATTTAATTGTTCAGTTGTCTTGAGGGGTACGTTTAGTTAAATTCGTTTGTTCAATTGTTCAGCAAATCGTTCCCAGTCTGTTCTCTTGATTGTTAATGTTGGGTTTCTTTCTTGTCTTATTATATTTTCGCTCAACGTCAGAATCACTGGCGTATGATCTGAACTTATCTCAAAATTTTCTTCGATCTTTTTATAGTTGGCTGTTATGTTTCTTACTATGAAGAAATCTAACAGGTCTGGGGTTTTCTCTTTATTAGTCGGCTAATAAGTTGGTTTTCCAGTTGACATGTAACTACATCATTGTTCAGCAGCTGCTTTATGCCGTTCATTGCCTTTAGTTGATGTCATTCTGGGTCCCCATCTAGTATTTTCTGCATTGAAATCAACTCCAATTTTAAATATTTCTCCCAGGTTGCTTAGGACATTCAAATAATTTTCCTTTTTTTGATTGTATCTTCTTCTTCACTTCCTTCTCTTGCGGTGTTAGCTGGATGTATGGTATGATAAAATGTATATCCTCTAAATTTTATAAGGACTCTTTTGTTAAATGGGTTTCTGATATTAGGCAAATATCTATTTTTTGCATATCTAGGAATACTTTTAAGGTAGCGTGATGTTTCTGCATTTTGCACTGTATTTTGGTTTAGTTCTGCATTAATTTTTCACTTTTAGCTGATGATGGAAGCGCTCTTGCCATAGCTTTGATGCCTCTGTTTTTTTTGTCGTCATAAGAGTGCCATTACAGTTTCAGCAACTCTGAACAATCTATTATTTTTGTGAATATTGTACGACATTCGGCGTCGAGTTTTATTTGTCCATTGTTCAGTACCGTTGCTTTGAATATTATATACTTGGACCTCATCGTAAAGCAAGTCAAAATCGGTAATATTACTTACCATACTTGAGGGTGACCTGGGCATTCTAATTTCTTTATTTTGTTCATTATTTGGTTTTACTTTTATTTGCTGTGATGATGATCCCCGGGGAATTATTTGCTTTTATTTTTTTACTTTTACCCGTTATTCAGCCTATTTCTTTCTGCAATTCTTCTTCATCTGTTTCGTATATAACAATTGGACTGCTTTTGTTGGCTTGGTGGTTTGTCCTTGCCTTCAGAGCTTTGTTTATTTAGTTGTAGCTGGAGGGCATATATTTATTTTTGAATATTGGTTAATGCGATTTCAAGACTCTCTGACTTTTCGTTCATCCACGCATTGTAGAGTGCCCGTTCGTTCTGGGTTCTAGTTGTGTTTTCTACATTCAAAACTGCATTATGTGATATCCTGATGTCGATATTTCCATTTTATCTATTTTTTGTGTAGTGTTCTCATATTTTTTACGTGTTGTTGAAATAATACTGTTATTTTTATGTTTAAAATTATCCTACCCTGCATTTGTGGTCCAGATATTCAGTTTCGGCTCTTAACGTTTTATGACATTTTGCATTTATTTTCTACTGTACTGACCCTTTTTTCCGATGGCACTTTCACTTTTTCTGTTTATTCTAAAATCTCCTCCAATAATATATCTTGGGCTTAATTTTAACAATAAATGTCTATAACATGAACATAATAAAGGAGGATTTAATAAATAATAAATGGAAATTAGAAAGAGAAAACTGGAACACTCTATGAACAAATTATCATGAAACTCAATCAGGGTGGTACAAAAGACACTAGAAATAGAAAATAAGAAAAGCGTAGTAATTCTGAACATGGCGTCTTTGGAAATTATGTGTTATGAAGTTCTAACATCTCTAGGATGTGTTACAACAACATGTCGTCAAAATGTGGACAAATTGTACATTTAAAAAGAAGTGGCAATCCCGTCTAGTTCATTTACACTTTCCTTCAAATTTAAGAAAAAACATAACTGACATTAAATTAAACGGTCTAAAATATCGCATTACTAGATCGATTTCTATGTACCATAGATATTTGGAACCATTCATGATTTTCTTGAATAGTACAAGTCTTCGTCGGTATTTTTGGCCAAAATGTTGAGAAAATATTAACAGTAGAACTCGCTTTTATTCTATTATGTAATATCTAGAGGAATAATACTAAAATTATGGATTTTAAATACATAAGGATTGATAATCAATTTATCATAAACATATAAGTTGCATTTAATATATCTTAATATTAAACTTGAAAATCCGTTGTAGATCCTTCAGGTCTCTCCTAAAACCTTCTCTGAATATCAATAATCAAAATTCCCAAATTTAAATAAAAATATGCTACCTATCTAAATATACATATATTTATCTTAATCAATTTTAAGGCATATTGATATTTATTTTTCTTGTAAATACTCTAATATGCATCAATGATGCTGATGTTATAACAAAGCGATATTTAAGTTTAAAATAGCTATTCATTTCAAAAATATACGAAATATCTAATACCTGCATAACTAGACATTCAAAACTCTTTTGATTTATTTGTAATATAAATATTGTAAGATCGATTTCGTATTAAAATGGTACTGATAAAATAAATTGATTATGGCCAAAAGCATACCCTTTATTTAGTATTATTTTATCAACCACCTTATAATACACTAATATTAATGATTTACTGAAATCCTTATTTGGGATTTTTATTAATTAGACCTCATAAATGAAATTGACGATGGGCGATAATTGAAATTACAATTACTGACATGTTTAAATGTACTAGGTAAACTAATACATATTTATCTCAAAATATCTACGTTTCACTTATGAAATTAGGAAAAATACAAAACAACAATATTACAATAAACATAATTTATTTAAGTATAAAGGACAATAGGATAAAGTTATGTTATTTGTGTTACATCCACTTCATCGATTTTCTCTGGACTATTTCTTAAGGGTCTAAGTTATATAGACTCACTAAGATTGTGGTAACATTGGCCAATAACTGCAAATTTATCATCTTCTTTCTAATTGAGGTAGACGTCCATATATCCACCTTGTGGGTTATATAACAGTATACATCTTGTATCTTTCAACTCATTTGCCCATGGTTCTACACTTATGGCGTCATTTTCATCTCTATTAGCTGTGGATTCAAAACCATAAGCTGCTTTTATGTTTTGGAACTCTTCGTGAGTCACTAAATCTATTCTTCTTACATTAGTAATATCCACATCGTGTCTTACATCATCCTCTATAACATTAAATGGTATTTTAGCTGCTCATTTGGTTACAATTTATTCTCTATTTGTTTTCGAGAGCTGCAGGAGTTTAAGGTATTTTCATGTCCAAAATATGTTTTGGTGAATTCTACTTCATATTCTTCACCTTTGTTCTAATTTAATACTTGCTAGGCAATGTGTATTTATCTTGTTTCTTCCTTGAACTTCCTTGGACCCTGAAATATTATGCTAGCACAATATAAAGAAATATAGCTTCTTCTCTCTTGACACGAGGTTGGGGCTTGCTCCATATCATTTTCCCATATTTGAATTTCTTTAAAGGTATTAAATTTCAATAACTCCTCAACGTTTAAGTTATGAGTTGACTGTAAATGATTCATTAGAAGATTCGCTTACATTGTAGTATGCTCGCATAACTTACATGTGTACAGTATTTTTGTTACTTTGGTATCTTCATTAATAGCAGGATGCTTTGTTTTGGATCCACGCTGTTTCAATATTTGTTTGCTGCTATATTTATTTTCGCAAGTAAAATATTTAAAAATGAATACACCCTTCAGATTTAATGCAGATATTTTTCTAAAACATAAAATTATTGTAAGATTCAGCAGGAAATTCTCTTGTTATGGACATTCAAATTAGAGCAGGTATATAACTTCGTACAGTTTTCAAAATAGAAAAGCTTCTTTTGTTCCATGTTTTGTCTTTCCATAGCAATTTGATTTTCTTATATAATTACTTAATTCTACTATTATAATATAAAACAAAGCAATATATATAGAAAAAATTAGTGTATACAATAATATAAACTAAATATTTCAATCAAAAACTAAATAAACTAAATAAATTATATTTCAATACAATCGTA
The DNA here is from genome assembly GCF_030347505.1 of Rhynchophorus ferrugineus. NCBI lineage: Eukaryota > Metazoa > Arthropoda > Insecta > Coleoptera > Curculionidae > Rhynchophorus > Rhynchophorus ferrugineus. The sequence goes on from NW_027472680.1 coordinate 345,686, forward strand.
AATTAAACTATCTAAAATTATAAAAAAGACTAATTAAGTAATAATTTGGTTAAAAAAAATTTGCGGTTGCACTCGAAGAAGCGCAATTTTCCCCACTAAGAACACAAAGCGAAATGCACGTAACAGCCTTGGCGTGAAATTTAAATAAAAAACAATTTTTTTCTGGAAATAAATTTGTTAAATTAAATTCAATTAAATAAATAAATAAATATATATATATATATATATATATATATATATATATATATATATATATATATATATATATATATATATATTATATATATATATATATATATATATATATATATATATATATATATTTATATATATATATATAAAATATGATATATAACAATAAATATAAATTTATAATGTAAATTTATATACATTTATCTAAATTTATCTAAAAATATAAATATAATATAAAAAATATATATCAATAAAATATAAATATTATATACATAAATATAAACCATAAGCAAAAAACTTTGGTGCATAGCAAAATAAAATTACCTCTTCCATCTTTCCGTCAGTACTTTTAATATTTTATCCGAAAGATCATTATGGAATGTACAATTGAAGGAGTTTTAATTTACTTTTTTAAAACATTTGACAAAAATTTTGTTATATAATCGACATGGCAAAATCGCTGAATAATTTAAGATATAGCTCAAAGACCTACTGACTACTTGTATATTAAAACAATTTTGTTAGAGTTTGGGACACGATATATTGTCTTGTCTCTATAAAATCAGTCTCAATTTGTGGGTCTACTAATTTATTCATAATTGTATGTAAACAAAAATCATATTTCATATCTTTTTTAAAATGTTATACTAATTAACCTGAGATATACACTACGGTACAACGTAAAACTTTGTTTGCTGTTATAGGAACAGCTGGACTGAAGTTATAGTCAAGTAATTAACAGTAAAAATGAGCAGAAAGGGGGATACTAGTTGAATGAATACAAACTTTACCTTTACCTTCTGGAGTTTGTTCAAGTGTCGATGATACTTGCTTCGAACACCCTGGTTGCGGGCCTGGAATGATGGAAATAGGTACTACCAAGTAAGACAGTTTTGAAATTAACAATTATGAACAGAGATGTGATTGAGTCCTTCAATTTACCTTCGATATAATTTTGATTTTGATCCACTTCAATTTGTACATGTTCTGGTCTCGTGATATTATTTTCACCATAACTAAATTGTTCATAAGTACTTAAAGGAAGGTTTAAATGTATCACACAAATATCTCACGTGGTAACGATAATAAATTATGCCTCATGTTTAACCAACCAGTTTAGGATTTTAAAAGTTTTCTACTCACTTCTTAAGGATCGCTTTTTTAACGGAAAACGATGATGCATTTCCTCACTATCTGTGCATCCGGACACACAACACTTCATAGATCGGGAATACATTTCAACTACGGACTTCTACCTAGTAATAAAATAAAATAATAATTTAGTCTATAAACGTTATAAAAAGCTGACCACACTGTTCTCTACATAGGGCACGTTAAAAATGGGGTGCAAAATAATCAAACCATAGAACGAAATGAACGAATCAGATTCCGTCGCGGCTCTTAGCAGTTTCATGTTGGACGTGGCGAAACATTTCGCCAAAATTTCCATAAATTTCCATATATTCGCAAAATTTTACCAAAACACCCACCTACGAAACTTCCTGCCCTACTCGTATTTAACATAATAGTTAGGGGAGCATAATTGCCAACGCCTCCGACCGTTTTAATTTGGTAATATTAGGTACGTCTGTGTTTCTATCCGGTAGTTTCCAGAACAGTTTCAAATTTAAAAAATTAAAATAATATTTTTAAATTTTCAAACAAATTCCGGTACATTGTTACTATTTGATTGTTAAGCTATATGTAATAGTACAGGGAAAGAATGTAATTGACCTTATTCTTGGGTTTGCTATAAATAATCTTGTTCGTTGATTGAAACATATTGCCTTGTCTTACCTTTCGGACCAATAAACTAGTATTGTGGTCGAATAAAGGCCTTCTATTTATCCTGTCAAGTGTGTGTGTTTAGAATATAACGAACATTTCAAATACTATAACATTTGTGCTGAGGTTGTAATAGTGAGTTAAATAAGAATTATTCTATTAACATAAGTGGTGACAGTGATAAAATAGCCAATGGACCATCCCCGTTAAAATGGTAAAATCAGACTGTGTAGGAACTTTGCTTATCGTCTAATCAGAACAGAAGCTAGAAATAACTGAATTAGCGAAAAAATGCTGTATGGCGTGATAAACCTACTCATTTGATGCTTCTAGTGCACAAGCTGTGCCGTCAACTATGATGTCAAAATTTGTTTGTCAAAAATCTAAACTACAAATTGTAAGTGATAACATTATAATTGTTAAGACAAGTGAATCTATCAAATTCCGGTACATTGTTACTATTTGAATGTCAAGCTATATATAATAGTACAGGTAAAGAATGTAATTGACCTTATTCTTGGGTTTGCTATAAATAATCTCCCAGTTAACTTGCCTATAATGCAACCACTCTCTGATACGGTGTCAATGTCCTGTAAGAAATACTTTTATTTCTTGATAAATAAAATACAAATATTCAACAAACATTATAATGGTCACAATCTTGATAATATACTAGGGGTTGCAACGGTGATTACAATAACAATCGTATATCAACTACGTCAGCAAGATCTTCTTCGAGAGACTCCAAGAACCTATATGAATTCCGGTCAAGGCGTCGTCCGTTGTATCCGAAAAATGTACATCTCAGCATTCCCATCGTTCCGACCCGTTACCACGTCCGCCTCGATTAGCGAATGAGTCATTAGGTGCCCTCTATGTAATTGGTCAACAATGCCGATCTATATTTTCTTACGGTCCATCTCTTAGTGACTATGGAAAATTTCACTTGATTCATTTACCACAACGACCTATTTTGATGCACTGTATGCAGCATCATTGAAAAATTCTGGGAATATATGAAAAGTTAATTTAAGTTAATAAAAGCACCAGCCTTCTTTCTGTTCTGTCATCATTGTAAAGTCATCCATTTGTACTTAACCATTGCAAAAAGAATATTTGAAATATGTACATAATAATCCTTGTAATAACTAAATAAAAATAAACAAAAACCTTATCTGTGTTCCTTATTTATTTTTTGAAGTCGGATTAATTTTCTTGTTAAAAACATTATGTTTTTCTCTTTTTGGTGTTAGATATTTGCTCAACAAATTATGCAGTTATTATATTAAGTATTATAATGGGCATGTCAAGTAAAGTTGCAGTCTGTTTGAGGAAAAATATGAATAAAGGAACAATGATTGAAAATAAGAAATGCTTCAGGCACCGGGGTCCGCTACCTAACCTAACTGATTTGACAGGCATTAACCAAACTAGAACACCCACGAAAAGTCGTTGTTTCCACCGGGAATCGAACCCGCGACCTCCACCTGTGGTCTGAAGACTCTAATAACTAATCTCTACGGCTTCTCATATGATATGGTTAGTCTTTAAAAAGCAAACTGAACGAATTTGTACGGATAACTAATAAAGAATAATTAACTTAGATATTATAGACAAACATATGTGCATTTTCAATTTTTCGTTCCCTTTTCAAGACCATAGGAACCTTTAATTTATTTAATAAACTCTGCTTTTTTTGGAATTCTGTTTGGTCAGCTGATTAAAGTCCTTGTTGATGTGGAACGCGTGTTTGGTGTTGATAAGGATTTGGTATAGGAATTTTGCGATTATACTACGGTGAATTTTTGAAAAGGGATGAGTGAAAAATTCCTTTTGAACCTTTGCACTAATGTATTTGAGTAATTCTGTATATGAGGCGCTCAAATTTTTTTCTCCGCTATTTCTAAATTTGTTCATCTCTTCATGGCCGATGTACTTAGACTACTTTAACCCGTCTAAATAAAGGAGTATGTCTTATAGAGAACCATAATTATTAGAGACAATTTGCTTTTTCTACACGTGGGAGGATACAGGATTCTCTGTGGATTATAACGGCCTGGGTTTTCTTTGGGTTGAATTGCAACTTCCAAAAGTTTAACCATTTAACCTCATTATTTAATTGTCCTACAAAAACTTCAATGTGAGAATATTTTTGTCTTCAGAGATATCGAGCTATGTATATCTTGATTGTGAATTCTTCACGCCATAAACAAAATCTAAAGGGCCGGCTTGGTTGGCACAGTGGTCAAGGGCGACAGGAAGGCCCTCTTACTGTTGCGATAGTAGCAGTTTCGAATCCTGCTGGGTAAATTTATGTTTTTGACTATTTATAATACGAAAAAGAAAATCTGTGACTGCGATCAGCCACGCCGGTAACCAAGCTGGGTAAGACCGGATTTCTTCTGAAATCATCTCTTGGACCGTGGGGAACAGATAAACACTATTTAGTAAAAAAGAGACGTTCAGTGTTGTACATACTATGTACATACATATGTAAAATGTTTTCTTGTCAACCCAATATAAACCCAAAAATATCTGAAAAATATGTAAAACATTATTTGAAAATGTCTATATTATGTTGTAGAGCCAGAGAGAATTACAAGAAGATAAATCAAATTGTAGATATATTAAGTTACTATGCTACAAAGGAGTGGAAGTTTGAGAACAGCAACGTGAAAACGCTATGGAAAGAAATGAGAAAGAGCGACCGGGAACTATTTGATTTTGATATTTGTGCTTTGAATTGGGACATGTACTTTTACACTTGTATCCGAGGTAAATCTTACCTAGACTGAAGTTCATTAATGATTGATGCTAGATAAATGATTATAAATATCGATTATATGACAGAAGAACTGAAAAAATCCAAATTAGAAGTTATTTTTGTTATTTCATTTCAACTCATATATATTTTTACATACTAATTACACCCAATTTTTCAATTATTTTGATATACCTTAAAATATTATTTGTTATATCAATTTATTTATGAATCATCATCTAAGTTAAAAAAAATTGGACAATTTGTATTATGATGTGATGGGAAATGATACAGTCATACTAGACCCAATAGTGATTCCTAACTAGTGCTCAAATATTTCAATATTTTAACGACAGATGACGCTGACTTCAAATTTTCCTATAATGTTTCGTCAGTATTATGTTTCGAATAAAATATAAATATAAAATTTAATACTATAATATTTCTATTTCCTTATAAGAACAATATATATAAATCTAGTAATACTTGTTAAAAAGCTCGTAACACCTAATAACATTTCTAACCTTACTAGCTAAAGAATTTCAGCCTTCCTTCTATTGAGTGTTTTCATTTGTCTTCATCAGATTGCCTATTTTTATCCAAGCACAGTCTGTGATAGGCCACATGAGAACAAAAGTGGTCTGGGGATTAAAATACGGCCTAATATCGGTAATATTCACTATATCACAGGAATTGAGATGGAAGAATTCTTTCTTCAGGTCTTCAAGTCTGAATAAAAACTGAAAATATGTCATTTCCCATTTGGTGGCCTTTATGAACTTGTTTTTCAACTACAAACAGTCGCCTTTGAAATAGAATACCGGGGCATACCTTTCGCCGTTTCTCACCACGAAAAGTACCAAATTATCTACATTAATCTGCAGGAATCCACAGCAATCTTCATGTATGTCATTACATATATTATTAATCAAAACGAACATGATCCTGGTGTAGAATTTCAGAAAATTATACGTCTGCAGAAAGTCTTCCATCAATATTTTTCTATCATTGCCTTCTACGAATAAAAGCTTCCCAGATGAACCGTCACAATGTTTAAAATTGATCTCATTAAATAAAAAAGCTTAGTATTCGCTAAGGGGATAACAATTTACTCGAAGGCTCTGACAAACTTCTGGTGAATATTTGTTCATCGTGGAGAAAATTCTCTCATTTATAATTCGAACGGAGACATATAACAATAACAAAAATTCATCACCAGCCACTTGATTTTACATCAAATTAGTATTGTTGTTATAAAGGTGATTTTATTCATTTCTATATTCTATTTACAAATTTTATTGCGAATATTTTAGGAGCTTGAGTTTATATTTTGAAGGGCCCATTGGACACTATTCCACAAGGAATAAGAAAATTCTATAAGTTAATGATTATTTATTATTTAATATTATGTGTATGTTGGTGTGTTATATTATATAGTGCTTTGTTAATTTTAAAATATTTCGTTATAAACATATGTTAATTTTTGCGTTTGTTTTAATAGTTTTGATACATATAACTCAGCCCAAATATTTAACCATTCTTAATTATAACCTTTTTTTTCTTAATAATAATCCTTATTGTATATGATATTTCTCTTTATTTATCACTATTTACCTTTTATGCCATGTTATATTACTATAATCAAAATACCAGTATATAAAAGAAAAAATAAACGTACAAATGAACAAAAATAAGCCATTGTTGTTATATCATCAATGTTTTTGATATACCGATTATTTTGATTTTGTTTTCAAATTATATATTTGTAAGTAATTTGTAATCAGCTATATTCCTCGTTCAAACGAGTAGATGACAGTGGCGATGACGAATCTGTAGTTAATTTTAGATATGACTTACCAACAGCTGTTATCAAATGAGTCATCTACTTGAGGTTTTATAAATTGCAAGAATTCACAACTTGTTCAAAACCACCTCTAACTATCTCACTTAATGATAAATGAAATGCCATAGTTGATATTTCAACTCTGTAACTGAAAAAAGCCGAATAATTGAATCTAACCTGAAATCTAAACATAAACTCAGAGAAACATTAGGCTATATGGACATGCATCCGAGCAGGTTTTATGGACCACTATAATTTGTTCAAAAATAATAAGCAGTAATTAACATAGTACGTTTATTGATGAAAAAACAAATTTCACATAATAGGACAAAAAATTTTAATTTCTTATAAGAAAAATATTAGTGAACTTAATACTAATTTAACAGCCTATAATAAGATTTGGAATGTTACTGACTAAAAATTTTTATTTATTTAACATTTCCATTCATTTGACTGCCTACACTCATCCAAGTGCAATCTACAACGGGCCATTTGGGAACGAAGCTTTCTTGATCAAAATATTGGCTAACATCCACAATATTCACTAAATCACAAGAACTTAGTTGAACATCTTCTTTCTCTAGGCCCTGAAGCCTAAACAAAAACCGCAAATAAGTTAACTCCCATTTGGTGACCTTCACGAACTTGTCTTTCAGCTGCCAGCAGGTTCCTTCGAAACAGAACATCGGTGAATATTTTTCGCCATTTCTTACCACAAAGGGTATAAATTTGTTTTCGTCAATTTGTAGAAATCCGCAGGAATCCTCGTTTATATCATTGTGCATGTTTTTACTTAAAGCGAACATAATTCTACCGCAGAATTTGAGAAAATCGTACATGTGCAGAAAGTCCTCCAACAACATCTTCGTATCTCTGCCTTCTATGAATAAAAGTTTTCCAAATTGACCATCGCAATGTTGCAAATTAATCTCATTAAATAAACACGCTTCCCATTTATTCAGAGGATCATAGTTTACTTGAAAACACTGGTGGACTTCTGGTGAAAACTTCGTAAAATTATTACACAACCTATGTTTTATAATTCTAACGGAGACATATTTTAAATCACCGACAATGATGTAAGGCAAATACTGCAGGTCTATTGTGTGCCATCCAAATTTTACAACTGGAGAACATGGTGGTTCTTGCAATTCTGGTAACGTTTCGGTCTTACTCACTGCGTCTAGGACAACATGTCGGCTTAATTCGTTATCCATATTTTGTCGGTTCGCTGAGTTAATTGATGCCAATTTAACTACATAAACTTTTTTATTCGACATTTCACTTTTTACTTATATTATTTCAATTAACACTCTTCTTATATACTTAAAAAGTACACTACTCTTATAATCTCTACTTATATACTACCTTCTGTCACTGTCACTTCTGTCATTTCAATTGCGAATAATATATATCAAGTAATCTATGGAGAATGTTTTATGATACCATGGCAACTGTCAAATTGTTATAAGATTGTTGTTTTTAAATTAGTATTAGTTCTATATGCAATTTGTATGCTCTATTAACTTTAATATAAACAAATATATTATTACAGGCATATTAAGTATATGATTTTTTAGGTATAAGAGTTTATATTTTAAATTGTGTCGTTTTATATAGGACCTTTTTAATTTAAAAACATTTGAAGAAATTTGCGAGTGTTGCCTAAGTTTGCAATTGTGACATTACAAATAACTGAATGAACTAACCTAACTTCTATTTAATCTAGGGATATATTCTGAAAAATATGTTATTCTTTTTATAGTATAAATTAATCGTTGAATTTTAAATTGATCTAATTTAATATGTTTATGAGAGCAATAATTCGTTGAGATATACATTTATTTAGAGACATTGGTAATATTCTGCAGAAAATTTGTGCATGATTGAGAAAATCCTCTCACTTGTACCTAATTCGAAATGAAACGTGCTTCAGATCACTGATAGTGATGTAAAGGCTGCGGATATTCAATGGTGTGCCATTCGAATTTTAGAAATGAAGGTTTCTGAAGGAATGAAGAAGGCTGATGTTTCTTTCAATTCTGGCAATATCATTGTTGCCTACTGATTTAGCCATACCGGCTTTGTTATTTAAACTATTATTTATTAACCATTTGAATTTTTATAGCTTATGATGCATTTGATTTATTTAGGGATAAAAATATACTTTTAATTCATTTCAAATTTAAAACTAAAATATATTATTTCAAGAACAAGATGTACTGAATTGGTTCCACCAAGGGAATAACGACTCTGCCATAGGGCTGCCGAAAAAATATTCATATTTTTCTATGTTCATGGTTTCATATCTTTGGTGATATCATGTTCATATATGATATCATCTAAATTAAGGATTTCAAGCAATCTAAGGAGCTTAGATAGGTTTTCCGAAGCGAACAAGTGATAAAACGTGAAGGGAACTGAAGTTCGGTTTTCGATGTGGTCCAACTGTGGTATACTCAGTATACCACAGTGTGACATATCTATAAAAAATTTGTTATGTTATCGACATAGCAAAATCGCTGAATAATTTAAGATATAGCTGAAAGAACTACTGACAGTATATTAAAAAATTTAGTTAGAGTTTGGGACACGAGATATTGTCTTGTCTCTTGATACACTACGGTACAACGTAAAACTTTGTTTGCTCTTATAGGAACATCTGGACTGAAGTTATAGTCAAGTAATTAACAGTACAAATGAGCAGAAAGGGGGATACTAGCTGAATGAATACAAACTTTACCATTACCTTTTGGAGTTTGTTCAAGTGTCGATGATACTTGCTTCGAACACCCTGGTTGCGGGCCTGGAATGATGAAAATAGGTACTACCAAGTAAGACAGTTTTGAAATTAATGGTAACAATTATAAACAGAAATGTGACTGAGTCCTTCAATTTACCTTCTATATAATTTTGATTTTGATCCACTTCCATTTGTACATGTTCTGGGCTCGTGGTATTATTTTCACCATCACTAAATTGTTCATAAGTACTTAAAGGAAGGTTTAAATGTATCACAAAAATGTCTCACGTGGTAACGATAATAAATTATGCCTCATGTTTAACCAACCAGTTTAGGATTTTGAAAGTTTTCTACTCATTTCTTAAGAATCGCTTTTTTAATGGAAAACAATGATGCATTTCCTCACTATCTATGCATCCGGGCACAAAACACCTCCTAGAACGGGAATGCATTTCAGCTACGGACTTGCACCTAGTAATAAAATAAAATAATAAATTAATCTATAAACGTTATAAAAAGCTGACCACACTGTTCTCTACGTAGGGATTCCGTCGCGGCTCTTAGCATAGCGAATAAAACAAGAAATGTGTTAAAGGTAGCGACATTTACATGTTGGACGTGGCGAAACATTACGCCAAAACTTAACGTTAGAATATAACGAACATTTCAAAGGCTATAACATTTGTGCTGAGGTTGTAATAGTGAGTTAAATAAGAATTACTTTATTAACATAAGTGGTGACAGTGATAAAATAGCCTCTGGACCATCCCCGTCAAAATGGTAAAATCAGACTGTGTAGGAACTTTGCTTATCGTCTAATCATAATAGAAGCTAGAAATAACTGAATTAGCGTAAAAATGCTGTATGGCGTGGTAAACTTCCTCATCTGATGCTTCTAATGCACAAGCTGTGCCGTCAATCATGATGTCATAATTTGTTTGTCAAAAATCTAAACTACAAATTAGGGCTAAGAGATAACATTGTAATTGTTAAGGCAAGTCAATCTATCAAATTCCGGTACATTGTTACTATTTGAATGTCAAGCTATATATAATAGTAGAGGGAAAGAATGTAGTAGAGCTTATTCTTGAGTTAGCTATAAATAATCTCCGAGTTAACTTGCCTATAATGTAACCACTCTCTGATATGGTGTCAATGTCCTGTAAGAAATACTTCTATTTATTGGTAATTAAAATACAAATATTCAACAAACATTATAATGGTCACAATCTTGATAATATACTAGGGGTTGCACGGTGTTGTACGGTGATTACAATAACAATCGTATATCAACTACGTCAGTAAGATACTCTTCGAGAGACTCTAAGAAACTATATGATTTCCGGTCAAGGCGTCGTCCTTTGTATCCAAAAGTGTCCATCTCAGCATTCCCATCGCTCGGTCCCGATACCACGTCTGTCTCGATTAGCGAATGAGTCATTAGGTGCCCTCTATGTTATTGGTCAACAATGCCAATCTATATTTTCTTACGGTCCATCTCTTAGTGATTATGGAAAATTTCACTTGATTCATTTACCACAACGACATATTTTGATGCACTGTATTCAGAATCATTGAATAGGGACTATGTCTTTTTAATCTGAAGCGGCAGTAGAAATAAAAAATTATGGGAATATAAGAAATAGTTAATTTAAATTAAGAAAGAAAAGAATTTTAAGCAAGTTCAAAGCACCGTCCCTCATTCTTCCTGTTCTGTCGGAAATTAATTATCGGTTAAAAAATTTTAAGCTAAATAATACTAATTGTTCTACTATAGAACAAAAGAAATCTCCGTAAATTCCCTATTCCTACTCTGTTGTGTGATAACAAGACATAGCATTTCATTATAATGATGACAGTGGTGCAGAAACATCCTACAAACAACAAATTTCCGAGAAATCGACAGACATAAAGCTTATGATGCAGATCTTTTCAAGTCGAGGAACAAAGAGATTTTTATATATTTGTTGTACATGATAAGGCTTTGCTCCAGGAATTAGATGTCGTCATAAACTGGAATGTGATCAGTAAAACCAATTTTAAAATATATAAAACTACTGATGGGTTGGAAATAAGGTATGACCTATTTATATTCCGAAAACTACGATAGATCTGAAGTATATTAATATAGATGATTAGTATTAATATAGATGGCGAAAAAATACAAAAAATGTTTTAAAAACGTCAAAATGTTCCTTTATTTCGTTTTCCTAAGATGTATTCGTAGCAGCTGTTGTATATGTGATGCGTATTGGGAAAATTCCATGAAGAGTGAAAAATATGTTGATATGCTTGAGATACTGATTATGAGGTTCTTTCGATCAAAAACAAGGGTTATACTCAAGTTCTGATCATAACGGATATAATTTTAAAAATGCTTTTGGCGTTATCTCGTAATAAACAAACAACTACAGACGCACTACTACACAGACATGACTACAGATAGACAATTTTCTACAAAATACTAAAAGGAATACAATATACCACGAAGAGATATAACAGAGAGAGCAGCACAATTTACATTTGTAACTTTTCGCAATTTCCTGGAACATGAAATGTGAAATTACGTCTCATCGCTATTGGAATGCCCCAAAATACATTATCTGTTGGAACTTTTAACTATATATAATAACTATGTAGTTTAAATGTTTACATATTTGTGAATTAGTTAACAATAAATTATTTTGAATAGATTTCTATTATAAAATTGAGAAATATATTATTTTTATTACTCCAGTTATTTCAAATATAGTAAGAATATACATGGGATTGACACTTAGTTTAATAACTACAAGAAAATTTCATTTTAAATCAATAGCATAAAATACACCAGACGGTTGAACTTTATTTTAATATACAAACAATAGTATGAGCTCTCTTCTGTTATTACAGAAATTTGTTTTATGTTTTTAAATATTACGAATTCTTGACATTTATTTTTGATATAGGTGAATTTTACAGCAGATGAAATTTGTGCCATGATAGTCAAAAAACGAAACATCCGTAATATATCCGTCATAGCTCACGTAGATAACGGAAAATCATTTTTAACAGACTCCTTAGTAGCAAAAACTGTTATTATTGCTGGTGCCGAAGTTAGAGAAATACATTTTACAGACACCGGAAAAAATTAACAAGACAGATTTATAAGCATATTAAGAATATGTAGTCTTTTGAAATATTGAACGACGAAATTTACAAACCACTGAACTTATGTGATAATTTTGATTAGTGATTCTGAAGCTTTATCTCTTTAAAATAAAACTGGGTATTTGTTATAACAAAAATACTAACTTTTTTCATAAATAATATTGATTAACGCGAAAAAGAATAGAAAGTTTTCTTGATTAATTTGATTGGTTCCTCTGGGCACATAGATTTCCGTTCTGAAGTACCTACTGCCCTTCGTATAACTGATGGTGCTCTTGTAGTAGATTGTGTTTCGGATAAGTAAATTCCTAAATAATTATTTGTATAATAAATTAAATAATTATGTATGTATTTTTGGTGTTACTTCACTTTGCATTAATTTTACTAAAGAACATGCATAATGCAATTCAATGCAAATGCAATAACGCATATCTAAATATATATCTGTGGTAAAGACAATTTATTAAGAACTTCCGAATTACAGTAGGAAACATTGTAGCGTCTTTACAATCTTTTAATTAATCGTGTTGTCATATCCAACGGCCCCAGGCCATCATCGGTTAATGATTGGTGCTACTGATGCTGCTAATTCGCTATAAATTATGAATTAAGTTAGAAACAATTTTGTAATAATGAATTATTTGCAGGTGTGTGTACAACCGGAAACTATGTGACGTCAGGCTATCGACGAACGTATTAAGCCAATCTTGTTCATGAACAAGATGGACCGTACCCATTTGAAATTGCAGTTGGATGCTGAATAACTTTACCAAACTTTCTGACGATTAACAATCTATGGGCTTAGGAATATTTCAACCCAAAAACAGAACAATAATCACAAAATATCGTTTTATATGTACATCTTGAATCCATCTACAAAATTTTTGACTTGATTATGAACTGCAAGTAAACATCTGTTTTATTATTAAAAAAAAATTCTTCCAGCACAATTAGGCCACTATACAGTTTACAAAATAACTTTTATGAAGTCATTAGGAAATAAATATATTGTTGGCAGTGCATTGGAAGAAAATTATTAGCCTAGGTATTAAACTCTTTCATGTTACCTCTATCTTTATATCCTATGGTGACAAGCTGTTATATCCAGAATGCATTATATATTTTTAGCTCTTGGGTGTAACTAAAATTTTTATTTTAGGAAAGAATAATATTCTCTCTACACTGCGCATTAACTTGAAATATGAAGACAAGGATAAGGATGGAAAACAATTTAGTTGGACATGGTTACCTGCTTGTGGGCCTTTGCTTCAGATGATTGCCGTTCACTTACCATCCCCAGTAACTGCTTTGAAATACAGAATGGAAATGTTATACGAAAGTCCACATGATGATGAAGCCGCTCTTGGTATGTGTCACCTATATGGTTTTTAAAACGCGTTAAATTTTGGTATTTATTTGTACGTGACGATTTGTAATTTACAACTCTAGGCTGATTCCTATGATGATGTGTCTAAAATGGTACTCACTTCTAATAAAGGTATTTTCTACGATTTTGGTCCTGTTTTTTCCGGTAAAGTAGCCACCGGCATGAAGGCCCCTATCCTGGGACCTAACTATATGGCCTCAACAAAGAGGATTTACACGAGAAGACAATTCAGGGAGCCATCCTCATGATTGGTCGTTATATAGAGGCCATGGAATATGTCCCATCTGGAAATATTTGCACTTTGTTCGGTCTGGATCAATTTTTGGTTAAGCCCGATGCCATCGCCACATACACAAACAAGTAGAACTTGAATGTCAAGAAGTTTAGCTTATCTTCCGTAATACGTGTAGCTGTGGAACAGAAGAATCCGACCGATTCAGAAAAACCTGTAGAAGGTACGCAAATGTTCGCTTTTATAGTGTGATTATCACTAAGTCGTCTTTACAATCTTTTAATTAATTGTGATGTCATCTCCTACCGCCCCAGGCCGACATTGGTTAATGATTGGTGCTACTGATGCTGCTAATTCGCTATAAATTATGGATAAAGTTAGAAACAATTTTGTAATAATGAATTATTTCAGGTGTGTGTACAAACGGAAATTATGTTACGTCAGGCTATCGACGAACGTATTAATATTATATCGAGAATGCATTATATATTTGGAGTTCTTGGGTGTAACTAAAATATTTATTTTAGGAAAGAATTATATGAAGCCCTTCTCTTCTCACTGCCAACTAACTTGAAATATGAAGACAAGGATAAGGATGGAAAACAATTTAGGCGGACATGGTTACCTGTTGGTGAGACTTTGCTTCAGATGATTGCCGTTCACTTACCATACTCAGTAACTGCTCTGAAATACAGATTGGAAATGTTATACGAAGGTCCACATGATCATGAAGCCGCTCTTGGTATGTGTCACCTATATGGATTTTTTAAACGTGTTAAATTTTAGTATTTATTTGTACATGATGATGTGTAGTTTACAACTCTAGGCTGACTCACTGTGAATGATTGGTATAAACTAAACAACAATTACCAATTATTATTATTATTTTTTTAATATTTGCAAATGACTATATTTTGTTTTTTGTTTTTAGGTATTAAGAACAGTGATCCTAACAGTCCTATGATGATGTGTCTAAAATGGTACTCACTTCTAATAAAGGTATTTTCTACGATTTTGGTCCTGTTTTTTCCGGTAAAGTAGCCACCTGTATGAAGGCCCCTATCCTGGGACCTAACTATATGGCCTCAACAAAGAGGATTTACACGAGAAGACAATTCAGGGAGCCATCCTCATGATTGGTCGTTATCTAGAAGCAATGGAAGATGTTCCATCTGGAAATATCTGTACTTTGTTCGGTGTGGATCAATTTTTGGTTAAGCCTGATACCATCACCACATTCACAAACATGCAGATCTTGAATTTCATGAAATTCGGCGTAACTCTCGTAGTACGTGTAGCTGTGGAACCCAAGAATCCGGCCGATTCACCAAAACCTGTAGAAGGTACGCAAATGTTCGCTTTTATTGTATTATTATTACTAAGGTTTGTGTCATTTGTCTTAAGGTTTGAAACGTCTGGCTAGGTCTGATCTTATGGTACAATGTGTCATTGAAGAATCTAGCGAAAACATCATTGCCGGTGACAGAGAGCTCCACTTAGAAATCTCTCTGAAGGCCTTGGAGGAGGATCGATCATGCGTGAATTCAAGTTACTTAATCCGGCCCAATAGTGCCCTTCGTGTAACTGATTATGCTCTTGTTGTAGTAGATTGTATTACAGATAAGTACATTTCTAAATAATTATTTGTATAATAAATTAAATAATTATGGAAGTATTTTTGGTGTTACTTCACTTTGTACTAATTTTACTAAACAAAAATTAAAATTTTAAATAATGCATATATAAATATATTGCTGTAGTAAAGACAACTTATTAAGAATTTCCTAATTAAAGTAGGAAACATCGAAAAAAGAATTTTGTAGTATCTTTTCAATCTTTTAATTAATCGCGATGTCATCTCCAACCGCCCCAGGCCGACATTGGTTAATGATTGGTGCTACTGATGCTGCTAATTCGCTATAAATTATGAATAAAGTTAGAAACAATTTTGTAATAATGAATTATTTGCAGGGGTGTGTACAAATGGAAACTATGTTACGTCAGACTATCGACGAACGTATTAAGCTAATCTTGTTCATGAACAGTACCCATTTGAAATTGCAGTTGGATGCTGAATAACTTTACCAAATTTTCTGACGTTTAACAATCTATAGCGTTAGGAATATTTCAACCCAAAAACAGGATAATGATAGCAAAAGATGGTTTTGCATGTACTTCTTGAATCCCATATACAAAATTTTTGACTTGATTATGAACGGCAAATAAACATGTGTTTTATTATTAAAAAAAATTAATTCTTCCAGTACAATTAGGCCACTATATAGTTTACAAAATGATTTTTATGAAGTTATTAGGAAATAAACATATTGTTGGCAGTGTGTTGAAAGAAAATTATATGCCTAGGTATTAAATGCTTTCACGTTACCTCTATCTTTATATCCTATGGTGACATGCTATTATATTGAGAATGCATTATATATTTGTAGTTTTTGGGTGTAACTAAAATATTTATTTTAGGAAAGAAGAATATGAAGCCCTTCTCTCCACACTGCGCACTAACTTGAAATATGAAGACGAGGATAAAGATGGAAAACAATTTAGGCGGACATGGTTACCTGTTGGTGAGACTTTGCTTCAGATGATTACCGTTCACGGGCCATCCCCTGTAACTGCTCAGAAATACAGAATCGAAATGTTATACGAAGGTAAACATGTATGGATTTTTAAAAGGCTTGAAATTTTTGTATTTATTTGTACATGGCGATATGTAGTTTACAACTCTATGGTTATTCACTGTGAATGATTGGTATAAACTGAACAACAATTACCAATTTTTTATTATTTTTTTAGTATATGCAAATTACTATACATTTTTTTGTTTTAAGGTATTACGAACTGTGACCCTAACGGTCCTCTAACGATGTATGTGTCCAAAATGGTAGACACTTCTCATAAAGGTCGTTTCCACACCTTTTTTTTTCTGTCTTTTTCCGGTAAAGTAGCCAACGGCGTGAAGGCCCCTATCCCAAGACCTAAATATGTGGCATCAAGAAAGAAGATTTAAACGAAAAGACAATTCAAGGAGCCATCCCCATGATGGGTCGTTATGTAGAAGCTATTGAAGATGTCCCATCTGGAAATATTTACAGGCTGTTCGGAGTGGATCAATTTTTGGTTAAGCCCGATCCCATCCCCACATTCACAAACATACGCAACTTGAATGTCATCGTAGTACGTGTAGCTGTGGAACCCAAGAATCCGGCCGATTCACTAAAACTTTTAGAAGGTACGCAAATGTTCGCTTTTATTATGTGATCATCACTAAAGTCTGTGTTATTTGACTTCAGGTTTGAAACGAATGGCTAAGTCTGACCTTATGGTACAATGTGTCATGGAAGAATCTAGGGAAAACATCATTGCCGGTGCCAGAGAGTTCCACTTAGAAATCTCTCTGAAGGCCTTGGAGGAGGATCGATCATGCGTGAATTCAAGTTACTTAATCCGGCCCAATAGTGCCCTTCGTGTAACTGATGGTGCTCTTGTTCTAGTAGATAGTATTAGGGGTAAGTAAATTCCTAAATAATTATTTGTATAATAAATTAAATAATTATGCATGTATTTTTGGTGTTACTTCACTTTGTATTAATTTTACTAAAGAAACATGCATAATGCAATTCAATACAGATGCAAGAACGCATATCTAAATATATTTCTGTGGTAAAGACAATTTATCAAGAACTTCCGAATTAAAGTAGGAAACATTGTAGTGTCTTTGCTATATTTTAATTAATCGTGATGTCATCTCCAACCGCCCCAGGCCGACATTGGTTAATGATTGGTGCTACTGATGCTGCTAATTCGCTATAAATTATTAATAAAGTTAGAAACAATTTTGTAATAATGAATTATTTCAGGTGTGTGTACAAACGGAAACTATGTTACGTCAGGCTATCGACGAACGTATTAAGCCAAACTTGTTCATGAACAAGATGGACCATACCTATTTGAAATTGCTGTTAGGTGCTGAATAACTTTACCAAATTTTCTGACGTTTAACAATCTATGGGGTTAGGAATATTTCAACCCAAAAATAGGATATTGGTAACAAAAGATCGTTTTACATGTACATTTTGAATCCCATCTACAAAATTTTTGACTTGATTATGAACTGCAAGTAAACATGTGTTTTATTATTAAAAAAAATTAATTCTTCCATCACAATTAGGCTACTATATAGTTTCCAAATAACTTTTATGAAGTTATTAGGAAATAAATATATTCTTGGCAGTGCATTGGAAGAAAATTATAGGCCTAGGTATTAAACGCTTTCATGTTACCTCTATCTTTATATCTTATGGTGACAAGCTGTTATATCGAGAATGCATTATATATTTGTAGTTCTTCGGTGTAATTAAAATTTTTATTTTAGGAAAGAACAATATGAAGCCCTTCTCTCCACACTGCGCATTAACTTGAAATATGAAGACAAGGATAAGGATGGAAAACAATTTAGTCGGACATTGTTACCTCTTGGTGGGACTTTGCTTCAGATGATTGCCGTTCACTTAGCATCCCCAGTAACTGCTCTGAAATACAGAATGGAAATGTTATACGAAGGTCCACATGATGGTGAAGCCGCTCTTGGTATGTGTCACCTGCATGGATTTTTAAAACGCGTTAAATTTTGGTATTAATTTGTACTTGATGATGTGTAGTTTAAAACTCTAGACTGATTCACTGTGAATGATTGGTATAAACTAAACAACAACTACCAATTTTTTATTAATTTCTTAATATTTGCAAATGACTATACTTTGCTTGTTTTTGTTTTTAGGTATTAAAAATTGTAATCCTAACGGTCCTATGATGATATGTGTCTTAAATGGTGCCCACTTCTCATAAAGGTTATTTCTACGATTTTTGGTCCTGTTTTTTCCGGTAAAGTAGCCAACGGCGTGAAGGCCCCTATCCCAAGACCTAAATATGTGGCTTCAAGAAAGAAGATTCGAGAAGACAATTCAGGGGGCCATCCTCATGATGGATCGTATGGTCGTTATATGTATAATTAGAGAATGATATATATTAGGTGAGTTAGTGTACAATTCTTTTGGTTTAATTTTAAAATATTTCTTCCGTACTCTGGAACAAATAAAACACGCACTATATAGAGTTTTGAACGAAAAGTTGCAGGCGTCTGAAAATTTTGAAACAAATGTGCTGTCTGGTATCTAGTACACTAAGAACAACGTTACTAATTATGTTCCTGTTTTTGTCTAGATGAATCTTCCACTGGCTTTTGGTTTATAGATCATACCAATTAATAAGCAAAAAAATGGCAACGCCCTCTTAATTTATTTTTTCAAATCATATTTAATGGAGTGAGTTTTATTCTTAATTCTATTTGCAGGATTCCAATGGGCAACAAAGCAATCCATCGTGGTGGCGGTTAGATCATTCCTACAACCCGTCGTATGTTGTCTTTATGCTTGCCTATTAGTCAATATATTATTAGAAGTTCAATAGTCTGGGCAGACGTCCAGCCCAAACTCATTGAACTTGTTTGTCAGTGTGAAATTCAGGTAAATCTTTTATACAATTATATTTTCACTCCATCTTAGAAATACGTTCCATATCACAGAAAGCGGCACCAGATGATACAGCGTTGTATAAGTAGCAATTTTGAATTGTTTACATAATTATATCCCGGTTGATTTAGAACTTCTATCCATTCTCAGATGATTCTCTAGAATCGACTTGTTGTAGGTATTTGAGTAATTAAAGTACTGGATACAACTTAGTCCATGCATATTTATACTTTACAAACATCTCGATTAAAGCCACAACACAGAAATGAATCAAGAGTGAGGAATCTTCATCTTGTCCGGGTGGTTTTATCACGAGCATGCGCCGTAGCATTTTTACGATTTTATATACAAAGTAACTACTCTTAACATTTAATTATTCAACAATATATAAGCCGATTCAGTATATAGGCGCATCCACCCAATTATTATATGTCCAACTATATGTGTTGTAACATTCGCAAGATATGTTATATTAATGGTATATTACTTTCGATTCTAAAGAATTCTTACTTTTTGGCCATTTGGAATAGGGGAACTAATAAAACATTAACAATCGTTAACAAAATTATTATATTAACAAATGTTTTATTAAAAGATATCCAAAATTACCTGATTTCTGCTATAGATTTAATTGGCTGGTTTTCACAATGTGTCAACATGCTTGTTGAAAAATATGATTTATAATGTTTCGCATTTATAATTTAATTTTTGGAGATATTTCTTCAAGTTTAATATGTTTAAAAAATATACCAAAAACCATACCATAAGTCATATATCTAATATTTGACCGAACTGCTTTATTATTGAATTTTCCGTTTTAATATTATAATTTTTCTGGAAACATAATTATTTATCAGATTATTTATTTATTATAAAAGCTAGTACTGTACTAATATACGAAATTCTTTTTTAACATATCTAATATTTTATTTTGTTGTTTTTCAGGATACATATAAAATAAAGAAAGTTTTCCATATCTCAGTCAATACTTGGAGAAAATGTAAACGCGTCGTTAATGACAATCCATTTTTTTCTATAGTACAAATAAAAAGGGCGTGATCCACGTTCTCATCAGAGAGTAGACGGCAGACTGCATCTGCTTTTTAAATCCCAAATATAACAACTTGAGGGAGTCCAAACTTGCTGGAGAAAGCGAATTATAGGAGAATTGGGGAATTGGACAGTAGGGGTTGACAGTACTTTGGTTGAAGGCTGCAATCCGACGAACTGTAGCATTTAAAAAGGATGAGCAATTTAATATATATTTGGGTATACATGTATGCTAGAGCCTGGTCTGGAATAAGGCGTAAAATACAGCTATAAGAATCACTCGCTGTTCGGTGAACTTGAGAGGACAGTTTTGTCCATTTTTAAGGTCCACCCGATAGAGGTGCGGTGGGCGTGGGTAGAAGAATGAGTCCATAAAGATACCAGATAACTGAAGTAAGGTAGTACATTCCATCTTACCGTGAACTTGTTAGGTTTATTAAGTTGTCTTTTTATAGCATTCATATGAATCGTAAAATTCAATTAATGTTATCAAAGTATTTAGTATTTAAATTTCAAACGTTAATTCATCAATAAACTATTATATTTCTTGTCATAGATTTTATAATTAATTAATAAATTTTTTTGGAAAAATGACTTGTTTTAATGCTTGACCATAAAAAATGACACAAAGTTTTAAAATTACTTTCCTGACGATGTGCATCCATTATAATATTTTTTAGAACCGATTTGGTGAAGGTAATTGGGCAATTAAAATACTGAATTCAGCTGAGCCGCTCTGTATTTATACTTTATGAATAAGTCGGTTATGGCTACATCACAGAATTAATTAAGATGCCGGAATCTTCATCCTGCCCGTGAGGCTATAACTCGATCTTGCTCCGTAGCGTTTTACATATTTATATTTCAAGGCAGCAAAACATTTATTTATGCAATCGTGCTTAAAAGCGCATTTACCATATAGGCGTCTCTAATCAATTATTTGTGTCTAAAATTCGGCCACCCTGACCTCGCAAAACTTCACTCCGACCTGCTCTTGGAATATGGTGGTTGTTATTCTGGTTTTTCTATAATGGAGACATACTCTTAACTACTTGATCTTTTAAAATTTCTTACCTTGTTGATGATTTTTTCTTTATAGTTCCATTTTATACTTTCCATACTGTGTATTTTATAACTTCTGTGAAATCAATTTTTTTACTTTTTGGGGTGACCTGCAGTTTATTCCTTCGGTGAGGTCTGACTGCCAGACACCATTTTAAATTCTCTTAATGGTCTGGTATATTCAATGACTCTTTTTCTGTTTTCTTTTTTTTTGTTGTGGTGACTACCGATTGGTTGGCTACTCCTGTGCTGGCAGCCTGGCAGTAAACGTTCATAGCAACGTCGCTCGTGATGGCCCCCAGTTTTTGGTACCCTTCATATCATCAGCTAATTTGTTGTCACGTGCATTGGTTGTTCTTATCGTTGGAGTACCCCACATAGGTATGCCCCTTTTGCAAGCCCTCTTTACTTTCCTAAATATAACTATATATTTGTATTAGATATCGATGTTCTTTCCAGTTGCTCTATGTATTTGTGTTCTGAATCGCATCTTAAATTAATGACTTTATGTCTAACACGATCTGAGAATAGAATATATATTTTCATTGTGTAAAACTATCGAACACTTGTTACCTCCTACTGTCCAACCTCTTTGATAAAATTACTTTGAGCAGAAAGATAAAAAATAATTTGAATACATTTAGTGTTTAATATCTTACTATGTATTTTATAGCTTATCACTTTTGGCGCATAAAAAATATAACACACATTTATCTAATTTTTAGGCATTTAATTTTTAATCCTAAGCAAGCAGACCTTGATACTCAACAAGGCTTCTACTTATTGGCATATCAAAACACCAAATGATAGATAATCGAGGTAATAAAATAAAAAAATTAATGAATATGTTAACAATAAAAAAATAAAATACGGAATAAGTTTTACAAGGAATAGACTATTTATCTCTAAAAATATTTGTCAACTGTATAATTAAATAATATATAGTTAATAAACATACATTAAGCACATTTTTATAACATAAAACAATGAATTTTCAATAAATCACATAAACACTTCATATCGCACACTTATAATAAAATTTTAAAATAGAACATAATTTATTTGGTTTGGATAATATAGCTTTTGGACTTTTCCAATTTTTCGTTATTACATCACTTATTGCGTCAGGTGTTTTGTCTTTGTTTGTGATGAAACCACTGGTGTTTGTGGTACGTTTGCCTAAAAAGAAACCAATCAAAGCAAGTCAAATTTTTAAGAAAAACTCAAAAATTCATATTACATTTTGACGATCCTGACAACTATTCAATTTGGATTTATTGGATACGGCAGTGTCTGTAAGTTGTCCTATTCTTTGTCTTTCAGAATTCCGAAAATTCCGTCTCTTTGAAGCAGACTCTGTGTCTAAACGTCTCAATACTTGATGTTCGAGACAATATTGCTCTGCATTATAAGTTGGGCCCTCACTCTAAAAATACAAAAAAATTATAATATTTATAGATTATTAGGATTTTCTAAAATCATAAATTACGTTATCCCAACTATCATCAACTGGTACAAGTTTAATAGGTTCTAGAGGTGTTACCACCTTTTCAACTTCACTGCCTTCTTTTATTAGCTGCAATTCTATACACTTTTTATCCGGGCACATACTATGGTGTAACTAGTATAAAAAAAGTACTGTATTGGTTTTCTTTAATAAATAATACACCTTACATTTAATTCTTCTGGTGGTACACGGTGACATGTATTATAATCACAAGGGACTAGTACAATATTCCCGCTGTTAGCAGCTTTGCATTTCTTCAAATGTAATTCCATCCTTGATACTCTTATGTGATGTGAGTTATTGTAAGGACAAATAACTTTTTCATTGGAACTGTAAAATATCGGTTAAGTATTATCTTTAAATTCTTTGGTCATACATTAATCTCTTAATATCTCCATTGTTTAAATTTCTGTATTATATGTTTTTAAGATATTTTAAAATATACACTAATATAAATTGTTAATAGTTAAATTATAAATGTTTATACGTGAATAAATGCACTTAACTTTGCAAAACTTTGAAATATTTCAATGTAGCAAACATTGTTTATCAAATTCTTTTGTCAAAATATTTTATGTTTTCTTATTGATTACATATATGGAAGATCAAAGAGTAAACTAGAGATGATGAAAGAAAATCGTTTGTAACTTCCGATGTATCGATAGTTACATAAATTATTCCATAAATATTATAAAACCTTTTAAACATTTTTAATAAACTATTAAATTTGGTACTTAACCTTAAAAGATTAGCTTCTCTACACTAATTAAAATAAAATATTTATTAAAAAATTCGATACTTTAATGTACATTTTACAATCTTTAAATAATATCGATATTTTTTTGGGCCGTGCCCTGTATGTATGTAAAATCGCAATTTAAAATACTGACTTTATTTCTAACATGATCTTAGAAAAAAAAAACATTTCTAAAATGTAAAACATAATCGAAACATAACGATTAATATACTTTGAAAACGGATATTTAAATTTATATACTAATATACATATTAATATACTTTTTACAGTATTTACAAAACATCGGCCTATATATCAATATTTTTATTTTTTATTAAAAAATCTACATATTTTTTGTGAAATATCGAAGTATTTTCCAGTAGCAGTAGCTGTTAAAAAATATTTATATTTTATTCATCCCTTATATCCATATACTTTTTTTAAAACTTGACCTTGAAAGTGAAAGGAATACAACAAGGAATACATTCAACATCTTCCATTCAAGATCAAAATGATATTAAGTCGACTGCACGTTGTCGATATGTTCCCGTGCCGCACCACCGAATGGTTCCAGAACAGTCTCCGTTAGTTCGTTGATCGAAACGCATTGCGTTGTCTTACCTGTCGGACCAATAAGGTAGTATTTTTGTCGAATAAATGCCTCTTATTTAAACAAATAATGTTAGAATATAATGAACATTTTAAAGACTAGAACATCTGTGCTGAGGTTATAACAGTGAGTTAAATAAGAATTTCTTTATTAAAATAAGTGGTGACAGTGATAAAATAGCCGATGGATTATCCCCTTCAAAAATGGTTAAATCAGACTGTGTAGAAACTTTGCTTTTCGTCTTATCAGAACAGAAGCTGGAAATAACTGAATTAGCGTAAAAATACTGTATGGCGTGGTAAAATTCCTCATCTGTTGCTTCTAATGCACAAGCTAGAATGGTTTGGATATGCAATTAATCTAAACTAAAAATTAGGGGTAAGTGATAACATTATAATTGTTAAGGCAAGTCAATCTGTCAAAGTCCGGTACATACTATACAGTACATAGTTACTATTTGAATGTTAAGCTATATATAATAGTACAGGAAAAATATGTAACAGACCTTATTCTTGGGTTTACTAACAAATAATTTCCGAGTTAACTTGCCTATAATGCAACAACTCTCTGAATTGGCGTCAATGTCCTGTATGAAATACTTTTATTTCTTGGTAAATAAAATACAAATAATCAAAATACAAATTCAAATATTATAATGGTCACTATCTTGATAATATACTAGGTGTTGCAACGGTGATTACAATAACAATCGTATATCAACTACGTCAGCAAAAAACTCTTCGAGAGACTCTAAGAAACTATATGATTTCTGGTCAAGGCGTCGGCCTTTGTAGCCAAAAAGTGTCCATCTCAGCATTCCCATCGCTCGGTCCCGATACCACGTCTGTCTCGATTAGCGAATGAGTCATCAGGTGCCCTCTATGTAATTGGTTAACAATAACGATCTATATTTTGTTATAGCCCATCTCTCAGTGATTATGGAGAATTTCACTTGATTCATTTACCACAACGATCTACTTTGACGCACTGTATTAAGTAACATTGAATACGGACTATATCTTTTTACTCTGCATAGAACTAAAAAATTCTGGGAATATACGAATAGTTAATTTAAATCCAGAAAGAAGTCATCCGTTTGTACTCAATCATTGCAAAAAGGCCCATGCTGAAATTAGTTGTTGGTTAAAAAATTTTAAACCAAATAATACTAATTGTTCTACTATACAACAAAAGAAATCTCCATAAAATCCCTATTCCTACTCTGTTGTGTGATAACAAGACATAGCATTTCATTATAATGATGACTGTGGTGCAGAAACATCTACTAGAGGATAGAAACACCACTTAAAATCTGTCATTCGAGGGCAAAATGACGGCAAATCGACTGCTACGTTGTCGATATTTTAAATTATTATTTACATATAGGGAAAATAGTTTACTGGAGGATTTACAGATTTGCGGCTAGCTGCATATTAAAATTTTGCAGTAAGTCTTAAGTCTGCAATACGTTAACCTAATTCACAAACATACTGAATAATTTTTTCTGTTAAATAGATTTTGCAAATACTAAAATATCGCAATATAATATAGTTTTAAGCAATATAAATAAATATAGTTTTGCATAGTACTAGGATTTGTATTAAAAGTTTGAGTCTCGTTTTCCTCATTTTTCCGCTTTCTAACTTTTAAACTTTTAGGGCGCTTCGATTTCATTTGGATTATTTTATCATATTTCACATCACATCATAATGCAACCAGCAGCAAAAAGAACATAAATGAATAAATGGAACTAAAATGTATTAAGGCAAATAATCTAAATTTGCCTACAATATAACGACTACTGTGTGACTATAACTAAAATAATTTTAAAAATAGTTTAATAATATTTTTCTTTGTACTTCGAGATTTTGACTGTTTATGATCTGTGATCGGTGGTTAATTGAAATATTACTCCAAAAATATAAGGTTTTTTTTTTGTTCTGGCCTAAAAACCAGGCGGTGGAATGCATGACGCATACCTGATCGCGGAGACTTGCCCTGGAGTGACAAGTTGGACCGGGTTATGTGGGACTGCCTCTGGGCTTACCAATACACTAAACCGAAACCGCCTCACAGTTGACCCCTGTGGATCACTACTGCTACTGCATTAGATTTGGGAATATGGCACCCGCTGATCGGGCAGCCGTTATTGGGCACGAGGGCCCGGCGATTCTATTGATTCTCGAACTTGAGTTAACACACAACTGGGTACTGTTCTATGGGGGCAAAAGTTATGACTGTAGCGACGGATGGGGTCGTTTTCGTCGCCAAGGCGGGGATTACTGGTCTTTTGACGGAGTTGGATTCGTTGATGACAGTGTCAATGTCTTTAGCTTTAGTGTTCTGTGCGGGTGGGAGGCATTTAATTTGAGCTTCGTAGGTCTCTGCAAGGCGCTCGACTTTTTCTTGGTTAGTGACTGCGAAATTTCCTGTAACCGCTGACTTCAGGGGAGGGATGACATTGTGCGTCTTCCCCATGAGGCATTTGGGGACACGCCAGAAGGAAGGGGGGCCATCCAGCCTTTGGTCCGCGAGAAATGAGTTCCAGTTCATTGATCGCCAAGTGGAGACGGCCGCCCTTACCCTCTTGCATGCTCTGTTCGCCTCCCTTTTGTCTGCAGCATCAAGGGTGAATCGAGCTAATCTGCATAAACCGTTTTTGATGCGAATTTCACGTTTAAGAGAAGCGGGAAGGTTGTTTTTCCACGGCTGGGGTTGTGATGAAATTTTGACTGTGGCAGATTCGTGAGCAAACTGTATATTGCGAGTTAGCTTCAGTACGGCTTCCTCGAGGCGTTCTGGTGTGTTAATTTTCGGAATTGGATCGGATTTCAGGAGAAGAGATTGGTAGTTTTTCCAGTCGGTTTTTTCCTGAATCTTGTTAGTGGGACTTGAGTGGTGGCGCAGATTCCGAGTTTGAGAAGGACCGGACGATGATCAGAGTCTAGTTCGTCAAGGACTCGAACTTCGGAATCACGATTTACGTCTTGCTGAATAAAGAAATCAAGGATTCTTGCTGCGCCTTGAGAGACTGTACTAGGGTGATGGGTGGGTTCATCTGGCAAGGCAAGACCGTAGCCCAGATCTGCACTTAGAGCTACGATGGCGTTACCTGCGGGATTCGCTCTGGAACACCCCCAGATGGGGTGGTGGGCGTTGAAGTCGCCACCTATTATTTTCGGAAATTTTCCTTCCACGAGTGATCGGTATTCGGCATAGTTGAATGCAGAAGTAGATTTCCTGTACTGGGATTTAATCACGAAGGGACGTTCTTGGATATCGGTTTTAATGGAGGTTGTTTCGAAGTTGTTTACTGATAACGATGGAAGGAGCTCGTGTTTGACTCCTTTTCTGACGAGAATGGCGGTTCCACCGCCTCGACCCGGTGTTCTATCGTTTCTGTAGACAAAAAAGTGTTCGAAAGAGAGACGATGCGAAGGTTTCAGGAAAGTTTCCTGGATGAGCACGATGTCGACGTCATAGAATGTCATGACATCTTCCAATTCCGCTTGCTTTCCGCGTAAGCTATTTGCATTCCATGTCAGCAGTATAAGAGATTTCGGAACAGCCATTTCGAAGAGTTAAAGGCTGCTGGAAGTTATAGAGACAGGTAAGTGTTGCCGCCTAGGCAGCGACATTTGGAAAAAGACGAGCAAGTTGGTGAGCCAGGGCGATCACTTGCAGGAAAGCCTGCGGGTCAGTAAACGCCTGTATTGTGGAGTTAAGGTCCGGTGTATTGGTTGGAGCAGGAGTTTGAGTTGGAGCAGGCTGGGTGGCGCTGGCTAATTTTTGGGCTAGCTTCCTGCCACCTTGGTTACCCCATGCAGAACCTTGTGGAGGCCTGGTTTCGGTCGGAATTTTTGGTTTTCTTGGAGCAGGACGGCAGCTGCAACCGCTGAAGTTTGCGGTATGAATTTCACTGCAGTTGCTGCACTTTGGAGGTGCTTCTGGGATTTTGGTACAGTATCTAGTGTCGTGATGCCCGGCACATTTGACGCAACGTGGGGGGGCTCGGCAATATGAGCTGGAGTGCCCGAAAAGTTGGCAGTTGAAGCACTGCACTGACTGGCCGTTTCCCCTCTGGACCTCGACCTTCACTGTGATGACGCCGAGTTTGGTCATATATATGATCTGTCGCTCTTCGCGAGGGACAACTACCTGAACAATTGGTAGTTCTATCCCGGATTTTAATTTCCATCTTTGCACCAATTTTGGATGGAAGCCTTGATCAAAGAGAAGTTCACGTACTTCGTCAATGCAGAGTGATTCTGGGATGTTTTTATTATTACCCGGAATGCTCTCTCCTCCGGATGACAGAAGGAATGGTAAGGGTAATTCCTTTCCTCGAGCAGGGTAGTGAGTTTACGGTAATTGTTGCTTGTGGCGACGAATAAGAAAATGCCCCCCTTTTTGTTTCGGGCTATGATGTCTATTGATTGTGCCTTAGTAATTCTAATGAGCTCCATGTACCTCATCTTGTCACGGAGCACTATAGGCGGAATTTTTTCCTTTGGGGGACTTTGAGAAACAGTCGCCGAAACGGTTGGCACTGTTTTTGCTGTGGAGGTTAAGACTTGTTTAGTGGCCTGGCTTCTTACCTGCGCAGGTTGGGTTGGCCTTGTGGTAACTTGTTTCGGTACTGGCTGTGGGGCCGTCTTGGTGGTCGGCTTGTTTTGCACTGGTCTGGTGGCAAATTTTGTAATCGAAGGCTGTACGTTAGCCTTGGCTTTCGATTGGGTAGATTTAGTGGCCGGCTTGGCTACCGGATTGGGTTGTGATTTGGGAGCCTGTTTTCCCTTGTTGCCGGCCTTCGGCAGCTGGCTTTCCTGAGGTGGAGAGACGGGCCCTCTTTTCCATTTTCCCACCAAGGTGAAACCGTTTAGCTGGTGTCTGGGTCTGGATTTCTATGGCAGCGGGAATCTTTACTTCCATGGCATCTTTTTGATGCTTCATGAATTGTGTTATCGTAGCTGTGAGAGTTTTGATTTCTTCCTTGAGATCTTCGGAAGCCTTTTCGCTCTTTTCCAGCTTTTCCGTCTGTTTGGGCTTTTGCGAACGTTTTAACGTCAGCTATCTGCTTTCGCAGGTCTTCGTTCTGTAAAAATATAAGGTCTAAAAGGATTAGTTTTCCAAACAATTGACAATGATCCTATTTCAATTGTTTAGTATTTTATTTACGTATTTGTTAATATTCGAGAAGCTACCCGGTCGTTCCGTTTTACCATTATCCCTCAAGTCGGAAAGAATTAAACAAGTTACAAAATTTTAAGCATCTGTTGTTAATATGAATTGTTTATCAAAGTTAGGATACATTAAAATACTATCAGATGTTATAATTTTTTTACATTTTTCAAAATATGTTCTTATTTTTCTTTAATATGGAATTAAGAGATTTCAAGAAATTTTAAACAAATTTAGAATATCAAAAAGGCCTATAATTTTTTTTAAAATTGGAAAATATGGAATTAAGAGGTTTCAAAGATCTGACAATTCATCCGGTGATAACCCCAAGTTGTCGTTATTGTGGAATATTTGTAATTTTTTCTATATATGTAGGGAACGACACCTGATCCATCTGTCTGACGGAGCCGTATCTACGTTTCAAGAATACGCTCTGAATGGTTCCTTGTTTGTGGAATAGCCGCCACCGAAAGAATACGTTCGAGTGGCATACAATAATGATTAGTTTTTAATTTTTTGTTATATTAATTTTGGTTATAATTTATATTAACAGAAGCAGCCGTACAATTATTATTATTGGCTTGCCATAAATTATGAATTATGATACACCTATATACACTAAACAAGTTCCTGTTGTTTGGTTCGCCTCGATCTTCTGATTTCCTGCGTGTTGTCCAATAGCTGTATAGCTTTCACGTTACTGTGATTATGCAACCGTATTTCAAGGCGAAATCTTGGATCACTTCTTGTCTCCATTTGATTTCGCGGTCATTGATAATTATTCGCAAAACTGTTTGATGTTTGGCGTATTATCAATATATGGCATTTGTCAACCCCATATGTGCACACCATGGATCCAAATTGGCTTTATGATTGACTGATAAACCAATCTCTTTGATTTTAGGTTAAGTGGAGAGTATATTTCAATTAACCAATACATTTTCTTGACTTTGAATCTAATCTGCTCTGCTTTTTGTCTAACATGAGGTTTTTAGTTTAACCTACTATCGAGACATATTTCGACGTATTTAGCTGATTCTGCTTGAATCAGGCATCTGTCAAGTGATATAATTATGTATTTGTCATTTTACTTCAATTCAAAATTAACATGGACGGATTTGGAGCGATTAAGCCATATTTTTCAGTCTCTAGTCCATTTGTAGATTTTTTTACCGCTACTTGTACGTTATCTACATCCTTAGACAACTTAGACAATTTTTAATATGAAAACTGTGTCGTCGGCAAATGTTCCAAGTATTGTTTCTTCTGTTGTAGGGATACGTGGATCTTCAGCTGAAATAGGGTTGAGTGTAGAGATTGCTCGTGCATCTAAAACTCTAAATTTTTTCAAAATGTTATTATTCGAGGAGTCGACAGTAATTGGGCGGAAGCAATCTGTTCATTTTGTATATTAATCCCAAATGCCGTACCCGGTCAAAAGCTTGTGAGACGTCCAGTAATATTGCAGGGCAGTATTTCTTTTCTTCGAATTCCTTTTTAATTACCGCTGTTACTCTATGCGCTTTGTCCATTTTTGAGTGGTGATTTCAAACTGCAAATTGGAAATCTGGTATTTCTATAAATTACTTAATGCGTTTTAACAGCAGTTTCTCATATAATATTAATATCGTAGGTAACAGCGAAATACACTGGTAAGATCTAACTTGGTCTACTGGTTTATCAGGTTTTTTAAGCAAATGAATTCGAGCAACATTAAATAATTCCGAAACATGCCTCAGTCTCAAACAGGCATTGAATATTCAATATATCTTTTATTAACCAGCCTTTTTAGGATTGATGTTAATATAAATTTCTGTGGCAACTTCCATTGGAGAAATCTGATTTACAACAACATCGGCCTTATGAACAGGATTTGTATCTATTGCAGATTCTATAACCGTCGGTTGGAATACGTTATACGTTCTTGCATTATAAGACTAAACGGGTCTCTGATAGTAAATGTGTTAGTTGGATTGGGTTTGTTTGTTTTTTTCAGATTTGTCGCATCTAGTGCTAACAATACTGGAGTGTGATCAAATGATACTTCGCAAAATCTCTCGATTTGTATTTAATTTGAAGAGATGCCTTTCGAAATGTAAAAGTCCAGTAGGTCTGATAATTTTTGCTGCCCCAGTAAGTGGGTTTGCGCCCAGAGTAATAATTACATGTAGTTATATTTATTGCTGCGAATAGTTCGCCGGGTTCTCCAGGTACTATTAATCGTGAACCTCAGGCTGTATGTTTAACATTTTTTATTATTTAGTTATTATATTGTTACTAGTCGTTTCCGTCTAACCTACGATTTGTCTTTGTAATAACTTAAATCTAGGTATATAACTAGGAGGACCCATCGGCCCTATCTCAGTCTCTGGTGAAATAATGTTTATACGTGTCACTGCTGAATTTTTTAATATATGCACCTCACTACACAATGCTACCCAAGATCAAATGATTTGATTTTTTTGAGTCTGTGTCGTGTTCTGGTGGTATCCAATAGTTGCAATATTTCAATATTCGTATGAGAATGGAATCTTTCCTCATGATCCCTTGCAATTCTCTTGATTTCTTGACTGACTGTGGGTATCTGAAGGTCTCGATGTAGGTAACAAGTGCTATAGTATTTGGGTGCACCCACAATACCTCTCAGGACTTTGTTCTGAAAAACTTATTTGATGTATGTTACTCTTTGCAGAACATCCCCATAATTGAACTCCGTATGTCCATATATGTGTTAGTAATTGCTTATATAATAGCAATTTATTATATACTGTTAATTGTGATTTTCTTGCAATTAGCCAGTAGATTTTCCTATTTTTCAACTCCAGTTCGTTTCTTTTCTTCTTTATATGTTCCTTCCAGCGAAGTTTTGCATCGAGATTCATTCGAAGATGTTTAGCGTTGTTGCTATATGGAAAGATAGTGTTATTTAATCTTATTGGTGCTTGTACGGTCTGTTTATATTATGAACTGCACGTGTCCAATTATTTAAATTGTCACTTGCCTGTTGTAATTTTCGTGAGGCTTCTTCATTATTATCTCCGACAGCTATAATCGCAGTATCATCAGCAAATGTAGCATTCGTAATATTTTCTATTTGAGGTATATCACAAGTGTAGAGCAGATAAAGCATTGATCCCAGTACACTTCATTGTGGTACACCTGCTTTAGCTTCTTTTATTGTAGAGTAAGCTTCTTCTAGTTTGACTCTGAACATTATGGTTGTAATGTATGATTTTAATAGTTAGGTGTGTTGTTTTGGTAGTATTTTCTGTAGTTTATGCACAAGGCCTTCATGCCAAACCTTATTTCGTTGGCTTTTTCAATAACATCTGTTATTCTGTGGACCTGGTCAATTGTTGAGTGCTTGTTAAAAACCCAAACTGGTGTGTTGGTATTAGGCTTTTTTTCTTTATATGATCGGTTTTATTCTTTTCAACAGGAGTTTTTCAAAAACCTTAGATATTACTGGGAGCAGTGATATAGGTCTAATTTCCACATAGGTCTCTTATAGACGAACTGTGTAGACATGAACGCTTTAAATATTTTGGGACTTTCCAGATTGAGTAATCAGTTTCTTTATCATGTGTTACATTTCTCAGATAATCATTTATGGTTTTGTTTTTTATTTTCCTTTTCACTCCTTGGGTTATATTGTTTAAACTATTTTTATTTTCAGGTGTTCTGTTTTGTTGCCATTTTTTTCGTAATTTACGTTTTTCAGCTACCATTTCCTTCACTTCTTTTGGATAATTAATTCCTTTAATTGTACTATTAATTTGTGGAGTATTATTCTAAGCAGCTTGTTGAATATCAACTACGAATTTCTCTGCTTCAAAATTTAATTGTTCAGTTGTCTTGAGGGGTACGTTTAGTTAAATTCGTTTGTTCAATTGTTCAGCAAATCGTTCCCAGTCTGTTCTCTTGATTGTTAATGTTGGGTTTCTTTCTTGTCTTATTATATTTTCGCTCAACGTCAGAATCACTGGCGTATGATCTGAACTTAGCTCAAAATTTTCTTCGATCTTTTTATAGTTGGCTGTTATGTTTCTTACTATGAAGAAATCTAACAGGTCTGGGGTTTTCTCTTGACTAGTCGGCTAATAAGTTGGTTTTCCAGTTGACATGTAACTACATCATTATTCAGCAGCTGCTTTATGCCGTTCATTGCCTTTAGTTGATGTCATTCTGTCATTGTTTTTTTGATTGTATCTTCTTCTTCACTTCCTTCTCTTGCGGTGTTAGCTGGATGTATTGTATGATAAAATGTATATCCTCTAAATTTTATAAAGGACTCTTTTGTTAAATGGGTTTCTGATATTAGGCAAATATCTATTTTTTGCATATCTAGGAATACTTTTAAGGTAGCGTGATGTTTCTGCATTTTGCACTGTATTTTGGTTTAGTTCTGCATTAATTTTTCACTTTTAGCTGATTATGGAAGCGCTCTTGCCATAGCTTTGATGCCTCTGTTTTTTTTTGTAGTCATAAGAGTGCCATTACAGTTTCAGCAACTCTGAGCAATCTATTATTTTTGTGAATATTGTACGACATTCGGCGTCGAGTTTTATTTGTCCATTGTTTAGTACCGTTGCTTTGAATATTATATACTTGGACCTCATCGTAAAGCAAGTCAAAGTCGGTAATATTACTTACCATACTTGGGGGTGACCTGGGCATTCTAATTTCTTTATTTTGTTCATTATTTGGTTTTACTTTTATTTGCTGTGATGATGATCCCCGGGGAATTATTTGCTTTTATTTTTTTACTTTTACCCGTTATTCAGCCTATTTCTTTCTGCAATTCTTCTTCATCTGTTTCGTATATAACAATTGCACTGCTTTTGTTGGCTTGGTGGTTTGTCCTTGCCTTCAGAGCTTTGTTTATTTAGTTGTAGCTGGAGGGCATATATTTGTTTTTGAACATTGGTTAATGCGATTTTAAGACTCTCTGACTTTTCGTTCATCCACGCATTGTAGAGTGCCCGTTCGTTCTGGGTTCTAGTTGTGTTTTCTACATTCAAAACTGCAATATGTGATATCCTGATGTCGATATTTAACATCGCATAACTTACATGTGTACAGTATTTTTGTTACTTTGGTATCTTCATTAATAGCAGGATGCTTTGTTTTGGATCCACGCTGTTTCAATATTTGTTTGCTACTATATTTATTTTCGGAAGTAAAATATTTAAAAATGAATACACCCTTCAGATTTAATGCAGATATTTTTTCTAAAACATAAAATTATTGTAAGATTCAGCAGGAAAGTCTCTTGTTATGGACATTCAAATTAGAGCAGGTATATAACTTCGTACAATTTTCAAAATAGAAAAGCTTCTTTTGTTCCATGTTTTGTCTTTCCATAGCAATTTGATTTTCTTATATAATTACTTAATTCTACTATTATAATATAAAACAAAGCAATATATATAGAAAAAATTAGTGTATACAATAATATAAACTAAATATTTCAATCAAAAACTAAATAAACTAAATAAACTATATTTCAATACAATCGTAAATTAAACTATCTAAAATTATAAAAAAGACTAATTAAGTAATAATTTGGTTAAAAAAAATTTGCGGTTGCACTCGAAGAAGCGCAATTTTCCCCACTAAGAACACAAAGCGAAATGCACGTAACAGCCTTGGCGTGAAATTTAAATAAAAAACAATTTTTTTCTGAAATAAATTTGTTAAATTAAATTCAATTAAATATATATATATATATATATATATATATATATATATATATATATATATATATATATATATATATATAATATATAACAATAAATATAAATTTATAATGTAAATTTATCTACATTTATCTAAATTTATCTAAAAATATAAATATAATATAAAAAATTTATATCTATAAAATATAAATATTATATACATAAATATAAACCATAAGCAAAAAACTTTGGTGCATAGCAAAATAAAATTACCTCTTCCATCTTTCCGTCAGTACTTTTAATATTTTATCCGAAAGATCATTATGGAATGTACAATTGAAGGAGTTTTAATTTACTTTTTTAAAACATTTGACAAAAATTTTGTTATATAATCGACATGGCAAAATCGCTGAATAATTTAAGATATAGCTCAAAGACCTACTGACTACTTGTATATTAAAACAATTTTGTTAGAGTTTGGGACACGATATATTGTCTTGTCTCTATAAAATCAGTCTCAATTTGTGGGTCTACTAATTTATTCATAATTGTATGTACACAAAAATCACATTTCATATCTTTTTTAAAAAGTTATACTAATTAACCTGAGATATACACTACGGTACAACGTAAAACTTTGTTTGCTGTTATAGGAACAGCTGGACTGAAGTTATAGTCAAGTAATTAACAGTAAAAATGAGCAGAAAGGGGGATACTAGTTGAATGAATACAAACTTTACCATTACCTTCTGGAGTTTGTTCAAGTGTCGATGATACTTGCTTCGAACACCCTGGTTGCGGGCCTGGAATGATGGAAATAGGTACTACCAAGTAAGACAGTTTTGAAATTAATAATTATGAAAAGAGATGTGACTGACTCCTTCAATTTACCTTCGATATAATTTTGATTTTGATCCACTTCCATTTGTACATGTTCTGGGCTCGTGATATTATTTTCACCATCACTAAATTGTTCATAAGTACTTAAAGGAAGGTTTAAATGTATCACACAAATATCTCACGTGGTAACGATAATAAATTATGCCTCATGTTTAACCAACCAGTTTAGGATTTTAGAAGTTTTCTACTCACTTCTTAAGGATCGCTTTTTTAACGGAAAACGATGATGCATTTCCTCACTATCTGTGTATCCGGGCACACAACACTTCATAGATCGGGAATGCATTTCAACTACGGACTTCTACCTAGTAATAAAATAAAATAATAATTTAATCTATAAACGTTATAAAAAGCTGACCACACTGTTCTCTACATAGGGCACATTAAAAATGGGGTGCAAAATAGACAAACCATAGAACGAAATGAACGAATCAGATTCCGTCGCGGCTCTTAGCAGTTTCATGTTGGACGTGGCGAAACAAAATTTCCATAAATTTCCATATATTCGCAAAATGTTACCAAAACACCCACATACAAAACTTCCTTCCCTACTCGTATTTAACATAATAGTTAGGAGAGCATAATTGGCAACGCCTCCGACCGTTTTAATTTGGTAATATTAGGTACGTCTGTGTTTCTATCCGGTAGTTTCCAGAACAGTTTCAAATTTAAAAAATTAAAATAATATTTTTAAATTTTCAAACAAATTCCGGTACATTGTTACTATTTGATTGTCAAGCTATATATAATATAGTACAGGGAAAGAATGTAATTGACCTTATTCTTGGGTTTGCTATAAATAATCTTGTTCGTTGATTGAAACATATTGCCTTGTCTTACCTTTCGGACCAATAAACTAGTATTGTGGTCGAATAAAGGCCTTCTATTTATCCTGTCAAGTGTGTGTGTTTAGAATATAACGAACATTTCAAATACTATAACATTTGTGCTGAGGTTGTAATAGTGAGTTAAATAAGAATTATTCTATTAACATAAGTGGTGACAGTGATAAAATAGCCAATGGACCATCCCCGTTAAAATGGTAAAATCAGACTGTGTAGGAACTTTGCTTATCGTCTAATCAGAACAGAAGCTAGAAATAACTGAATTAGCGAAAAAATGCTGTATGGCGTGATAAACCTCCTCATTTGATGCTTCTAGTGCACAAGCTGTGCCGTCAACTATGATGTCAAAATTTGTTTGTCAAAAATCTAAACTACAAATTGTAAGTGATAACATTATAATTGTTAAGACAAGTGAATCTATCAAATTCCGGTACATTGTTACTATTTGAATGTCAAGCTATATATAATAGTACAGGTAAAGAATGTAATTGACCTTATTCTTGGGTTTGCTATAAATAATCTCCCAGTTAACTTGCCTATAATGCAACCACTCTCTGATACGGTGTCAATGTCCTGTAAGAAATACCTTTATTTCTTGATAAATAAAATACAAATATTCAACAAACATTATAATGGTCACAATCTTGATAATATACTAGGGGTTGCAACGGTAATTACAATTTCGAATTCGTATTTCGAATTTTGATTTTTTGTGATCTGTGATCGGTGGTTAATTGAAATATTACTCCAAAAATATAAGGTCTAAAAGGATTAGTTTTCCAAACAATTGACAATGATCCTATTTCAATTGTT
Source organism: Rhynchophorus ferrugineus (assembly GCF_030347505.1). Classification (NCBI taxonomy): domain Eukaryota; kingdom Metazoa; phylum Arthropoda; class Insecta; order Coleoptera; family Curculionidae; genus Rhynchophorus; species Rhynchophorus ferrugineus. The sequence goes on from NW_027472680.1 coordinate 383,707, forward strand.
TAGTATTTTATTTCCGTGTTTGTTAATATTCGAGAAGCTACCCGGTCGTTCCGTTTTACCATTATCCCTCAAGTCGGAAAGAATTAAACAAGTTACAAAATTTAAGCATCTGTTGTTAATATGAATTGTTTATCAAAGTTAGGATACATTAAAATACTATCAGATATTATAATGTTTTTACATTTTTCAAAATATGTTCTTATTTTTTTAATATGGAATTAAGAGGTTTCAAGAAATTTTAAACAAATTTAGAATATCAAAAAGACCTATAGATTTTTTTAAAATTGGAAAATATGGAATTAAGAGGTTTCACAATTTCATCGAAATTTTAAACAAATTTAGAATATCAAAAAGACATATATTTTTTAAAATTCACTTTCATTTCTTGATATACGAAATCTACAATGGATTTCAAAACCTGAAAAACATTCACTAGAAAATATAAATCCTAAATACCATCGAAAGGAGATTTTTTGAAAACATATTAAGAGATTTATGCTGTCAGAGTGTAATAGAGGTTACATTTATTCCAAGTATATTAAATTTTTCTATTTCATTTTTACTATAAAAAAAGAATAATTCAAAATAAAGAAGCTACCGAATCCACAAATTATTTTAATAGCGACTGACTACTTATATGAAAGATTGTAATGCCGTCTGGGGATATTTGTTTACCATGAAGCTTTGGGGGTAAAAATTTGATCTAGCTCTATTGCAATTTCGTCGTTTTTATCAATATTTTCTTCATTAAAAGAAGCGTTGGGAGCCATTTTAATTTTAAAAGTTTAATAACAAATTTCGGAATTATATCTAATTGTATTGTACGTTCTCCATTTAGAATATTTAAGTTTCAAGCTACAAACATGTTAATTATACTAACTGCATTATCAAAATATAAAGTATAGCCAGTTTGAGTTGGATTTATTAAATAATATTTCATATTATTTTACTAATTTGATGTATATTCACTTTTATTTAATAATAGAATTTGAAAAACTTACAATTCACCTATTGTCTAAGACTTGCAGACGTTTCTTCGTCAGAACGATTTAGTCAAAACATTCAATAAATCAGATCTGACAAAAGGCTTGCCGGTGATAACGCCAAGTTGTCGTTATAGTGGAATATTTGTAATTTTTCCTGTATATGTAGGGAACGACATCTGATCCATCTGTTTGACGGAGCCGTATCTACGTTTCAAGAATACGCTCTGAATGGTTCCTTGTTTGTGGAATAGCCGCCACCGAAAGAATACGTTCGAGTGTCATACAATAATGATTAGTTTTTAATTTTTTGTTATATTAATTTTGGTTATAATTTATATTAACAGAAGCAACCATACAATTATTATTATTGACTTGCCATAAATTATGAATTATGGGTAATATAACACCTATACACTGATACATTTATACACACTAAACAAGTTCCTGTGGTTTGGTTCGCTTCGATCTTCTGATTTCCTGCGTGTTGTCCAATAGCTGTAGAGCTTCCACGTTACTGTGATTATGCAACCGTATTTCAAGGCGAAATCTTGGATCACTTCTTGTATCCATTTGATTTCGAGGTCATTGATAATTATTCGCAAAATTGTTTGATGTTTGGCGTATTATCAATATATGGCATTTGTCAACCCCATATGTGCACACCATGGATCCAAATTAGCTTTATGATTGACTGATAAACCAATCTCTTTAATGTTAGCTCAAGTGAAAAGTATATTCCAATTAACCAATACAATTGCTTGACTTTGAGTCTAATCTGCTCTGCTTTTTGTCTAACATGATATTTTTAGTTTAACCTACCATCGAGGCGTATTCCGACGTATTTAGCTGATTCTGCTTGAATCAGGCATCTGTCAAGTGATATAATTATGTATTTGTCATTTTACTTCAATTCAAAATTAACATGGACGGATTTGAAGCGATTAAGCCATATTTTTCAGTCTCTAGTCCATTTGTAGATTTTTTTACCGCTACTTGTACGTTATCTACAGCCTTAGACAACTTAGACAATTTTTAATATGAAAACTGTGTCGTCGGCAAATGTTCCAAGTACTGTTTCTTCTGCTGTAGGGATACGTGGATCTTCAGCTGAAATAGGGTTGAGTGTAGAGATTGCTCGTTCATCTAAAACTCTAAATTTTTTCAAAATGTTATTATTCGAGGAGTCGACAGTAATTGGGCGGAAGCAATCTGTTCATTTTGTATATTAATCCCAAATGCCATACCCGGTCAAAAGCTTGTGAGACGTCCAGTAATATTGCAGGGCAGTATTTCCTTTCTTCGAATTCCTTTTTAATTACCGCTGTTACTCTATGCGCTTCGTCCATTTTTGGTAAGATCTAACTTGGCCTACTGGTTTATCAGGTTTTTTAAGCAAATGAATTCGAGCAACATTAAATAATTCCGAAACATGCTTCAGTCTCAAACAGGCATTGAATATTCAATATATCTTTTATTAACCAGCCTTTTTAGGATTGATGTTAATATAAATTTATGTGGCAATTGGAGAAATCTGATTTACAGTAACATCGGCCTTATGAACAGGATTTGTATCTATTGTAGATTCTATAACTCTCGGTTGGAATACGTTATACGTTCTTGCATTATAAGACTAAACGGATCTCTGCTAGTAAATGTGGTAGTAGGATTGGGTTTGTTTGTTTTTTCAGATTTATCGCATCTAGTGCTAACAATACTTGAGTACAATACTGGAGTGTGATTAAATGATACTTCGCAAAATTTCTCGATTTGTGTTTAATTTGAAGAGATGCCTTTCGAAATGTAAAAGTCTAGTAGGTCTGATAATTGTTACTGCCCCAGTAAGTGGATTTGCGCCCAGAGTAATAATTACATGTAGTTATATTTATTGCTGCGAATAGTTCGTTGAGTTTTCCAGGTATTATTAATCGTGAACCTCAGGCTGTATGTTTAACATTTTTTTATTATTTAGTTATTATATTGTTACCAGTCGTTTCCGTCTAACCTACGATTTGTTTTTATAATAACTTAAATCTAGGTATATAACTCTGCTGAAATAATGTTTATACGTGTCACTGCTGAATTTTTTAATATATGCACTTCACTACATAATGCTACACAAGATCAGGTTTGATTTTTTTGAGTCTGTGTCGTGTTCTGGTGGTATCCAATAGTTGCAATATTTCAATATTCGTATGAGAATGGAATCTTTCCTCATGCTCCCTTGCAATTCTCTTGATTTCTTGGCTGACTGTGGGTATCTGAAGGTCTCGATATAGGTAACAAGTCCTATAGTATTTGGGTGCACCCACAATACCTCTCAGGACTTTGTTCTGAAAAACTTATTTGATTTATGTTACTCTTTGCAGAACATCCCCATAATTGAACTCCGTATGTCCATATATGTTTTAGTATTTGCTTATATAATAGCAATTTATTATATACTGTTAATTGTGATTTTCTTCCAATTAGCCAGTAGATTTTCCTATTTTTCAACTCCAGTTCGTTTCTTTTCTTCTTTATATGTTCCTTCCAGCGAAGTTTTGCATCGAGATTCATTCGAAGATGTTTAGCGTTGTTGCTATATGGAAATATAGTGTTATTTAATCTTATCGGTGCTTGTACGGTCTGTTTATATTATGAACTGCACATGTACATGTGTATTATTTTCCAAGCTTGTGTCCAATTATTTAAATTGTCACTTGCCTGTTGTAATTTTCGTGAGGCTTCTTCAGTATTATCTCCGACAGCTATAATCGCAGTATCATCAGCAAATGTAGCCTTCGTAATATTTTCCATTTGAGGTATATCACAAGTGTAGAGCAGATAAAGCATTGATCCCAGTACACTTCCTTGTGGTACACCTGCTTTAGCTTCTTTTATTGTAGAGTAAGCTTGTTCTAGTTTGACTCTGAACATTATGGTTGTAATGTATGATTTTAATAGTTAGGTGTGTTGTTTTGGTAGTATTTTTTGTAGTTTATGCACAAGGCCTTCATGTCAAACCTTATCGAAGGCTTGTGTTACATCTAAAAATATAGCTATGCATACTTTTTTACTTTCGTAGGCTTTTTCAATAACATCTGTTATTCTGTGGACCTGGTTATTTCTTGAGTGCTTGTTAAAAACCCAAACTGGTGTGTTGGTATTAGGCTTTTATTCTTTATATGATCGGTTTTATTCTTTTCAACAGGAGTTTTTCAAAAACCTTAAATATTACTGGGAGCAGTGATATAGGTCTAATTTCCACATAGGTCTCTTATAGACGAACTGTGTAGACATGGACGCTTTAAATATTTTGGGACTTTCCAGATTGAGTAATCAGTTTCTTTATCATGTGTTACATTTCTCAGATAATAATTTATGGTTTTGTTTTTTATTTCCAATATTTCCTTGCTTCCTTCCTTCCTAGACTTGCCCTAGAGTGACAAGTTGGACAGGGTTATGTGGGACTGCCTCTGGGCTTACCAATACACTAAACCGAAACCGCCTCACAGTTGACCCCTGTGGATCACTACTGCTACTGCATTAAATTTGGGGATATGGCACCCGCTGATCGGGCAGCCGTTATTGGGCACGAGGGCCCGGCGATTCTATTGATTCGTGAACCTAAGTTAACACACAACTGGGTACTGTTGTATGGGGGAAAAAGTTATGACTGTAGCGACGGATGAGTTCGTTTCAGATTGGAAAAGGGGGAGAGCTTAGCGGTGACGCGGTGCTAAGCTCCCAGCATGTCGACCAGCTCGCGAACAAGAGCGTTTTCAGAAGAACTTGAGCTGAGTTGTTGTTTGTGGAATGATTGAGATATGAAATGCTTGATTCCTGGAGTGTCAGTTTCTTAAGTTGCGAGACGCGCAGTGCGTAACGCTTCTTGTGGAAAATGATGGCCTGGGTTTTCAGGGGGTTGATTTGCAACCTCCAGAATTTGAACCACTTGACCGCATGATCGAGCTGCTTCTGTAAACGTTCATGAATTGTAACTTCGAACCTGGCGGCCGTGAAGGAAGTAGTGTCGTCAGCGTAAAAGGCGACGTCAGTATGCTCTATTCTCGCCATATCTGAAATAAAGAGGTTAAATAAGGCTGGGGCCAGCGGGGAACCTTGAGGAACGCCAGCATCGATTTGTTTACGACTGGAAAGTGATGCCCTGATCTTGACCTGGAAATATCTCTCCGAGAGATAGGACTTGATGAGAGCGGTTAGGTCTTCTGGGAGGCCTAACCGCACGCACTTTGCGAACAATCCGTCGTGCCAGACCTTGTCGAAGGCTTTGATTAGGTCCAGAGGAACTGCTCCAAGCTTTTTACGTTGGGCAAGAGCATGATGGATGCGTGCAGCCAGACGGGAAGCTTGATGGACGGATGAGTGGTGAGCGCGAAAGCCGAATTGTTCATCTAGAATGATGTTGTTTTCCTTTCTGAAAGAGTTGAGAGCGTAGAGTATTGCCCTCTCGGCAAGCTTCGAAATGGCGCTGAGAAGGCTGATAGGCCTGTAATCAGATGGAGATGATTTTACTCCTTTCTTGGGTATAACCGCTATATGTGCGTGTTTCCAAGACGCCGGGAAGTGTTGCAGTCTCATAATGGAGTTAATGATGTTTGCCAGTTCTGCGAGCTGCTTATGCGGGAGCTTTTTTAACTGGGTAATCGATATTCCATGGAAACCTGGAGATTTTTTGTTTTGAAGTTTGGCGATCATAGTCTGTAGAGACTTTGGAGACACAAAATGGTTGAGAAGAAAGGCGGGGATTACTGGTCTTTTGACGGAGTTGGATTCGTTGATGACAGTGTCAATGTCTTTAGCTTTAGTGTTCTGTGCGGGTGGGAGGCATTTCATTTGAGCTTCGTAGGTCTCTGCAAGGAGCTCGACTTTTTCTTGGTCAGTGACTGCGAAATTTCCTGTAACCGCTGACTTCAGGGGAGGGATGACATTGTGCGTCTTCCCCACGAGGCATTTGGAGACACGCCAGAAGGAAGGGATGCCATCCAGCCTTTGGTCCGCGAGAAATGAGTTCCATTTCATTGCTCGCCAAGTGGAGACGGCCGCCCTTACCCTCTTGCATGCTCTGTTCACCTCCCTTTTGTCTGCAGTATCAAGGGTGAATCGAGCTAATCTGCATAAACCGTTTTTGATGCGAATTTCACGTTTAAAAGAAGCGGAAGGTTGTTTTTCCACGGCTGGGGTTGTGATGAAATTTTGACTGTGGCAGATTGAGAGGTGTTCTGCTGTGTTAATTTTCGGAATTGGATCGGATTTTTGGTAGTTTTTCCAGTCGGTTTTTTCCTGAATCTTGTTAGTGGGACTTGAGTGGTGGCGCAGTTTCCGAGTTTGAGAAGGACCGGACGATGATCAGAGTCTAGTTCGTCAAGGACTCGAACTTCGGAATCACGATTTACGTCTTGAAGAATAAAGAAATCAAGGATTCTTGCTGCGCCTTGAGAGATTGTACTAGGGTGATGGGTGGGTTCATCTGGCAAGGCAAGACCGTAGCCCAGATCTGCACTTAGAGCTACGATGGCGTTACCTGCGGGATTCGCTCTGGAACACCCCCAGGTGGGGTGGTGGGCGTTGAAGTCGCCATCTATTATTTTCGGAAATTTTCCTTCGACGAGTGATCGGTATTCGGCATAGTTGAATGCAGAAGATTTCCTGTACAGGGATTTAATCACGAAGGGACGTTCTTGGATATCGATTTTAATGGAGGTTGTTTCGAAGTTGTTTACTGATAACGATGGAAGGAGCTCGTGTTTGACTCCTTTTCTGACGAGAATGGCGGTTCCACCGCCTCGACCCAGAGTTCTGTCGTTTCTGTAGACAAAAAAGTGTTCGAAAGAGAGATGATGCGAAGGTTTCAGGAAAGTTTCTGGGTCTGGGGTTTTCTCTTGATCAGTCGGCTAATAAGTTGGTTTTCCAGTTGACATGTAACTACATCATTGTTCAGCAGCTGCTTTATGCCGTTCATTGTTTTTAGTTGATGTCATTCTGGGTCCCCATCTAGTATTTTCTGCATTGAAATCAACTCCAATTTTAAATTTTTCTCCCAGGTTGCTTAGGACATTCAAATAATTTTCCTTTTTTTGATTGTATCTTGGAGGACAATAAATTGCGGCTATTGTACCCTTGTATCTGCTTGATTTAATAGTTAGTGCTGTTACCTGATTTTCTGCTGTACCGAGCCGGGGTTCTTGATGGAGGCAAATGTTCTTTTTTTTTATTATTACACTTCTTCTCTCTCTCTCTATTTTGACTGATACTATTATATTTTTTCGGTTGTTTCTTATTGGTTCTTGAGGTTTAACTTGAGCTATTCTATTTCTCCTCCCTTGTATTGTTTTAGCAACTACACATCCTCTATAACTTGCCGGATGCGCTTCATTGCGGTTTACACATTTCGGCTTAGCTTCTTTGGGTCACGCTCTGTAGTAATATGTTTACCTGAACATTTTACACATCTGGGTTCTCTTCTGCACAATTTAATCATTGGCATCTTTTACATTGCGGTATTATGTTTGATTTTTTTAGAGGTTTGTTTTTTATTTCAACCCCTAAAATTCTTTTATACCTATTCTAAAATACCAAAAATGTTTTTTGTGCCCGTATCATGTTCAAAGGCTAATAATAAATAGACGTAATGGCTTCTTGTATACTAAAAATTCTCTAATTAATTTTGGTTTTTTATTTTTTTAAACTATTTGTCGCATTTAAGCATTTAAGCTCATTTTGGTTTAGTTCTGCAGTAATTTTTCACTTTTAGCTGTTGATGGAAGCGCTCTTGCCATAGTTTTGATGCCTCTGTTTTTTTTGTCGTCATAAGAGTGCCATTACAGTTTCAGCAACTCTATCAATCTATTATTTTTGTGAATATTGTACGATATTCGGCGTCGAGTTTTATTTGTCCATTGTTTAGTATCGTTGCTTTAAATATTATATACTTGGACCCCATCGTAAAGCAAGTCAAAGTCGGTAATATTACTTACGATACTTGGGGGTGATCTGGGCATTCTAATTTCTTTATTTTGTTCATTATTTTGTTTTACTTTTATTTGCTGTGATGATGATCCTTGGGAATTATTTGCTTTTATTTTTTTACTTTTACCCGTTATTCAGCCTATTTCTTTCTGCAATTCTTCTTCATCTGTTTCGTATTTAACAATTGGACTGCTTTTGTTGGCTTGGTGGTTTGTCCTTGCCTTCAGAGCTTTGTTTATTTAGTTGTAGCTGGAGGGCATATATTTGTTTTTGAATATTGGTTAATGCAATTTCAAGACTCTCTGACTTTTCTTTCATCCACGCATTGTAGAGTGCCCGTTCGTTCTGGGTTCTAGTTGTGTTTTCTACATTCAGAACTGCAATATGTGATATCATGATGTCGATATTTCCATTTTATCTATTTTTTGTGTAGTGTTCTCATATTTTTTTACTTGTTGTTGAAATAATACTGTTATTTTTATGTTTCAAATTATCCTACGCTGCATTTGTGGTCCAGATATTCAGTTTCGGCTCTAAACGTTTTATGGCATTTTGCATTTATTTTCTACTGTACTGACCTTTTTTTCCGATGGCACTTTCACTTTTTCTGTATATTCTAAAATCCCCTCCAATAATATATCTTGGGCTTAATTTTAAAAATAAATGTCTATAACATGAACATAATAAAAGATGATTTAATAAATAATAAATGACACGAGGTTGGGGCTTGCTCCATATCATATTCCCATATTTTAATTTCTTGAAAGGTATTACATTTCAATAACTCCTCAACGTTTAAATTATGAGTTGACTGTAAATAATTCATTAGAAGATTCACTTACATTGTAGTATGCTCGCAAAACTTACATGTATACAATATTTTTGCTACTTTGGTATCTTCATTAATAGGAGGATGCTTTGTTTGGAACCACGCTGTTTCAATATTTGTCTGCTGCTATATTTATTTTCGCAAGTAAAATATTTAAAAATGAATACACCCTTCAGATTTTATGCAGGTATTTTTTCTAGAATATAAAATTATTGTAAGATTCAGTAGGAAATGCTCTTGATATGGATATTCAAATTAGAGCAGGTATATAACTTCGTAAAGTTTTCAAAATAGAAAAGCTTCTTTTGTTCCATGTTTTGTCTTTCCATAGCAACTTGATTTTCTTATATAATTACTTAATTCTAGTATTATAATATAAAACAAAGCAATATATATATATAGAAAAAATTAATGTATACAATAATATAAACTAAATATTTCAATCAAAACTAAATAAACTATATTTCAATACAATCGTAAATTAAACTATCTAAAATTATAAAAAAAAGACTAATTAAGTAATAATTTGGTTAAAAAAATTTTGCGTTTGCACTCGAAGAAGCGCACTTTTCCCCATTAAGAACACAAAGCGAAATGCACGTAACAGCTATAAAATATAAATATTATATACATAAATATAAACCATAAGCAAAAAACTTCGGTGCATAGCAAAATAAAATTATCTCTTCCATCTTTCCGTCAGTACTTTTAATATTTTATCCGAAAGATCATTATGGAATGTACAATTGAAGAGTTTTTAAGTTACTTTTTTTAAAACATTTGACAAAAATTTTGTTATATTATCGACATGGCAAAATCGCTGAATAATTTAAGATATAGCTCAAAGACCTACTGACTACTTGTATATTAAAGCAATTTTGTTAGAGTTTGGGACACGAGATAATTCTCTTGTCTCTATAAAATCAGTCTCAATTTGTGGGTTTACTGATTTATTCATAATCGTATGTAAACAAAAATCACATTTCATTTCTTTTTTAAAAAGTTTTACTAAATAACCTGAGATATACACTACGGTACAACGTACAACTTTGTTTGCTGTTATAGGAACATCTGGACTGAAGTTATAGTCAAGTAACTAACAGTAAGAATGAGCAGAAAGGGGGATACAAATTTTACCATTACTTTCTGGAGATTGTTCAAGTGTCGATGATACTTGTTTCGAACACCCTGGTTGTAGGCCTGGAATGATGGAAATAGGCACTACAAATATAGTAAGACAGTTTTGAAATTAATGGTAACAATTATGAACAGAGATGTGACTGACTCCTTCAATTTACCTTCTATATAATTTTGATTTTAATCCACTTCCATTTGTACATGTTCTAGGCTCGTGGTATTATTTTCACCGTCACTAAATTGTTCATAAATACTTAAAGGAAGGTTTAAATGTATCACACAAATGTCTCACCTGGTAACGATAATAAATCTGCTTCATGTTTAACCAACCAGTTTAGGATTTTTAAAGTTTTTTACTCATTTCTTAACGATCGCTTATTTAACGGAAAACGATGATGCATTTCCTCATTATCTGTGCATCCGGGCACACAACACTTCCTAGAACGGGAATGCATTTCAACCACGGACTTCTACCTAGTAATAAAATAAAATAATAATTTAATCTATATACGTTATAAAAAGCTGACCACACTGTTCTCTACATAGGGCACATTAAAAATAGGGTGCAAAATAAACAAACTATAGAACGAAATGAACGAATCAGATTCCGTCGCTGATCTTAGCATAGCGAATAAAACAAGAAATGTATTAAAGGTAGCGACATCTACATGTTGGACGTGGCGAAACATTTCGCCAAAATTTCCATATATTCGCAAAATATTACCAAAACTACAATATTAGGTACGTCTGTGTTTCTATCCGGTAGTTTCCAGAACAGTTTCCGTTAGTTCGTTGATTGAAACATATTGCCTTGTCTTACCTGTCGGACCAATAAACTAGTATTGTGGTCGAATAAATGCCTTCTATTTATCCTGTCAAGTGTCTGTGTTTAGAATATAACGAACATTTCCAATACTATAACATTTGTGCTGAGGTTGTAATAGTGAGTTAAATAAGAATTACTCTATTAACATAAGTGGTGACAGTCAAAAAATAGCCGATGGACCATCCCCATCAAAAATGGTAGAATCAGACTGTGTAGGAATTTTGCTTGTCCTCTAATCAGAACAGAAGCTAGAAATAACTGAATTAGCGTAAAAATGCTGTATGGCGCGGTAAACTTCCTCATCTGAAGCTTCTAGTGCACAAGCTGTGCCGTCAACTATGATGTCAAAATTTGTTTGCCAAAAATCGACAAATTAGGGGTAAGTGATAACATTATAATTGTTAAGGCAAGTCAATCTATCAAATTACGGTACATTGTTACTATTTGAATGTCAAGCTATATATAATAGTACAGGGAAAGTATATAATAGACCTTATTCTTGGGTTTGCTATAAATAATCTCCAAGTTAACTTGCCTATAATGCAACCATTCTCTGATATGGTGTCAATGTCCTGTAAGAATTACTTTTATTTCTTGGTAAATAAAATACAATTGAATATTTGTATTAAAAAATCATTATAATGGTCAATATCTTGATAATATACTAGCGGTTGCAACGGTGATTACAATAACAATCGTATATCAACTACGTCAGCAAAATACTCTTCGAGATACTCTAAGAAACTGTATTATTTCCGGTCAAGGCGTCGCTCTTTGTATCCAAAAAGTGTATATCTCAGTATGGAAATGCGTTCGGGCCCGTTACCACATCGAATGAGTCATTAGATGCCCTCTATGTAATTGGTCAATAATGCCGATCTATATTTTCTTACGGTCCGTCTCTTAGTGATTATGGAAAATTTCACTTGATTCATTTACCACAACGACCTATTTTGATGCACAGTATTCAGTATCATTGAAACATTCTGGGAATATACGAAAAGTTAATTTAAATTATGAAAGTAAAGAATTTTAAGCAAGTTCAAAGTACCGTTCCGCCTTCTTCCTGTTCTGTCATTATTGTAAAGTCATCCATTTATACTCAATCATTGTTAAAAGCATATTTGAAATATCTATATAATTATCGTTATAATAACTAAATAAAAATAAACAAAAACCTTGGGTGTGTTCCTTATTTATTTTTTGAAGTCGGTTTGATTTTCTTGTTAAAAACATTATATTTTTCTCTTTTTGGTGTTAGATATTTGCTCAAAAAATTATGCAGTTATTATATTAAGTATTACAATGGGTAGGCCAAGTAAAGTTGCATTCTGTTTGAGGAAATATAGGAATAAAGGAAAAACGATTGAAAATAGGAAATGCTTCAGGCCTCGGGGTCCGGTACCTAACCTAACTGATTTGACAAATACATTAACCAAACTAGAACAACCACGAAAAGTCGTTGTTCCCACCGGGAATCGAACCCGCGACCTCCACGTGTGATCTGAAGACTCTAATAACTATACCATAGAAGTACTTGCCTGCAATATTTCTACGGCTTCTCATATGATATGGTTAGTCTTTAAAAAGCAAACTGAACGAATTTGTACGGATAAGTAATATAGAATAATTAACTTAGATATTATAGACATCATTTGTGCATTTTCTATTTTCCGTTCCCTTTTCAAGATCTTAAGAACCTTTAATTTACTTAATGAACTATCCTTTTCTTGGAGTCTTGGAGTTTCTGTTTGGTCAGCTGATTAAAGTCCTTGTTGATGTGGAACCCCTGTTTGGTGATGTTAAGGATTTGGTATAGGAATTTTGCGATTGTACTGCGGTGAATTTTTTGAAAAGGGATGAGTGAAAATTTCCTTTTGAACCTTTGTGCTAATGTATTTGGGTAATTCTGTATATGAGGTGGTCAAATTTTTTTTGCCCTCAATTTCTAAATTTGTTCATCTCGTCATGACCGATGTACTTAGACTACTTTAACCCATCTAAATAAAGGAGTATGTCTGATAGAGCAGAACCATAATTATTGGAGACAATTTGCTTTTTCTACACGTGAGAGGATACAGGATTTTCTGTGGAATATAATGGCTTGGGTTTTCTTTGGGTTGATTTGCAACTTCCAAAAATTTAACCATTTAACCTCAACATTTAATTGTCCTACAAAAACTTCAATGTGAGAAGATTTTTGTCTTCAGAGATATCGGGCTATGTATATCTAGATTGTGAATCCTTCACGCCATAAACAAAATCTAAAGGGCCGGCTTGGTTGGCACAGTGGTCAAGTGCGACAGGAAAGCCCTCTTACTGTTGTGATAGTAGCGGTTTCGAATCCTGCTGGGTAAATTTATGTTTTTGATTGTTTATAATCCGAAAAATAAAATCTATGAGTGCGATCAGTCACGCCAGTAACCAAGCTGGGTAAAACCGGATTTCTTCTGGAATCATCTCGAGGACCGTTGTTCGGAGTGGGGAACAGATAAACACTAGTTAGTAAAAAAGAGACGTTCAGTGTTGTACGTACTATGTACATACATATGTAAAATATTTTCATGTCAACCCAATATAAACCCAAAAATATCTGAAAAATATGTAAAACATTGTTTGAAAACGTCTATATTGTGTTGTAGAGCCAGAGAGAATTACAAGAAGATAAATCAAATTGTAGATATGTTAAGTCACTATGCTACAAAAGAGTGGAAGTTTGAGAACAACAACGTGAAAACGTTATGGAAAGAAATGAGAAAGAGCGACCGGTAACTATTTGATTTTGATATGGGTGCTTTGAATTGGGACATGTACTTTTACACTTGTATCCGAGGTAAATCTTACCTAGACTGAAGTTCATTAATGATTGAATGATTATAAATATTGGTTATATAACATAAGAACTGAAAAAATCCAAATTAGAAGTTATGTTTGTTATTTCATTTCAACTCATATATATTTTTACATACTAAATACACCCAATTTTTCAATTATTTTGATATACCTTAAAATATTATTTGTTATATCAATTTATTTATTCATCATACAAGGTAACAAAAATTGGACAATTTGAATTATGATCTGATAGGAAATGACACAGTCATACTGGACCCAATAGTGATTCCTAACTAGTGCTTTTCAAACTTTTCTATAATGTTTCGTCAGTATTACGTTCCGAATAAAAAATATTTAATACTATAACATTTCTATTTCCTTATAAGAACAATGTGTATAAATCTAGTAATACTTGTTAAACCGCTCGTAACCCCTAATAACATTTCTAACCTTACTAGCTAAAGAATTTCAGCCTTCTTTCTATTAAGTGTTTTCATTTGTCTTCATCACACTCTGTAATGGGCCACATGAGTGGTCTAGGGATTAAAATACGGCCAAATATCGGTAATATTTACTATATCACAGGAATTGAGTTGGAGGAATTCTTTCCTCAGGTCTTGAAGTCTGAATAAAAACTGAAAATATGTCATTTCCCATTTGGTTGCCTTTATGAACTTGTTTTTCAATTGCGAACAGTCGCCTTCGAAATAAAATACCGAGACATAGCTTTCGCCGTTTCTCACCACGAAAGGCACAAAATGATCTACATTAATCTGCAGGAATCCGCAAGAATCTTCATGTATGTCAATATATATATTATTAATCAAAACGAATATGATCCTGGTGCAGAATTTCAGAAAATTATACGTCTGCAGAAAGTCTTCCATCAATATTTTTCTATCCCTGCCTTCTACGAATAATAGCTTCCCAAATGAACCGTCACAATGTTTAAAATTGATCTCATTAAATAAAAAGGCTTCGTATTTGCTAAGGGGATAACAATTTTCTCGAAGGCACTGATAAACTTCTGGTGAAAATTTATTCATCGTGAAGAAAATTTTCTCATTTATAATTCGAACGGAGACATATTTTAAATTACTCACTATGATGTAAGGAATGTGTTGAGATTCGATAGTGCTAATCTAGTTCTGCTAACCTATCGCTATTACTTACTGAAGCTGCCGGTACACCATGCCGGTTTGATTCAATATTTTTACTGTGTTCGTCATTACAATTATTTCTTATTATTCTAATATATCTTTGGCTATTTGGCGACGACTTAATTATATCAGTTTTTTTATCTGGATCGTTATTTATCGACATTTTCACTTTTTATTTGAATTTAATCTCTTATTGTTTCCTAGAGACGCCTGCCGTCACGTTGATAACTAAACAATAACAAAAATTCATCACTAGCAACTTGATTTTACATCACCCCCTAACAAAATATATAAAAATATTTTTTTATGTTTATGTTATTATTATAACTTCTGATAAAATATTAATAAAGCAGAGGTGTATTATTCAAAAAGACACCTTACTAATTTAAATGTATTAATTTATATGCTTATATATAAAAATAATCATAATTATTATAGTGACAGTAATAACGTCATTTAAATTATTTTGCTGTCACGGTGACAATATAAATATTAGTAAATATATCAATTTATCATTGGGATCGGTGTTTTATTACATCATAACAACTGTCAAATAATTATAAAGTTATTGTTATGTTAAATTAGTATTGTTGTTATAAAGGTGATTTTATTCATTTCTATATTATGTTTACAAATTTTATTACGAATATTTTAGGAGCTGGAGTTTATATTTTGAAGGACCCATTGGACACTATTCCAGAAAGAATAAGAAAATTCTATAAGTTTATATGTATGTTGTGTGTTATATTATATAGTGCTTTTTTAATTTTAAAATATTTCGTTATAAACATAAGTTAATTTTTGCGTTTGTTTTAATAGTTTTGATAAATATAACTTGCCCAAATATATTAACCATTTTTAATTATAACGTTTTTTATTAATAATAATCCTTATTGTATATGATATTTGTCTTTTATCCCTATTTACATTCTATGTCATGTTATATTACTATAAACATAATACCAGTATATAAAGGAAAAAATAAACGTATAAATGAACAAAAATAAGCTATTGTTTTTATGTCATCAATGTTTTTGAAATACCGATTATTTTGATTTTGTTTTCAAGTTTTATATTTGTAAGTAATTTGTAATCAGCTATATTCCTCGTTCAAACGAGTAGATGACAGTGGCGATGACGAATCTGCAGTTAATTTTAGATATGACTTACCAACAGCTGTTATCAAATGAGTCATCTACTTGATGTTTTATAACTTGCAAAAATTAACAACTTGTTCAAAAGCACCTCTAACTGTAACTACCTCAGTTAATGATAAATAAAACATCATAGTTGATATTTCAACTCTGTAACTGAAAAAAAAACCGAATAATTGAATGAAACTTCAAATCTAAACATAACCTCAGAGAAACATAAGGCTATATGGACATTCATACGAGCAGTTTTATGGACCACTATAATTTGTTCAACAATATTAAGCAGTAATTAATATAGTACGTTTATTGATGAAAAAACAAATTTCACATAATAAACAAAAACATGTTTAATTTCTTATAAGAAAAATATTAGTGAACTTAATACTAATTTAACAGCCTATAAAACTTATAACAATATTTGGAATGTTACTGACTAAAAATTCATCTTCTACTTAACATTTCCATTCATTGGACTGCCTACACTCATCCAAGTGCAATTTGCAACGGGCCATTTGGGAACGAAGCTTTCTTGATGATCAAAATATTGGCTAACATCCAGAATATTCACTAAATCACAAGAGTTTAGTTAAATATTTTCTTTCTCTAGACCCTGAAGTCTAAACAAAAAGCGCAAATAAGTTAACTCCCATTTGGTGACCTTCACGAACTTGTCTTTCAGCTGCCAGCAGGTTCTTTCGAAACAGAACATCGGTGAAGATTTTTCGCCATTTTACCACAAAGAGTACAAAGTAATCTATGGAAAAGATGTTTTATGATACCATGGCAACTGTCAAATTGTTATAAGATTGTTGTTTTTAAATCAGTATTAGTTCTATATGTAATTTATATACTCTATTAACTTTAATATAAATAAATAAATTATAAGTTGATCGGAAATCTTTACCGAAATCGTGTTTTCTGTATATGCTGATCTCTGTGTCATTACAATTTTGGTATATGGCTTAAAGTCGTGACGAAAGTGTTTAGCAAACAAAAACTATTTATTTACTTGAAAATATTATGTTATTTATCGGAAAGAAGAGGGGACTGGCTGAACGGCGATACATTGCGGCACTGAGGGTAAAACACACCTACCCGTCTCACAAAAAAAGAACAGATCGCCGGATAGCCTGGGCCGAAGCGAATACCGAAGAAATAGTTATATCAACATCTAGGTTAAATTTGAGTTAGTGAAGTGTTTAATATATCTATAGATTGTATACATTAGAACAAACTGTGAACGGTTTGTTGTATGCACATATTATGCCATTTAATCATTTTTTCAATGAAATATTTTAAAATCGACTGCTTTCATTCTTATACACTTCAAACTTGTGATGATATTTCAACATTTTCCATTTGTTTTAATAACTCAGGGATAAATATCATTTTGAAGGTTTTTCTTAATAATAATCAATAAGCACGGAATTTGATATTCTATTAAAATTATTAAGATTTTTTCTGGTAGCTATTTACAGCTGAATTTAATGAAATGGGGTACTTGAACTAATTATAAGTCTCGATGCATTCCATATATGTGTAATTGTTTTCTATATCGATATTTATGTGTTTTTGTGACATCTCAGGATTATAAATATAATAACTAACAAATAAATTAACTGGAAATATAATTAATAATTTTAAATTTTATACAATTTCATTGTTTTTACCTATTAAATATAAGTATTAATTAAATTATATTATTACCTCCAAGCAGTTAAAATTTATTATATTGAAAACAAAATAAATTTCCATATAATTATGAAATGAAATATTATTTCCAGAGCTACAAACTAATAATCTAAAGAGTTCTATAGAGAGAGTTCGTAAAAATAAAAATGTAGATATTATGGGAGTTTCTGTTTCTCCAAGTAGGTCAAATTAAAAAAAATTATAATTATAATTTATATGATATTTTAATAATAATTAATAAGTATTAACTCATTACTAAATTGAATTAGTTCATTATTACAATAATATATTTTACAACCTGTGGACGATCCGGTATTTGGAAACAAACTTCTTGTAGTATTCCGAAACAAAAAAATCCATCATTAGTAAACATATGGTTATGGCTGTTTTTTTTAACATTTTTGCATTTTTTTAATACCATACACAATAAAATCCCGTTATAGAATATATAAATACACTTAATATATAGGCATACTTCCTAACATAGTATAATTTTTAAAAATTTTGAGGAAGTGCGAAAATTGATCGATGATTTAATTGAAACTAACATCGTTCTTTAGACACGTATCGCCATGTGACCAGAAAGATGACCAAACACGCATTGCTTAATCGATAGTATACTATTTTTTCTCAACAAAAGTCTTTTTTAAGAGGAAAAATGATCAGAATACATGTAAGGACCTAATAAACAAAAACATTAAAATACATAAATAAAAAAAATAGATACTTAGAAGGGAAAGGTCATTTGTGGTAGACGTTCAGTACAGGCTAATTAAGACTCCCATGGATTAATATCGGGCCCCACCAGCTTGGTGGGGTAGTGGTAAAGGCGATGGGACGGTCCTCCTAATGATGCGATAGCAACGGATTCGAATCCTGCTGGGGCATGGTCGTAAATTTGTGTTTTTGATTGTGTAAAAATCGTGATTGTCCTAGACAAGAGTGTGAAATCAAGAAAACAACAAGGAAATGATCCCAGTCACGCCAGTAACCAGGCTGGGTAAGACCGGATGTCTTCTGGGATGATTTTTAAAGTTGGCTATTCGCCAGTCGGTACGCTTAATGCTGAGGACCGTGGTTTAATGCCCACTCCAAACTGTAGTATCAGTCCAGATAAACCCATAGTTTGTAAAAGGAGACTTTAAAATGTATTTAAAAAAAAATCGAGAATAATATATGCATAGACAGAGTAGCCTCGACCAAGTATTGTAATGCAAGCGGATTAATCTGCTATGATATATTAACATCTATCGGTTTCACGGAGTTTAATTTGTGGCATTACAAAAAATTCACAAATTTTCATGTCTTTAGATCCATACAGGTTTACTATTACTTTAGCCGCTTAACCAATAAATTTGTAAACAAAATAGTTAAAATAATATAAAATAGAATTAATAGTACGTTTCAATATTTTTGATATATTAACTGTATCCATAACCTATAAATAAAAAATAGATAACGATAAAGAATGACCTTGGGATAAAAGATTGACCAACTCAAAAAACTAATTAATAGTTTTATATCACTATTAGAAAATATTTATAGAATTTATTATTTTTGGTTTTTATATATATGTTTTTTTGAAACATAAGAATAGGTGAAATAATTTTTATGCAAAAATTAAACTTATTTCATATTAACTGAGAGATCAAAGTAATCAAGAAAAACAGTTGGCATAAACTATTCAGCCGTTTTGATTTTATTTTAATCGTCCAGTTTATTAGTCGTATTTTATTGTGTTTATAATTTACAATTTCTGGCTAAAGAAAATAAAATCATTTATAATGCCATCAAATATAGAAAGTGTTGTGAAACATTTACTGATATTGAATATCGAAACTCAAGAACCGTATCTAGGAAATGTTACAGATTTACCGGCCGGTACAAGTACGCCATTAAAGGAAAAGATACCAAGGCCTGCCTCTAAAACACTCGGATGGCTCTACATCGAATCGTCTAATATACCTTATATTATTGTTGATGATCTTTATGTTCGTATCAAAATCTTAAACGACAAAGTGTTTTCGCGTGTGAAGAAATTCTCGCTTGAAGTTTATAACTTGTTTTACGTGATGTGTAGTCGAATGAAAGTAGTAGAAGCAGATCTGTTCAATATGATTAACATTGCACATGAGGAAACTTTCGGAAGCAGATTTCTAGAGGGTAGTGATTATAAAATGTAGTCGAATAATTTTTTAGGGCTGTATTATTTTATAAAATTTTGCGAACATATTTTGTACGATTTAACAAGGAACATGTACCAAACTTTTCCTAAAAATACGTGCGGCTTTTTACAGATAACTGCTAATTGTTACATTCCATTTGTAGTGAGAAACAAAGAACTTTATGCACCCTTGTTTTACGTTGAAGGAGATTGTTCCTTTTTGGAAGACAAAATTATAGTTTGTACCAAGTGGGAAATGTCCTACTTTAAATTATTAGTCAGACTTCAAAATATTCAAATCCAATTAGGCAA
Organism: Rhynchophorus ferrugineus; assembly: GCF_030347505.1. Taxonomy (NCBI): domain Eukaryota; kingdom Metazoa; phylum Arthropoda; class Insecta; order Coleoptera; family Curculionidae; genus Rhynchophorus; species Rhynchophorus ferrugineus. The sequence goes on from NW_027472680.1 coordinate 403,771, forward strand.
ACATGACTTGTGCCTAATGGTTAAAATTGATGATTTATTACCCTTCGTTGAAACCAAACAAGTGAATATCAAAATTGTATTGTTCAACAATAATAAATATTGTTTTCTTTTTTTTATATGAATTTATGTATTTGTTTATATTTCTAGAATTTCACAACGCAGTTTAGTAACATTTAAAAAACTAGTTTACAGTGTTTATGTATTAATGTAATATACAGATTAATAATTAATAAGAGTTTAATTTAACAAACTAAATTCATTTAATAATTTATTGTGTCATTTAATAATAATAAATTGAATATAATTTAATATTAGCGTTGGGAACAATCGGCTCAAAACAGTCGATAATCGGAAAACAGCCGAAATAGTCGATAGTCAAAAAACTATATAAACTAGCGACCGAAAATAATAATTACCATTTTCAAATGCACATTATATTATAGTGCAAATGCACAAATTTATGTTTTTGATTGTTTAAAAATCGTGATTGTCCTAGACAAGAGTGTAAAATCAAGAAAACAACAAGGAAAATGATCCCAGTCACTCCAGTAAGCAGGCTGGGTAAGACCGGATATGTTCTGGGATGATTTCTAAAGTTTTACATACAAGTTTTACAGTTTGGTGCCCACGCCAAACTGTAGTATCAGTCCAGATAAACCCATAGTTTGTAATAGAAACATTGACATTGAAATAGTCGATAGTGAAAAAACTTTATAAACTAGCGACAGAAAATAATAATTACCATTTTCAAATGCACATTATATTATAGTTCAAATGCACGGTTCGAATGTTTTTATCAATTCGTGATGTCAGAAGAAGATGTACGACCCCTTTCCTGTATAAATTTTTGGAGAGGAAAGGACGGATATAATTGCTTGGAGCAATTAATTTTATTTATGCTAATATTTTCTAACGGTAGTATAAACGAGACGGAGATGTACATATTCCTTAACGTACTTTACAATAGAAAATTTAGAAACTTACTTTAAAATAGAAAAAGAGAAAAGTAATTACTGAATATTATTAACTCGCAATTAATTCATTAATTATTCATTAGTAAATTTCATTTTAAACGAAGCAGAATTACTTTTATATTTGAATGTTCTCTGAATCTGTGAAAAGGTGATTCTGTGAACACATACATTTACCTACTCGACAGATATTAATAGAGACTAAAGCCCTCACGTTTAAAAGAAAACATCGAAAGTATTAAATAATAGAAAAATAGAAACTTGGAAGACAAAATCAATTCTTGGATGATTTTCAAGAAAGACAATTTGGAAGACATTCAGTTTTATTTAGCTATGGTATTTATCGATTAATATCGTGAAGAATGTATGCGGAGATCATTGAGATGATTAACGATGATAAGTTTATTATGATATCGCTAATATTATCCACCAAAACTCGCTGGAAAGCTGAAATTCTTAAATACACCAGATCTCATTGTAAAAAATAATAAATATAAAATATAATAGGGCGTAGAGTGTCCACAGATCAATTGATTAACTTCAGTTAATGTACGATTGGTTAATAAGACTGATAAACGAGTAACATTGATTGATGTTTCCACGCGGAAAATAAACATCCAAGTTCTTGCATCAAGCAAGCAGTGGCAAAGGAAAATGAGCTGGGTCTGTACGAACATCTATTAAAACCATGCAAAAAGCATCTTTGTTAGTAACAACCTTTACATAATACTAAATCGAAAACCTGAAAAGAAAACTGGAAGAGAAGAAAGAATTTTGATATTCGTATCATTTTGATACTTATATTATCAGGTATATATAAATGTTTCATTTAGAAATAGTGAAAAAATCAACAATCGAATCAATAAAAATAAAACGAATACGTAACAACGGGATTCCTATAGACGAACTTCGATTATGTCGAAGTAATCTACTTTCAAATATTAAATATTTCCTTAGAAGATATCCTGCTTAGTTGATCAGTGTCATCAACTAAGCGGTTTCTGGTTTTACTGTGTTACATGTCCACCATTAAATGTAAAAAATTACATAAAAAATAAACATTAACTGTAACTGTTGTATATTATATAAAATTAATTATATATGCTTATTTCAAACATATTTAGTTACAACAATATACATACCATCTATCTACAAAGACGGTTGGTATCAAGTAATCGGCCATTTTGATATTGTTTTAATCGTCAAGTTAATTACTTGCTTCTTGCCGGGTTTTTCACACCATTTGTGAATTCGGAAATAATTATAATGTCATCTAATACAGGAGGTAACAATTTAGGGCAAATACTAATATTGGAGATGGTACCTAACGAACCATCTCTAGGAAACGTTAGAGATTTACCGGCTGGTACTACTACGCAAGTGCAGGAAGAGGTGCTAACGCCTGTTACTTATACCTACGGATGGATTAACGTCGAATCATCTAATATTCCTTATATTATCGTTGATGATATTTATGTTAGTGTCAGAATATTAAACGACAAAGTGCTCTCAAGAATGAAGGGATTCTCATTTGAAGTGTATAACTTATTTTATCTGTAGTGTAGTATTATGTGTAAAGTGGAAGTAGATCTGTTCAATATGATTAACATTGCACATGGTGATTCTTTGGAAGCAGTTTTCGAGAGGGCCCTGAGAACAAAATACAGTTGTTTGAATTTTTAAGAATGTATTGTTTTTTAAAATTTTGTGAATATATTTTGTACAATCTTATAAAACAAATGTACAAACAATTTCCTAAAGAGATATGCGGCTTTTCACAGATAACTGCTAAGTATCACGTACCATATATAGTGAGAGACAATGAAAGTTATACGCCTTTGTTTTTCTTTGAAGGAGATTTTTCCTTTTTGGGAGACTATATTATAGTGTACACTAATTGGAAAATAGCCTATTTTAAAATGTTATTCAAACTTCAGAAACTTAAAATCGAATTTGGAAAATATGACTTGTGTCAAATGGTTAAAGTTGATGATTTGTTACCCTTCGTTGACACAAAATTAATATGGCCATTATCCTACATGCTCTGTATGAAGCCAGATAATGACTGAAAATCAAATATTTATTCTTCAACAATAATTAAAGCTGTATAATTTGTTCTTCAGTTTGACTTCAGATTCTAGGGAATAATAAAATATTCATCTTGACGATAACAGTGTATACATACGCTGATCAGACCTATGGAATGCTCGATATTGCATATTTGACATTAATTACTTTCGTTGTGAAATCTGTTGCTGAATAAGCAAAGTGCTTTAAAGGTATATACTCAACCGAGTGAAACTGACCAGCTGATAGCGAGTAACAAACGCAAAGTTAGGATATACTGTTGCAGCTCGAATGACAAGTTACTCACCGGATTTTAAAATGCTGAAGATTTGCGAAACAACCAAATTACCAACATGGTTCTTTCAGCACAGTATCGTCACAAATATGAGGAAGCACTTATTTAATATGTCGTTTTTGCCCCTGTTATAACTATGGTATCTGTATGATTATGTCTCCTAATAATAGTCTCCTAAGTTTTTCTTGTACTATATTTTTTATGTATATATTGACATACATAGTTCGTCAACGTCTCAAAAAGCCAACATAATATCGTTGTTATATTGGCTGATTTTCGTATTGTTTGATGTACTAATAGAAGCATAATTTGATTTTTTGATAAAAATAATTAATATTTAAGAACAACAATACAGCTGTAAGTAAAGCAGGTTTTATTTCTCACTGCCTGAAAGACAAAAATAAATGCAATTGAAATCAGAATAAATTAGTTTCCAAATTCTGAGGATATGTGGGAATATATAAGTTGTAGAAAAAATATTTTGATTTATGTATATTGTGCCAATTTATAATTTAATTAATTTATCTACTATTATTAATTTATTGTTTTAATTAATAAAAATATTACTGAAATGATTATATGATTTATGATATTACTAAACTGAAATTGAGCTCGAACAGTTAATGAAAGAGCAAACCAATAATTACTGGCATGATTTTGTTTAATTGACGTCGGTAGACATCTGCAAAAACAGTTACATTGTATTTTCTGTTTTGTTTAACCCATGAATTGGTGCCTTGGGCTTAGGATTGTCGTAGTACAACCTCTTTTCATCGAATCACAATACACTACAGAAAAATATCCTGTCTTTTTGTCTGTTAAGCTGTATGAGAGTTCCTTGAGCAGAGTTTCCGTTCAATAAGTTTTACGATTTATTGTCGTCTAACTGATATCAATTTCGCCACTTTTAAGTCATTGCAGCCTATACCAACAATTGGAATATCACGAAGCAGCATGACAATACATTTTTAAAAGTGTTTCATGGGCTTCGGTAAGTGATTTCTTCGGTACTAAAAGCAACGAATATCGAAAATACATTTCTGAGAAGTAAATTATTAGCGTTTCCATACAACAAATAAATTAATAATCATAAGAGAATGCCCTTTATAACTATCTGAGATTCTTTATATTGATACAATGCATTTCCAGCAATAAATATCGCTAATTACGCAAATACACGCAAGCTCCTTGTAAATTGTATGACAATTTATCCACTAAGGATGGAGGTTACTGTTCAGTGGACATTTTAGTGCGTAAAATGGATTTAGTTCGTGGGTTACCTATAAACTGACAAAACAACAAACTATAAATATTATTCACATTTTTGTAATGAAACAATTCCTGAATAAAGATTTAATTTGCAGGTTAAAAAATACTTTTATTAAATGAGAAATAATTAGTTGCCATTGAGAGATATTTTATTCAGCATCCAGAAAACCATTATTAGTATGTAATTTTTTTATGTTTACGCATTTTTTGAACAACATGTTGATAGTACAAACCATAATGAGAGTTTGAAAGTAATGTCTGAAATTAAATTGTCATCACTATGGTTATATATTATAAAGCAACATCCCATGCTGCCTTTGTCCATTCGTGATAAACTGAAAATCGACTATACAGAGTTTTATGCGGTTTCGGAAAATTATGCGGAGAAAGGCCCGGGTGTGTATTATCTTGAGGTTTTAAAAATATCGATTGAAATACGAGGATGAACCAATAAGTACTTAGCCAAAAAAAGAAAAATGAAAATTTTGGAAAAGTGTTGATTTATTTCTCAACAGTCTCCTTTTAGCTCAATATACTTGACTCAGAGATGCTTCAACTTCTTTACCCGACCTTCATTTTAACCCGTTGGAAAATTACGGTTTTTCGAGGACTGCAAAGTAGGCAGGCGATGATCTCGTTTGAATCAATTTTCTACCTGGCAAGTGACTTTCCCTCTCTTCTTTCTCTCTAGATTTTTAACACAAAAAAACATTTTAAAATAAAATATGTACATAATAATCGTTGTAATAACTAAATAAAAATGAACAAAAACCTATCTACTACCCGTATTTTTTATTCCACTACATACACACAATTTAACTTATACCTACCTAAACTTATTTATTCTATTTACAATATTATTTTAACTACTACCAACTAATCACTTTGAGCGTGTGTGTCGAGCAACAAATTAGATTTGTTTTGTTCGTAATTTAATGTTTTGTATATGTCACAAAATTATATTACCAATTTTGTATTGTTTTGTATTTATATATATATATATATATATATATATATATATATATATATATATATATATATATATATATATATATATAGGTATAAGTAACAGGCGTTAGCACCTCTTCCTGCACTTGCGTAGTAGTACCAGCCGGTAAATCTCTAACGTTTCCTAGAGATGGTTCGTTAGGTACCATCTCCAATATTAGTATTTGCCCTAAATTGTTACCTCCTGTATTAGATGACATTATAATTATTTCCGAATTCACAAATGGTGTGAAAAACCCGGCAAGAAGCAAATAATTAACTTGACGATTAAAACAATATCAAAATGGCCGATTACTTGATACCAACCGTCTTTGTAGATAGATGGTATGTATACTGTTGTAACTAAATATGTTTGAAATAAGTATATATAATTAATTTTATATAATATACAACATTTGCAGTTAATGTTTATTTTTTATGTAATTTTTTACATTTAATGGTGGACATGTAACACAGTAAAACCAGAAACCGCTTAGTTGATGACACTGATCAACTAAGCAGGATATCTTCTAAGGAAATAATTAATATTTGAAAGTAGATTACTTCGACATAATCGAAGTTCGTCTATAGGAATCCAGTTGTTACGTATTCGTTTTATTTTTATTGATTTGATTGCTGATTTTTTCACTATTTCTAAATGAAACATTTATATATACCTGATAATATAAGTATCAAAATGATACAAATATCAAAATTCTTTCTTCTCTTCCAGTTTTCTTTTCAGGTTTTCTATTTAGTATTACGTAAAGGTTGTTACTAACAAAGATGCTTTTTGCATGGTTTTGATAGATGTTCGTACAAACCCAGCTCATTTTCCTTTGCCACTGCTTGCTTGATGCAAGAACTTAGATGTTTATTCCACTACATACACACAATTTAACTTATACCTACCTAAACTTATTTATCTATTTACAATATTATTTTAACTACTACCAACTAATCACTTTGAGCGTGTGTGTCGAGCAACAAATTAGATTTGTTTTGTTCGTAATTTAATGTTTTGTATATGTCACAAAATTATATTACTATTTTTGTATTGTTTGGGCTCGGCACCGACTTCAAACTGATCAGTAGGTAGTAGTTAAAATAATAATAAAAAAAATCACATCACATCAGCTCAGCGATAAAGTTGTACACAAATATCTGATTATTTTAGATAAAAAATATGTGGAAACTTTGAAATTTGAGCGTTTCCTTCGATTTCCCCCCTTCCCCCCAACATATCCTGTGCAAGTGCACTCTTTCATGCAAATAATAAAAGAATTATAAAAATCGGTCTATTATTGACGGAGAAATTGGCGAACATACATTTATATATATATATATATATATATATATATATATATATATATATATATATATATATATATATATATATATATATATATATATATATATATATATATATACATACATATATATGTACAGGCTAACATAGAACCTCCACCTTTTACGAAGTTGACTAAAAGAAGCCGCGTAGGGCCAAATCTAAAGACTATGGAGGATGGGAGGGCGGTTCGTATCCTAATTAGGAAGTGGCGAACAACTAGAACACGATAACGAATAGCTGGCAACCCCGAAACTTTTATCTGGGATGTTATTGAAGGGTATTTCGATCGTTCAGTAACAGACCATCGTTTGGTTCAAACGTCCCACCATCGACTGCCCAAGCCTCGTCACCAGCTAACACCGCTGCCATCCGTTTTATCTATTTTGTATTTTCCACATTTTTTATATTACTTCAATAAATAACGGTCACAAAATGTAAACCACCACTGTTCCATTTCGTTTTACCACCATTCACCGAACCATCTAATTTACTCTAAAATGTCTTAAAGGAAAATTACAAAAAAAAACATGAAATAATGCCTGGAAGTAACACGAGTAGCAGTATTAATAAAGAAGATGATCTTATTATTTTTGTGAATAGGGAGAGTGACCAACTCTAAAATATAGGGCCTATAAATTAATTTAAGAAATTTCATATCAATTAAATCGCATCGCATCAAACATGTATAACCAACTTCATATTGAAGCCTCACTGACAGGCTCCAGCTTTTAGTATGTGTCATTTTGTCGAAGTGTGAACAATTGTTTTCAATCCATTGAAGATGTCTGAATTTGTACCGAGTAAATCGCTTTTGTGGGAACTTTTTTGTCAATTTGAAGAAAAAAGGCTTCGACGTTTTAGAAGTGGTGATTTTCATGCCGAACACAAATATTTGAAGGCATTACTCGATGAAACCATCCATGGGGATCGCTATCGACTACATTTGGCGCATTTGAGCTGAGCACTGCGCAAAAAACAACCGGAATACTAGCAGACGCAACAATGTTGTTCTTCAGCATGACAACGGTCGACTACATGTTGCTAAACTGGCAAAAACATACTTGGAAAGATTAAAATGAGAAGAGCTGCCCCACCTGCCATATTCTTCAGACCCGTTCTTTCGAGATGATATCCGTAAATTGCCTGGAAGATGAGAAAAAGTGCAACTATCGATAGACATTACTTTGAATAAAATACGTTGTATTTTATTCAGTACCGATTTTTAATAATAAAGCTTCAAATTAAAAAAATCCTTTAAAACTAATTATGGCTAAGGCCAATACAAGATGTGTTTATACAATATAACACAAGTTTGTGCTGATCCAGACCTGTAGAGAGACTGTTTTCTTTAGCAGATTTTTTTCATGTCCCCACAAGAGGTTGTTTAATGGTATATTTAAAAATTTAGTGTTCATGAAAGTTTTATTCTATATACATAATCTAACAGTTGATTGTATTTTGCAATTTGCGTTTTCAGTTTTAAGTAAATAGATTTAAAATACTGTATTTTGTATTTTAAATATTGTAATTAATTAATTAGTATTTTGCATCTCGTATTTTAAAAATTATTTTGTAATTAAATATATCTTTTATATATTAATCGGCCTTGACACTTTTTGGAGCAAAACGGGAGCACTTGTGTAATATGCGCTACAAATAAATAAATTTCAATAAAACGAAATAAGCTTAAATCAAATAACCAGGAATAGGTGTCGGATTGGCGGTACAAATTATATAAACAAATATTTTGGCTCTGACTGACGCCCTGCCAGTTCCAACTCTTATACGGTAGATTAATCGCAAAATGCTTGTCAAAGCAATTTTTAATAGGAAAGCACGGTTCTGTATTATTCTGCCTTTAAAATGGAAAATTAATAAGTTAAAATATTATTAAATCTGTTATTTAATTTTAAGCCATGTTGTTTATGATTTTGTATTCGTTTTGGATATTCCAGTATTGTTGGAACTATAAAAAAGTAATCGTAAGTTGGGAAACAAGTCTATATAGAATAATGTGATAATATAAAGTTACATTTTACATTTTTTGTAGGTATAGTCAGCTGTGAAATAAAAATATGACATGTTAAAATTTTATCCTAATATACAATGACAAAATTCCAGGATAACAAGAACTGTTTGGCCTGTATTCACAAGGTATTTACATTTTCGTAATTAACTTTTTCAAATACATAATATAAACATTAATGAATTGATTTTGAATTTTAAGAATGTCTGTAAATTTGATCTATGGAAAATATAGTACAGCTGAAAATTTATATTCATTTAAGAACCGAAGTAGTTCATATGGTAATGAAAACATAGTAGATCAGATATATTTGATGAACTGGGGAAAAAATATAATATAGACAATGAGTGAATGTGATAGTTATTGCCTTGAAGGTGAATTTTATTTGATAGGTAAATTGCTCTTTTACCAATTAAGCCCTGGTATTACCTTGAATGTAAATTTTAGGTGAAAAATATTATGTAGTAAAATGTGAAGATCCATAATAGATTAATCTGAGTTATTGAAGCTATACAGAAAAATTAAGGAAGTAGACACACAATTTATGTTGATGGTCCACAATCGATGTTGCAATTAGAAGAAATTGTGAATTTTTCACAGTAATTTAGTAAGTGCTTCAAAATATTTATACATTTCACTGTTATACATATTATATAATAAAATATGCTTTTTATCAATCATTATTTTAGTTATTTACTTGATAAACATAGTTGTTTAAAAGCCTAATGACCTTTTAATGACTGTATTAGAGTTCTTTTAATATATATATATATATATAATAACCTTATATTTTCATTAATTCAAGAGTTTATTCTGTAAAAATAGTATTAAAAAGCAAGTTTAATACAATAATCAGTAAATTAAAATAATGTTAAGGTGAGCTATTTAAACATGTCACATTCATATTATTATTTCAGTGTATAAGTCCGTTCAATCAAACACTGAAATCACGTCATCTAAATTGATGGCGTCCAAACATCGCAATGTTGCCGCATTAGCTCGAGCTTTAAGTCATTTTGGCTGTAGTATCTAAGTTTATTCTAAATAAACTAATGAATCATCAAATGTTATTAAATATAATTTATTTTAACATTATAATACATCTAGTGCATATTTTATCGGATTAAACTACAATTAATAATACAGTCATAATATTTTGGAGGTTAGGTTCTATTATATTTATATTGAACTCTTTGCCAGACCTTCTATGAGGTAGAGTTCTAGGAGCATTTTTTATGTAGTATCCCCTGGATGCCTAATCAACCTAATTAACAATTGTATATCCAAGTACTGTATTTTACTTTAATTAGATTCAATATATTTATCTTTTACAGTTTGTTCTTGTTTCCTTGTAAAGTCATCCTCATTGATATCACTGTCTCTCCTTAATTTATTATCTTACTAGCTGTATACATCTCTCTTGATAAAACTAGATTTAGTGACTGCATTCTCCCTAATGGATTTGTCATATCTGCAAAACAGTGAGTATTCTTTCTCTCCTAGTACATTACAATTACAAACATATCTATGCACATAAGTTTTTCACACTCCTCAATATGATTTCCTACAGTTATTTTATATAAATTTTATGTACACCTTCAGTTGTTTTCGCTCCCATCACCATGTCTTGGAGATTGTCAGCATTCAATCATAATCCCATATCCACAAAGTTTTATTCAAGCGAATAACTAAGCCGTTAATTTTCCAGTCTATCTAACGCTTGTTCACAATTCCATCATTTGTTAATTTCTTCTTCGATGTGTTTGATTGTGTTCATTCAAGCCGGACGTATTATTAACCATTACCGTTTCCAGCATGAAGCACAATATATCTGCAATGAATTACTAACAAAAATTAATCAATTGTTTTTCCAACCTTTACCTTTTCTCATCAATTTTTGTTTTATTAACACTTTTTATTATCATATTGCCATGAGTGACTCAATGTATAATTTTGCAATATATATATATTTCATCTAAATACACAAATTGAAATAAGTCCTCCTTGATATTATATGCTTTTGAAAATTGTATTCTTTTGAATTCATAAGCATTGTCTGGACCTCTCTTTGAGTTATTTTTAAGTTATTTAAATCCTATATTACCCAAGAGTGTATAACGGATATTCTGAATGCCCCAAAGAGCTGCATATCTATAAGCTTTCTATCGATACTTTCCAGGCTGACAGTTTCTGAAATAATTGTATAAAATTATCTTTATAATGAAAAAATTACTCACTGTTTTATACATTTCATATATTTGATCTCTGATACAGATCAAATTGAGCTTGATTCGTCACCCGCTTCGTATTAGGACGGTTTCTTTTCGTTGAATCCAAGATTATATTTTTAATTTTTTGAGATATTTTAGTGACTGATAAAGCCCGGTGCAATCGGCATTTTAAATCAGAGTATTAATGTGAAGCGATTTGAAATTTATCAATAGAAATAAACCCTTAAAACAACGTTTGTCGCTTCTTAACCTGTAGTTTCTATAACTATTATTTGAAAGAATTTTTTAAAAACGAAAATGCCTGTTTTTAAAACGGTTTTACAAAATGCGACAAGCAATACTATAAACAACTAACGTGAGCTCACTCTGATTTTGAATAGTTAACTATCGTAATAACATAACTAATTTAACAAAGTATGCTGGAATTTCGACCACTATTATATATAAAGATTGGTTATAATATATCGTATTCGCTAATTTTGATAAATCCTATCGAAGATTAGTTACAATGCTAGTGAGCGGTCGTACCCGGTAGAGACGGGTGCGGGCGCCTACTCCAGGAACCGTCTTGACGGGTGGGGCCGCGTAGCCGTGTGCCTTATACCGCTTGTACGCTGTGAGTCAGTTGTTGCCACACCGGCGTCGCGGAGACGTCGATGACCGTCGACGCTCGTTCGCGCCGAAACGAATGATTTAGGTTATTTCGATATTGTTTTGCGACTTTAATGCCGGTTTAGTGCCAGTTATTTTTTACTTTTTTAATAAGATTTATTTTATATGTACACTCATGCAATAGGATTTTATGCTTTTTGTTCGTAATATAAGGTTTGTATTATTTTTATGACACATTATATTATCGCCATTATATATCAGTTCGTTTAGATGATTATAAAATCTGAAAACAATGTTATTTTTTACATTAATAATCTTTTTAATAAGATTTCTAAACAGGATTTACATAGTTCCTTAATTCAATCTTAACACTGATTTTTTATTTAAATTTATATAGTTTCAGGTATTTTAATTAATTTAGTATAAAAGTTATCTATTTTCAGTATTAACATATATTTAACTTAATAATATATCGGTTTTTATTTCATTTATTTATATACTACATACATAATATTGAATTATATTGCGACTCAAATAAATTGTAATTTATTGAAAATATTTTTTACATAATATTGAAAACATAAATTTATTATTATTAATAAAAGCAGTTTTAAAACAATTATTATTACTAAATATATTTATGATTAAGTGTTTTCTTATTATTTTTAGCTGCATGTTAATATTCCATTATAGAAACTAAAAAAATCAATGTAGGATGAATCAAATAACTTATAAAGTATTAAATAAAATGATGCCTAATTATTGATATTTGAATAAATATACCTTTGTTGTAACTAACACTATTTACATTTAATTAAAGTAATATAAAAGTTGATTGTTTTCATTATTATATTTTTTAATATTTAACATATTTTTAATATCAATAAGTTTTATTTTGGTAAATTTGTTGCCAAGTTGCTTAATTATTTCGATATCATAAACACATTTATTTCTTACCACTCCAAGGAATATGTTTCCCTTTAATAGTTTTTCGAAAAATAAAAATTGTTGCTTGCCCGTTTCGGAAATAGTTTGTGCTATGTCTTATATTAAGTATGAATCTGTGAATTTTAGTGATGTGCAATTCAGGTTTATATTTATATAAAAGTAATTGAAAATATAATGTAAATATTTTCCATGACATTTCTTGTTCGATGTCGATATTATGAAAATCCTCGGCAGTGAAAGTAAATTTAATTAATTTCAATACATAAATTATAATATTTAATCAATATACTTATAATATTTATCATTACATTTGTTTAAATTTATATTATGTGTTTAAATTACTTCTATTATTATATTACTATACATTTATTTGACAGTTCAATTGTTGAATATGCATAAATAGAAAACTGAAAATAATTTAATTCGTGAATATCTAGTCTACAAATATTAAGCTCTATTACTATATTAGATAAAATTAATCGATAATATGATTATGTAAAATATTCCGATATCATTTCAGTATTATCTTGCTTTTATGGTCGATTTTCACTGCTTGTTGAAGTTCGTCGATGTTGAAATTAATAAGTCAGTGTGCCCTGGAAACATTTCAGCATCAAACGTCATATTAATTTTGACAAAATAAAGTTAATCGTCGCTATGAAAAGTTAAATTGTTTCAGTTCTTTGTAATTGTGATATATTATTAAGAGAATCTATAATATAGGAGGTGTTTCAAATATATATGAGTGTGTTATGGATACTCAACGTAACAATTGTGATACAAAATGGTTTATTCGGCGTAAGCACTGATAATTATTATGTTTATTTTATTTGTATTATATATTTAATATGATTTACCCGTAACGCATAAATAACATTTTTTTAACGTCCAGCACAGACATTCATATAGAACAGAATATTATTACATGAGTTTTTATTATTAATATTTAGTTAATTATTTTAAAGATGCTTGTAATACAAAAAATTAGCTTTATTACTTCTTTTTTTATCATTTTACTAGCGACCCGCCCCGGCTTCGCACGGGTACAATGCTGATACTAAATTAAATACACTACAGAAAAAATATGAACGTTGTATATAAAAACATAGCGGCCCGCTCCGACTTTGCACGGACATAAAATATATATGCCTATGTCACTCAATGAAAACATGATTAAAATCGATCCAGTATTTTTGATTCATTCATTACTGCCCTTGGCCTGCACGCATTAAATTTGGAGTAAAACAATTCCTCTTCCCCTATACTTACTATGAAGATTTCCTGCTATCTTTGGAATATCTAAATTCATACAATTTTTATTACATTACACATTTTTAAACGCAAATTTTAAATTTGTAATATCTCCGAAAATATTTGTTTAATTTACATGCTGTAAGGAACCATATTGATCTATATTAATTGCACACTGTATTTAAGGTACTTAATTCGATAAGGATTAATGCCGTATTGCTTAAAATAGCTTCGTAAATAAGCCATTTTCTCACGTAAAAAGTAAACAATAAAAATGGTTAATGTGGGTTATCCCTAAAAGATAAACATATACCATCGCGGACTTTTTTGTAGACCTTTTTATGGTGTACAATACTGTATTACATTAATTTGATCTAACTCGTAGGGTTAGGCAGCGTTTTTGCTAATTGCTAAATAAGCCTAAAAAAATAGGTTAATTTACGACATCACGTTAGAAACCTCTAATATTAGCAATGTCGCCTTAGTATATTATGCATGTATTATACATATAAACCTTCCTCTTGAATCACTCTATCTATTGAAAAAAACCGCATCAAAATCCGTTGCGTAGTTTTAAAGATATAAGCGCACATAGGGACATAGGGACAGAAAAGGCGACTTTGTTTTATACTATGTAGTGATGTAAATGATGATTAAAACTATTTTAATAACAAACCAATTATTGATAGCAGGTTTTGTAAATTTTGGTTTTTTTCGTAGTGGTAAAAATACTTAAAATTACAACACTTTAACATATTTATTTTTATATTTTGTGTAAAGCAACGTCTTTAGCAGTCTTTATTCTTATTATTATTATTAACTATTAACTCGGAATAATAATTAATTATTAGAAGTTCAATTATATGCCTTTATTGTCAAAAAACGAAAGAACTTTTTGATTTGATATACATGAATTAAGCCAATTTTGGTAATTTAATTAATATATGAGTTGTTGCTCGGATAAGTTATTCATTTCAGCAACTAGAACAACAAAATAAGTCCTAACTTGAATGAATCATGTCCAACGAATATGTCCATGGAATACAACGGATAAGTGATAGGATATAAGGGTTTTAACGTAGATTTTCAGAGATTCTGTTCAAAACTGGTTATTTCTTTCAATGCTAAACTCAAACACATTATTTTCAACGTTATATAAGTCTGTTCTTAAATTAGATGAATTATTGGTGACATATTTCTTTGGATATTTTTGTCTGTATGTTATGTTAAAAATCTATATTAAATTAGTTCAAATTAGATAAGATATGCACTGGAAATATACAGTTTAAATAAATTAATTGCTTTTTTATTTAATTAGCTTTTGTTAACTTCAGAATTGAGATTTCTATTCGTAGTAGCTGTTTATTTTAAATATTTAATTACGGATAAAAATAGGATGTTATATAACTTGAATTATTGGATCTATCATTTGAGATTTATACATGAGTGAATTATATATGTTGTACTTGTTTCGGTGGTCGGTAAATTCCGATGACCTTCACGCACAAATATTGAATTAGACGAAACACACCTATTTCAATTTTTGACCGAACACAAACAGAATCGAGAACAGACTTCCGTCCATAGCAATTTTTTGGAAATAGAATGATGGAAGTCGTAGAATGGCCAATTCAAACTTTAGAATTTTATAAAAGCACAACAACGTCCCAAATATATAATAAATAATAACATAGTTTTATTTGGTTATATATAATATATTTTTATTATAAGTCTGCTTTAACCGTTCTATTATTTTTATCGGATTAACATACATGATGTTTTGAATTTACAGGAAAAATATATATTCCGGAAATATATGAAGTATAATACAGTCTTGATACCGTGATAACGTATCTATTATCTCCCCTTAGTATTAATGATGAGTTTATTAATTTTACATTCAGTATAGATAAAATGTTTACAATTATATTTTTAATTGGTATATCATTAGCTATCTGTCTTCCTGTTATTAATAGCTTTAATTGTTGTTCTTTAGTTTGAGTGATTCAATAATTAAAATCACATGGCACGCATATTACAACTGGTTCCTAACTATAAGTATCTAGACATTTTTCCTTTATATTGTTTTTATAGCCCAAATAAAAGACCTAAACTGAATTGACATTTGATGGACGTACTTCCAGTAGTGCATTCCACATAGTTTTAAAGCATGGCGCAGTTTTAACGAATAACTATGTTAGTTCAGATGGTATTTTGTCTCTTCAACCTCCGGATCCTGACAATCCAAGTATGTTAATGTCCAATATGGACGTCTTTTCGTAAATCTTTTAATATCTTCGTTGACCCTTGATATCCGTAGATCTTTGTGGATAACATCATTTCTAATGTACCATGGGTGTTAATATTGCTGCAGAGAGAACTTAAGTAGTAAATTCGTAATAGAAGGCTTCAAGATCTACGTCTATAATAAACGTTTATTTCTGAAGTCCTAATTCAAATCGATCAAACAATCACCACATTCGTTTAAGCCTCATAATTATTAGTTGATAAATTGATAATGATTAACATATTATGGTATAATATGTCAAACTGTGGTATACTCAGTATACCACAGTTTGACATGTCTATAAATATTTTGTTATATTATCGACATAGTAAAATCGCCGAATAATTTAAGATATAGCCAAACGACCTACTGAGAGTATATTAAAACAATTTTGTTAGAGTTTGGGCCACGAGATATTGCCTTGTCTCTATAAAATCAGTCTCAATTTGTGGGTCTACTGATTTACTCATAATTGTATGTAAACAAAAAGCACACTTCATTTCTTTTTTTAAAAGTTTTACTAAATAACTTGAGATATACACTACGATACAACGTAAAACTTTGATTGCTCTTATAGGAACATCTGGACTGAAGTTATAGTCAAGTAACTAATAGTAAACATGAGCGGAACTTACTTACTTACTTACTTACTTACAAACTTACCTTCTGGACAAATACCTTTACCTTCTGGAGTTTATTCAAGTATCGATGATACTTGCTTCGAACAGCCTGGTTGTGGGCCTGGAATGACGGAAATAGGCACTACAAATGTAGTAAGACACTTTTGAAATTAATGGTAACAATTATGAACAGAAATGTGACTGACTCCTTCAATTTACCTTCTACATAATTTTGATTTTGATCCACTTCCATTTGTACATGTTCTGGGCTCGTGGTATTATTTTCATCATCACTAAATTGTTCATAAGTACTTAAAGGAAGGTTTAAATGTATCAAAAAATGTCTCACGTAGTAACTACAATAAATCTGCTTCATGTTTAATCAACCAGTTTAGGATTTTTAAAGTTTTCTACTCACTTCTTAAGGATCGCTTTTTTAACGGAAAACGATGAAGCATTTCCTCACTATCTGTGCATCCGAGCACACAGCACTTCCTAGAACGGGAATGTATTTCAACTACGGACTTGCACCTAGTAATAAACTAAAATAATAATTTAATCCATAAACGTTATAAAAAGCTGACCACACTGTCCTCTACATAAGGCACATTGAAAATGGTGTGCAAAATAAACAAACCATAGAACGAAATGAACGAATCAGATTCCGTCACGGTTCTTAGCATAGCGAATAAAACAAGGAATGTGTTAAAGGTAGCGACTTCTACATGTTGGACGGAAACTTCCTGCCCTACCCGTATTTAACATAATAGTTTGGAGAGCATAATTGGCAACGCCTCTGACCGTTTTAATTTGGTAATATTAGGTACGTCTGTGTTTCTATCCGGTAATTTCCAGAACTGTATCCGTTAGTTGGTTGATCGAAACACATTGCCCTGTCTTACCTGTTGGCCCAATAAACTTTTTATCTTAATTAATTACTGACATCAGAAGTGAGATTCTTATCCTGTCAAGTGTGTGTGGTTAAAATATAACGAATATTTCAAAGACTATAACATTTGTGCCGAGGTTGTAATAGTGAGTTAAATAAGAATTACTCTATTAACATAAGTGGTGACAGTGATAAAATAGCCTATGGACCATATCCGTCAAAAATGTAAAATCAGACTGTGTAGGAACTTTACTTGTCGTCTAATCAGAACAGAAGCTAGAAATAATTGAATTAGCGTAAAAATGTTGTATGGCGTGGTAAACTTCCTCATCTGATGCTTCTAGTGCACAAGCTGTGCCGTCAATCATGATGTCAACATTTGTTTGTCGAAAATCTAAACTACAAATTAGGGGTAAATGATAACATATAATTGTTAAGCAAGTTAATCTATCAAATTCCGGTACATTGTTACTATTTGAATGTCAAGCTATATATAATAGTAGAGGGAAGAATGTAATAGACCTTATTCTTGGTTTAGCTATAAATAATCTCCCAGTTAACTTGCCTATAATGCAACCACTCTCTGATATGGTGTCAATGTCCTGTAAGAAATACTTTTATCTCTTGATAAATAAAATACAAATATTCAACAAACATTATAATGGTCACTATCTTGATAATATACTAGGGGTTGCAACGGTGATTACAAAACCAATCGTATCTCAACTACGTCAGCAAGATACTCTTCGAGAGACTCTAAGAAACTATATGATTTCCGGTCAAGGCGTCGCCCTTTGTATCCTAAAAGTATACATCTCAGCATTTCCATTGTTCGGACCCGTTACCACGTCCGCCTCGATTAGCGAATGAGTCATTAGGTGCCCTCTATGTAATTGGTCAACAATGCCGGTCTATATTTTCTAACGGTATATCTCTTAGTGATTATGGAAAATTTCACTTGATTCATTTACCACAACGACCTATGTTGATGCACTGTATTTAGTATCATTGAATAGGGCTATGTATTTTTAATCTGAAGCGGCAATAGAAATAAAAATTTGTGGGTATATACGAATAGTTAATTTAAATCAAGAAAAAAAATAATTTTAAGCAAGTTCAAAACACCGTCCCGCCTTCTTCCTGTTCTGTAATAATTGTAAAGTCATCCCTTTGTACTCAATCAGTGTAAAAAGCCCCATGCTGAAATTAGTTTTCGGTTAAAAATTTTAAAACAAATAATACTAATTGTTCAACTCTAGACCAAAAGAAATCTCCATAAATTCCCTATTCCGACTCAATTGTGCGATAACAAGACATAGCATTTCATTATAATGATGACTGGTGCAGAAACATCCTACAAACAACAAATATCCGAGAAATCGACAGACCTAAAGCTTATGATGCAGATCTTTTCAAGTCGATGAACTAAGAGGGTATTAAATGTCGGCACCTGTGAACTTACAGCAGTTTTACGGGCGGTCCATTTAATATTTTTATATATTAGCTATACATGATAAAGTTTAGCTCCAGGAATTAGATGTCGTCATTACCTAATATTTTTCTTTTTTAGTTTTTTAATACCTTCGGGAAAATATTCGATCATTTTTTCTTGTTTGTCCAGCTTTCCTATTAGTTTAAGTAGTCCTTTGTGTCTCTTTGCTTATTTTGACTCATACTTCCATGAACGTTATTATATTTTTTCGGTTGTTTCTTTTCACTTATTGGTTCTTGAGGTTTAACTTGAGCTATTCTATTTCTCCTCCCTTGTATTGTTTTAGCAACTACACATCCTCTATAACTTGCCGGATGCGCTTCATTGCAGTTTACACATTTCGGCTTAGTTTCTTTGGGTCACACTCTGTGGTGATATGTTTACCTGAACATTTTACACATCTGTTTTTTTGTGTCCGTATCATGTTCAAAGGCTAACATAAATAGACGTAATGGCTTCTTGAGGACTAAAAGTTCTCCTTTGTTAATTTTGATTTTTTATATTTTAAAACTATTTGTCGCATTTAAGCATTTAAGCCCATTTTGGTTTAGTTCTGCATTAATTTTTCACTTTTAGCTGATGATGGAAGCGCTCTTGCCATAGCTTTGATGCCTCTGTTTTTTTTTGTCGTCATAAGAGTGCCATTACAGTTTCAGCAACTCTAAACAATCTATTATTTTTGTGAATATTGTACGACATTCGGCGTCGAGTTTTATTTGTCCATTGTTTAGTACCGTTGCTTTGAATATTATATACTTGGACCTCATCGTAAAGCAAGTCGAAGTCGGTAATATTACTTACGATACTTGGGGGTGACCTGGGCATTCCAATTTCTTTATTTTGTTCATTATTTGGTTTTACTTTTATTTGCTGTGATGATGATCCTGGTGAATTATTTGCTTTTATTTTTTTACTTTTACCCGTTATTCAGCCTATTTCTTTCTGCAATTCTTCTTCATCTGTTTCGTATGTAACAATTGGACTGCTTTTGTTGGCTTGGTGGTTTGTCCTTACCTTCAGAGCTTTGTTTATTTAGTTGTAGCTGGAGGGCATATATTTGTTTTTGAATATTGGTTAATGCAATTTCAAGACTCTCTGACTTTTCGTTCATCCACGCATTGTAGAGTGCCCGTTCGTTCTGGGTTCTAGTAGTGTTTTCTACATTCAAAACTGCAATATGTGATATCCTGATGTCGATGTTTCCATTTTATCTATTTTTTGTGTAGTGTTCTCATATTTTTTTACGTGTTGTTGAAATAATACTGTTATTTTTATGTTTAAAATTATCCTACGCTGCATTTGTGGTCCAGATATTCAGTTTCGGCTCTTAACGTTTTATGGCATTTTGCATTTATTTTTTACAGTACTGACCTTTTTTTCCGATGGCACTTTCACTTTTTCTGTATATTCTAAAATCTCCTCCAATAATATATCTTGGGCTTATTTTTAATAATAAATGTCTATAACGTGAACATAATAAAGGAGGATTTAATAAATAATAAATGGAAATTAAAAAGAGAAAACTGGAACACTCTATGAACAAATTATCATTAAACTCAATCAGGGTGGTACAAAAGACACTAGAAATAGAAAATAAGAGAAGCGTAGTGATTCTGAACATGGCGTCTTTGGAAATGATGTGTTATGAAGTTCTAACATCTCTAGGATGTGTTACAACAACATGTCGTCAAAATGTAGACAAATTGTACATTTAAAAAGAAGTGGCAATCCCGTCTAGTTCATTTACACTTTCCTTCAAATTTAAGAAAAAACATAACTGACATTAAATGAAACGGTCTAAAATATCGCATTACTAGATCGAATTCTATGTACCATAGATATTTGGAACCATTCATGATTTTCTTGAATAGTACAAGTCTTCGTCGGTATTTTTGGCCAAAATATTGAGAAAATATTAACATTAGAACTCGGTTTTATTCTATTATGTAATATCTAGAGGAATAATACTAAAATTATGGATTTATAAATACATAAGGATTGATAATCAATTTATCATAAACATATAAGTTGCATTTAATATATCTTAATATTAAACTTGAAAATCCGTTGTAGATCCTTCAGGTCTCTCCTAAAACCTTCTCTGAATAACAATAATCAAAATTCCCAAATTTAAATAAAAATATGCTACCTACCTAAATATACATATATTTATCTTAATCAATTTTAAGGCATATTGATATTTATTTTTCTTGTAAATACTCTAATATGCATCAATGATGCTGATGTTAAAACAAAGCGATATTTAAGTTCAAAATAGCTATTCATTTCAAAAATATACTAAATATCTAATACCTGCATAACTAGACATTCAAAACTCTTTTGATTTATTTGTAATATAAATATTGTAAGATCAATTTCGTATTAAAATGGTACTGATAAAATAAATTGATTATGGCCAAAAGCATACCCTTAATCTAGTATTATTTTATCAACCACCTTATAATACACTAATATTAATGATTTACTGAAATCCTTATTTGGGATTTTTATTAATTAGACATCATAAATAATATTGACGATCGGCGATGATTGAAATTACAATTACTGACATGTTTAAATGTACTAGGTAAACTAATACATATTTATCTCAAAATATCTACGTTTCACTTATGAAATTAGGAAAAATACAAAACAACAATATTACAATAAACATAATTTATTTAAGTATAAAGGACAATAGGATAAAGTTATGTTATTTGTGTTGCATCCACTTCATCGATTTTCTCTGGACTATTTCTTAAGGGTCTAAGTTATATGGACTCACTAGGATTGTGGTAACATTGGACATTAACTGCAAATTTATCATCTTCTTTCTAATTGAGGTAGACGTCCCATATATCCACCTTGTGGGTTATATAACAGTATATATCTTGTATCTTTCAATTCATTTGCCCATCGTTCTACACTTATGGCGTCATTTTCATCTCTATTAGCTGTGGATTCAAAATCATAAGCTGCTTTTATGTTTTGTAACTCTTCATGAGTCACTAAATCTAATCTTCTTACATTAGTAATATCCACATCATGTCTTACATCATCCTCTATAACATTAAATGGTAATTTAGCTGCTCATTTGGTTACAATTTATTCTCTATTTGTTTTCGAGAGCTGCAAGAGTTTAAGGTATTTTCATGTCCAAAATATGTTTTGGTGAATTCTACTTCATATTCATCTTTGTTCTAATTTAATACTAGCTAGGCAATATGTATTTATCTTGTTTCTTCCTTGAAATTCCTTGGACCCTGAAATATTATGCTAGCACAATATAAAGAAATATAGCTTCTTCTCTCTTGACACGAGGTTGGGGCTTGCTCCATATCATTTTCCCATATTTGAATTTCTTTAAAGGTATTAAATTTCAATAACCCCTCAACGTTTAAGTTATGAGTTGAATGTAAATGATTCATTAGAAGATTCGCTTACATTGTAGTATGCTCGCATAACTTACATGTGTACAGTATTTTTGTTACTTTGGTATCTTCATTAATCGCAGAATGCTTTGTTTTGGATCCAGGCTGTTTCAATATTTGTTTGCTGCTATATTTATTTTCGCAAGTAAAATATTTAAAAATGAATACACCCTTCAGATTTAATGCAGATATTTTTTCTAAAACATAAAATTATTGTAAGATTCAGCAGGAAAGTCTCTTGATATGGACATTCAAATTAGAGCAGGTATATAAATTCGTACAGTTTTCAAAATAGAAAAGCTTCTTTTGTTCCATGTTTTGTCTTTCCATAGCAATTTGATTTTCTTATATAATTACTTAATTCTACTATTATAATATAAAACAAAGCAATATATATAGAAAAAATTAGTGTATACAATAATATAAACTAAATATTTCAATCAAAAACTAAATAAACTATATTTCAATACAATCGTAAATGAAACTATCTAAAATTATAAAAAAGACTAATTAAGTAATAATTTGGTTAAAAAAATTTGCGTTTGCACTCGAAGAAGCGTACTTTTCCCCACTGAGAACACAAAGCGAAATGCACGTAACAGCCTTGGCGTGAATTTCAAATAAAAAACAATTTTTTTTGAATTAAATTTGTTAAATTAAATTTCAATTAAATATATATATATATATATATATATATATATATATATATATATATATATATATATATATATATAATATATAACAATAAATATAAATTTATAATGTCAATTTATCTACATTTATCTAAATTTATCTAAAAATATAAATATAATATAAAAAACATAAAAAAATAAAAATCTATAAGATATAAATATAAACCATAAGCAAAAAACTTTGGTGCATAGCAAAATAAAATTACCTCTTCCATCTTTCCGTCAGTACTTTTAATATTTTATCCGAAAGATCATTATGGAATGTACAATTGAAGGAGTTTTAATTTACTTTTTTAAAACATTTGACAATAATTTTGTTATATAATCGACATGGCAAAATCGCTGAATAATTTAAGATATAGCTCAAAGACCTACTGACTACTTGTATATTAAAACAATTTTGTTAGAGTTTGGGACACGATATATTGTCTTGTCTCTATAAAATCAGTCTCAATTTGTGGGTTTACTGATTTATTCATAATTGTATGTAAACAAAAATCACATTTCATATCTTTTAAAAAGTTATACTAATTAACCTGAGATATACACTACGGTACAACGTAAAACTTTGTTGGCTGTTATAGGAACAGCTGGACTGAACTTATAGTCAAGTAATTAACAGTAAAAATGAGCAGAAAGGGGGATACTAGTTGAATGAATACAAACTTTACCATTACCTTCTGGAGTTTGTTCAAGTGTCGATGATACTTGCTTCGAACACCCTGGTTGCGGGCCTGGAATGATGGAAATAGGTCCTACCAAGTAAGACAGTTTTGAAATTAACAATTATGAACAGAGATGTGACTGACTCCTTCAATTCGCCTTCGATATAATTTTGATTTTGATCCACTTCCATTTGTACATGTTCTGGGCTCGTGATATTATTTTCACCATCACTAAATTGTTCATAAGTACTTAAAGGAAGGTTTAAATGTATCACACAAATATCTCACGTGGTAACGATAATAAATTTGCTTCATGTTTAACCAACCAGTTTAGGATTTTTAAAGTTTTCTACTCACTTCTTATGGATCGCTTTTTTAACGGAAAACGATGATGCATTTCCTCACTATCTGTGCATCCGGGCACACAACACTTCCTAGAACGGGAATACATTTCAACTACGGACTTCTACCCAGTAATAAAATAAAATAATAATTTAATCTATAAACGTTATAAAAAGCTGACCACACTGTTCTCTACATAGGGCACATTAAAAATGGGGTGCAAAATAAAAAAACCATAGAACGAAAAGAACGAATCAGATTCCGTCGCGGCTCTTAGCAGTTTCATGTTAGACGTGGCGAAACATTTCGCCAAAATTTCCATAAATTTCCATATATTCGCAAAATGTTACCAAAACACCCACCTACGAAATTTCCTGCCCTACTCGTATTTAACGTAATAGTTAGGAGAGCATAATTGGCAACGCCTCCGACCGTTTTAATTTGGTAATATTAGGTAAGTCTGTGTTTCTATCCGGTAGTTTCCAGAACAGGTTCAAATTTAAAAAATTAAAATAATATTTTTAAATTTTCAAACAAATTCTGGTACATTGTTACTTTTCGGACCAATAAACTAGTATTGTGGTCGAATAAAGGCCTTCTATTTATCCTGTCAAGTGTGTGTGTTTAGAATATAACGAACATTTCAAATACTATAACATTTGTGCTGAGGTTGTAATAGTGAGTTAAATAAGAATTATTCTATTAACATAAGTGGTGACAGTGATAAAATAGCCAATGGACCATCCCCGTTAAATTGGTAAAATCAGACTGTGTAGGAAATTTGCTTATCGTCTAATCAGAACAGAAGCTAGAAATAACTGAATTAGCGAAAAAATGCTGTATGGCGTGATAAACCTCCTCATTTGATGCTTCTAGTGCACAAGCTGTGCCGTCAACTATGATGTCAAAATTTGTTTGTCAAAGATCTAAACTACACATTGTAAGTGATAACATTATAATTGTTAAGACAAGTGAATCTATCAAATTCCGGTACATTGTTACTATTTGAATGTCAAGCTATATATAATAGTACAGGGAAAGAATGTAATTGACCTTATTCTTGGGTTTGCTATAAATAATCTCCGAGTTAACTTGCCTATAATGCAACAACTCTCTGATACGGTGTCAATGTCCTGTAAGAAATACTTTTATTTCTTGATAAATAAAATACAAATATTCAACAAACATTATAATGGTCTCAATCTTGATAATATACTAGGGGTTGCAACGGTGATTACAATAACAATCGTATATCAACTACGTCAGCAAGATACTCTTCGAGAGACTCTAAGAACCTATATGAATTCCGGTCAAGGCGTCGTCCGTTGTATCCGAAAAATGTACATCTCAGCATTCCCATCGTTCCGACCCGTTGTCCGCCTCGATTAGCGAATGAGTCATTAGGTGCCCTCTATGTAATTGGTCAACAATGCCGATCTATATTTTCTTACGGTCCATCTCTTAGTGACTATGGAAAATTTCACTTGATTCATTTACAACAACGACCTATTTTGATGCACTGTATGCAGCATCATTGAAAAATTCTGGGAATATATGACAAGTTAATTTAAGTTAATAAAAGCACCAGCCTTCGTTCTGTTCTGTCATCTTTGTAAAGTCATCCATTTGTACTTAACCATTGCAAAAAGAATATTTGAAATATGTATATAATAATCCTTGTAATAACTAAATAAAAATAAACAAAAACCTTATCTGTGTTCCTTATTTATTTTTTGAAGTCGGATAAATTTTCTTGTTAAAAATATTATATTTTTCTCTTTTTGGTGTTAGATATTTGCTCATCAAATTGTGCAGTTATTATATTAAGTATTACAATGGGCATGTCAAGTAAAGTTGCAGTCTGTTTGAGGAAAAATATGAATAAAGGAACAATGATTGAAAATAAGAAATGCTTCAGGCACCGAGGTCCGCTACCTAACCTAATTGATTTGGCAAAGGCATTAACCAAACTAGAACACCCACGAAAAGTCGTTGTTTCCACCGGGAATCGAACCCGCGACCACCACGTGTGATCTGAAGACTCTAATAACTAATCTCTACGGCTTCTCATATGATATGGTTAGTCTTTAAAAAGCAAACTGAACGAATTTGTACGGATAACTAACATAGAATAATTAACTTAGATATTATAAACAAACATTAGTGCATTTTCCATTTTTCGTTCCCGTTTCAAGACCATAGGAACCTTTAATATACTTAATGAACTCTGCTTTTCTTGGAATCCTGTTTGGTCAGCTGATTAAAGTCCTTGTTGATGTGGAACGCGTGTTTGGTGTTGATAAGGATTTGGTATAGGAATATTGCGATTATACTGAGGTGAATTTTTGAAAAGGGATGAGTGAAAAATTCCTTTTGAACCTTTGCACTAATGTATTTGAGTAATTCTGTATATGAGACGCTCAAATTTTTTTCTTCGCTATTTCTAAATTTGTTCATCTCTTCATGGCCGATGTACTTAGACTACTTTAACCCGTCTAAATTAAGGAGTATGTCTTATAGAGCAGAACCATAATTATTAGAGACAATTTGCTTTTTCTACACGTGGGAGGATACAGGATTCTCTGTGGATTATAACGGCCTGGGTTTTCTTTGGGTTGAATTGCAACTTCCAAAAATTTAATCATTTAACCTCAGTATTTAATTGTCCTACAAAAACTTCAATGTGAGAAGATTTTTGTCTTCAGAGATATCGAGCTATGTATATCTTGATTGTGAATTCTTCACGCTATAAACAAAATCTAAAGGGCCGGCTTGGTTGGCACAGTGGTCAAGAGCGACAGGAAGGCCCTCTTACTGTTGCGATAGTAGCGGTTTCGAATCCGGCTGGGTAAATTTATGTTTTTGATTGTTTATAATACGAAAAAGAAAATCTGTGACTGCGATCAGCCACGTCGGTAACCAAGCTGGGTAAGACCGGATATCTTCTGAAATCATATCTAGGGCCGTGGGGAACAGATAAACACTATTTAGTAAAAAAGAGACGTTCAATGTTGTACATATTATGTACATACATATGTAAAATATTTTCTTGTCAACCCAATATAAACCCAAAAATATCTGAAAAATATCTAAAACATTATTTGAAAATGTCTATATTATGTTGTAGAGCGAGAGAATTACAAGAAGATAAATCAAATTGTAGATATGTTAAGTTACTATGCTACAAAGGAGTGGAAGTTTGAGAACAGCAACGTGAAAACGCTATGGAAAGAAATGAGAAAGAGCGACCGGGAACTATTTGATTTTGATATTTGTGCTTTGAATTGGGACATGTACTTTTACACTTGTATCCGAGGTAAATCTTACCTAGACTGAAGTTCATTAATGATTGATGCTAGATGAATGATTATAAATATCGATTATATGACAGAAGAACTGAACAAATCCAAATTAGAAGTTATTGTTGTTATTTCATTTCAACTCATATATATTTTTACATACTAATTACACCCAATTTTTCAATTATTTTGATATATATTAAAATATTATTTGTTATATCAATTTATTTATGAATCATCATCTAAGTTAAAAAAAATTCGACAATTTGTATTATGATGTGATGGGAAATGATACAATCATACTAGACCCAATAGTGATTCCTAACTAGTGCTCAAATATTTCAATATTTTAACGACAGATGACGCTGACTTCAAATTTTCCTATAATGTTTCGTCAGTATTACGTTCCGAATAAAAAAATATTTAATACTATAATATTTCTATTTCCTTATAAGAACAATATATATAAATCTAGTAATACTTGTTAAAAAGCTCGTAACACCTAATAACATTTCTAACCTTACTAGCTAAAGAATTTCAGCATTCCTTCTATTGAGTGTTTTCATTTGTCTTCATCAGATTGCCTATTTTTATCCAAGCACAGTCTGTGATGGGCCACATGAGAACAAAAGTGGTCTGGGGATTAAAATACGGCCTAATATCGGTAATATTCACTATATCACAGGAATTGAGATGGAGGAATTCTCTCTTCAGGTCTTGAAGTCTGAATAAAAACTGAAAATATGTCATTTCCCATTTGGTGGCCTTTATGAACTTGTTTTTCAACTGCAAACAGTCGCCTTTGAAATAGAATACCGGGGCATACCTTTCGCCGTTTCTCGCCGTTTTCACAGAAAAGTACCAAATTATCTACATTAATTTGCAGGAATCCACAGGAATCTTCATGTATGTCATTACATATATTATTAATCAAAACGAACATGATCCTGGTGCAGAATTTCAGAAAATTATACGTCTGCAGAAAGTCTTCCATGAATATTTTTCTATCTTTGCCTTCTACGAATAAAAGCTTCCCAGATGAACCGTCACAATGTTTAAAATTGATCTCATTAAATAAAGAAGCTTCGTATTCGCTAAGGGGATATCAATTTACTCGAAGGCTCTGATAAACTTCTGGTGAAAATTTGTTCATCGTGGAGAAAATTCTCTCATTTATAATTCGAACGGAGACATATAACAATAACAAAAATTCATCACCAGCCACTTGATTTTACATCAAATTAGTATTGTTGTTATAAAGATGATTTTATTCATTTCTATATTCTATTTACAAATTTTATTGCGAATATTTTAGGAGCTTGAGTTTATATTTTGAATGACCCATTGGACACTATTCCACAAGGAATAAGAAAATTCTATAAGTTAATGATTATTTATTATTTAATATTATGTGTATGTTGGTGTGTTACATTATATAGTGCTTTGTTAATTTTAAAATATTTCGTTATAAACATATGTTAATTTTTGCCTTTGTTTTAATAGTTTTTATACATATAACTCAGCCCAAATATTTAACCATTCTTAATTATAACCTTTTTTTTCTAATAATAATCCTTATTGTATATGATATTTCTCTTTTTTTTATCACTATTTACCTTCTATGCCATGTTATATTACTATAAACAAAGTACCAGTATATAAAGAAAAAATAAACGTACAAATGAACAAAAATAAGCCATTGTTGTTATATCATCAATGTTTTTGATATACCGATTATTTTGATTTTGTTTTCAAATTATATATTTGTAAGTAATTTGTAATCAGCTATATTCCTCGTTCAAACGAGTAGATGACAGTGGCGATGACGAATCTGTAGTTAATTTTAGATATGACTTACCAACAGCTGTTATCAAATGAGTCATCTACTTGAGGTTTTATAAATTGCAAGAATTCACAACTTGTTCAAAACCACCTCTAACTATCTCACTTAATGATAAATAAAATGCCATAGTTGATATTTCAACTCTGTAACTGAAAAAAAACCGAATAATTGAATCTAACCTGAAATCTAAACATAACCTCAGAGAAACATTAGGCTATATGGACATTCATCCGAGCAGGTTTTATGGACCACTATAATTTGTTCAAAAATAATAAGCAGTAATTAACATAGTACGTTTATTGATGAAAAAACAAATTTCACATAACAGAATAAAAAATTTTAATTTCTTATAAGAAAAATATTAGTGAACTTAATACTAATTTAACAGCCTATAAAACCTATAATAAGATTTGGAATGTTACTGACTAAAAATTTTTCTTTTATTTAACATTTCCATTCATTTGACTGCCTACACTCATCCAAGTGTAATCTGCAACGGGCCATTTGGGAACGAAGCTTTCTTGATGATCAAAATATTGGCTAACATCCACAATATTCACTAAATCACAAGAACTTAGTTGAACATCTTCTTTCTCTAGGCCCTGAAGCCTAAACAAAAACCGCAAATAAGTTAACTCCCATTTGGTGACCTTCACGAACTTGTCTTTCAGCTGCCAGCAGGTTCCTTCGAAACAGAACATCGGTGAATATTTTTCGCCATTTCTTACCTCAAAGGGTACAAATTTGTTTTCGTCAATTTGTAGAAATCCGCAGGAATCCTCGTTTATATCATTGTGCATGTTTTTACTTAAAGCGAACATAATTCTACCGCAGAATTTGAGAAAATCGTACATGTGCAGAAAGTCCTCCAACAACATCTTCGTATCTCTGCTTTCTATGAATAAAAGTTTTCCAAATTGACCATCGCAATGTTGCAAATTAATCTCATTAAATAAACACGCTTCCCATTTATTCAGAGGATCATAGTTTACTTGAAAACACTGGTGGACTTCTGGTGAAAACTTCGTAAAATTATTACACAACCTATGTTTTATAATTCTAATGGAGACATATTTTAAATCACCGACAATGATGTAAGGCAAATGCTGCAGGTCTATTGTGTGCCATCCAAATTTTATAACTGGAGAACATGATGCTTCTTGCAATTCTGGTAACGTTTCGGTCTTACTCACTGCGTCTAGGACAACATGTCGACTTAATTCGTTATCCATATTTTGTCGGTTCGCTGAGTTAATTGATGCCAATTTAATTACATAAACTTTTTTATTCGACATTTCACTTTTTACTTATATTATTTCAATTAACACTCTTCTTATATACTTAAAAAGTACATTACTCTTATAATCTCTACTTATATACTACCTTCTGTCACTGTCACCTTTGTCATTTCAATTGCGAATAATATATATCAAGTAATCTATGGAGAATGTTTTATGATACCATGGCAACTGTCAAATTGTTATAAGATTGTTGTTTTTAAATTAGTATTACTTCTATATGCAATTTGTATGCTCTATTAACTTTAATATAAACAAATAAATTATTACAGGCATATTAAGTATATGATTTTTTAGGTATAAGAGTTTATATTTTAAATTGTGTTGTTTTATATAGGACCTTTTTAATTTAAAAACATTTGAAGAAATTTGCGAGTGTTGCCTAAGTTTGCAATTGTGACATTACAAATAACTGAATGAACTAACCTAACCTCTATTTAATCTAGGGATATATTCTGAAAAATATGTTATTCTTTTTATAGTATAAATGAATCGTTGAATTTAAAATTGATCTAATTTAATATGTTTATGAGAGCAATAATTCGTTGAGATATACATTTATTTAGAGACATTGGTAATATTCTGCAGAAAATTTGTGCATGATTGAGAAAATCCTCTCACTTGTACCTAATTCGAAATGAAACGTGCTTCAGATCACTGATAGTGATGTAAAGGCTGCGGATATTCAATGGTGTGCCATTCGAATTTTAGAAATGAAGGTTTCTGAAGGAATGAAGAAGGCTGATGTTTCTTTCAATTCTGGGAATATCATTGTTGCCTACTGATTTAGCCATACCGGCTTTGTTATTTAAACTATTATTTATTAACCATTTGAATTTTTATAGCTTATGATGCATTTGATTTATTTAGGGATAATAATATACTTTTAATTCATTTCAAATTTAAAACTAAAATATATTATTTCAAGAACAAGATGTACTGAATTGGTTCCACCAAGGGAGTTCCACCAACGACTCTGCCATAGGGCTGCCGAAAAAATATTCATATTTTTCTATGTTCATGGTTTCATATCTTTGGTGATATCATGTTCATATATGATATCATCTAAATTAAGGATTTCAAGCAATCTAAGGAGCTTAGATAGGTTTTCCGAAGCGAACAAGTGATAAACCGTGAAGGGAACTTAAGTTCGGTTTTCGATGTGGTCCAACTGTGGTATACTCAGTATACCACAGTGTGACATATCTATAAAAAATTTGTTATGTTATCGACATAGAAAAATCGCTGAATAATTTAAGATATAGCTGAAAGAACTACTGACAGTATATTAAAAAATTTAGTTAGAGTTTGGGACACGAGATATTGTCTTGTCTCTTGATACACTACGGTACAACGTAAAACTTTGTTTGCTCTTATAGGAATATCTGGACTGAAGTTATGGTCAAGTAATTAACAGTAAAAATGAGCGGAAAGGAGAATACTGGCTGAATGAATACAAACTTACCTTCTGGACAAATACTATTACCTTCTGGAGTTTATTCAAGCGTCGATGATACTTGCTTAGAACAGCCTGGTTGTGGGCCTGGAATGATGGAAATAGGCACTACAAATGTAGTAAGACGCTTTTGAAATTAATGGTAACAATTATGAACAGAAATGTGACTGACTCCTTCTATTTACCTTCTACATAATTTTGATTTTGATCCACTTCCATTTGTACATGTTCTGGGCTCGTGGTATTATTTTCATCATCACTAAATTGTTCATAAGTACTTAAAGGAAGGTTTAAATGTACCAAAAAATGTCTCACGTAGTAACTATAATAAATCTGCTTCATGTTTAATGAACCAGTTTAGGATTTTTAAAGTTTTCTACTCATTTCGTAAGGATCGCTATCTGTGCATCCGAGCACACACCACTTCCTAGAACGGGAATGCATTTCAACTACGGACTTGCACCTAGTAATAAAATAAAATAATAATTTAATCCATAAACGTTATAAAAAGCTAACCACTCTGTCCTCTACATAAGGCACATCGAAAATGGTGAGCAAAATAAACAAACCATAGAACGAAATGGACGAATCAGATTCCGTCACGGTTCTTAGCATAGCGAATAAAACAAGGAATGTGTTAAAGGTAGCGACTTCTACATGTTGGACGGAAACTTCCTGCCCTACCCGTATTTAACATAATAGTCTGGAGAGCATAATTGGCAACGCCTCCGACCGTTTTAATTTGGTAATATTAGAAGTTTTCAGAACAGTCTCCGTTAGTTGGTTGATCGAAACACATTGCCTTGTCTTACCTGTTGGACCAATAAACTAGTATTGTGGTCGAATAAAAGTCTTTTATTTAAAAAAATACGACCTTTTTATCTTAATTAATTACTGACGTCAGAAGTGAGATTCTTCTCCTGTCAAGTGTGTGTGGTGGTAAAATACAACGAATATTTCAAAGACTATAACATTTGTTCCGAGGTTGTAATAGTAAGTTAAATAAGAATTACTCTTTTAACATAAATGGTGACAGTGATAAAAATAGCCTATGGACCATCCCCGTCAAAAATGTAAAATCAGACTGTATAGGAACTTTGCTTGTCGTCTAATCAGAACAGAAGCTATAAATAACTGAATTAGCGTAAAATGTTGTATGGCGTGGTAAACTTCCTCATCTGATGCTTCTAGTGCACAAGCTGTGCCGTCAATCATGATGTCAAAATTTGTTTGTCAAAAATCTAAACTACAAATTAGTGGTAAGTGATAAAATTATAATAGTTAAGGCAAGTTGATCTATCAAATTCCGGTACATTGTTACTATTTGAATCTCAAGCTATATATAATAGTAGAGGGTAAGAATGTAATAGACCTTATTCTTGGTTTAGCTATAAATAATCTCCCTGTTAACTTGCCTAAAATGCAATCACTCTCTGATATGGTGTCAATGTCCTGTAAGAAATACTTTTATCTCTTGTTAAATAAAATACAAATATTCAACAAACAATTACAAAAACAATCGTTTATCAACTACGTCAGCAAGATACTCTTCGAAAGACTCTAAGGAACTATATGATTTCCGGTCAAGGTGTCGCCCTTTGTATCCAAAAAGAGTACATCTCAGCGTTCCCATTGTTCGGACCCGTTACCACGTCCGCCTCGATTAGCGAATGAGTCATTAGGTGATCTCTATGTAATTGGCCAACAATGCCGGTCTATATTTTCTAACGGTATATCTCTTAGTGGTTATGGAAAATTTCACTTGATTCATTTACCACAACGACCTATTTTGATGCACTGTATTCAGTATCATTGAATAGGGCTATGTATTTTTAATCTGAAGCGGCAATAGAAATAAAAAATTGTGGGTATATACGAATAGTTAATTTAAATCAAGAAAGAAAAGAATTTTAAGCAAGTTCAAAACACCGTCCCGCCTTCTTCCTGTTCTGTAATAATTGTAAAGTCATCCCTTTGTACTCAATCATTGCAAAAAGCCCCATGCTGAAATTATTTTTCGGTTAAAAATTTTAAAACAAATAATACTAATTGTTCTACTCTAGAACAAAAGAAATCTCCATAAATTCCCTATTCCTACTCAATTGTGCGATAACAAGACATAGCATTTCATTATAATGATGACTGTGGTGCAGAAACATCCTACAAACAACAAATTTCCGAGAAATCGACAGACCTAAAACTTATGATGCAGATCTTTTCAAGTCGATGAACAAAGAGGGCATTCAATGTCGGCACCTGAAAACTTACAGCAGTTTTACGGGCGGCCCATTTGATGTTTTTATATATTAGCTATACATGATAAAGTTTTGCTCCAGGAATTAGATGTCGTCATAAACTGTAATGCGATCAGTAAAACCAATTTTAAAATATATAAATCTACAGATGGATTAGAAATAAGGTATGACCTATTTATATTCTGAAAACTATGATAGGTCTGAAGTATATTAATATAGACGACTACTGTTAACATAGAAAGCGAAAAATACAAAAAATGTTTTAAAAACGTCAAAATGTTCCTTTATTTCGTTTTCCTAAGATGTATTCGCAGCAGCTGTTGTATATGTGATGCGTATTGGGAAAATTCCATGAAGAGTAAAAAATATGTTGATATGCTTGAGATATTGATTATGAGGCTCCTTCGATCAATTAACAAGGGTTATACTCAAGTTCTGATCACAACGGATGCAATTTTGAAAATGCTTTTGGCGTTATCTCGTAATAAACAAACAACTACAGACGCACTACTACACAGACATGACTACAGATAGACAATTTTCTACAAAATTCTAAAAGGAATACAATATACCACGAAGAGATATAGCAGCACAATTTACATCTGTAACTTTTCGCAATTTCCTGGAACATGAATTGTGAAATTACGTCTCATCGCTACTGGAATGCCTCAAAATACATTATCTGTTGGAACTTTTGATTCGCACAGTTTTTAGTTTACTGCAGATCTACTTAAAAATTAAGAAGGAAAGATAATTGAATTAAAATATCTAAGGGGTGTTGTGTTGCTTTGTTTTAATTTGGATTTAAATGGATTGTTAGTTGGTCTGTTTCGATTTTCAACATTACACAACAGTATGAAATGCATACTATATATATACATATATATATATATATATATATATATATATATATATATATATATATATATATATACATATATATATATATATATATATATATATATATATATATATACATATATATATATATATAATAACAATATAGTTTAAATGTTTAATATTTGTGAATTAGTTTATCTATTCAAAATAACAATAAGTTATTTTGAATAGATTTTTATTGTAAAATTTCGAATTATATTATTTTTATTACTCCAGTTATTTCAAATAAGGTAAGAATAAATATGGGATTGACAGTTTAATAACTACAAGAAAAGTTCATTTTAAATCAATAGCATAAAATACACCAGATGGTTGAACTTTCATATACTATTTTTAATTTTAATATTCAAACAATATTATGAGCTTTCTTCTGATATTACAGAAATTTATTTTATGTTTCTAAACATTACGAATTCTTAACATTTATTTTTGATATAGGTGAATTTTATAGCAGATGAAATTTGTGCCATGATGGTCTAAAAACCAGACATCCGTAATATATCCGTCATAGCTCACGTAGATAACGGAAAATCATCTTTAACAGACTCCTTAATATCAAAAACTGGTATTATTGCTGGTGCCAAAGTTAGAGAAAAACATTTTACAGACACCAGTATAAATGAACAAGACAGATTTATTACCGTTATATCATATAATCATATATCAATATATAATTACCATATAATCATATGATAATTATATATAATCATATTCATAGCAACGTCGCTCGTGATGGCCCCCGGTTTTTGGTACCCTTCATATCGGAAGCTAATTTGTTGTCACTTGCATTGGTAACTTTAGTGGTTGTTATTATCGTTGGAGTACCCCACATAGGTATGCCCCTTTTGCAAGCCCTCTTTACATTTTTAAATATAACTATACATTTGTATTACATATCGATGTACTTTCCAGTTGCTCTTTGTGTTCTGAATCGCATCTTAAATTAATGACTTTATGTCTAATACGATCTGATAATAGAATATATATTTTCATTGTGTAAAACAATCGAACACTTGTTACCTCCTACTGTTCAACCACTTTGATAAAATTACTTTGAGCGGAAAGACAAAAAATAATTTGAATACATTTAGTGTTTAATATTTTACTATGCATTTTATAGCTTATCACTTTTGGCGCATAACACCAATATAAAATGAATTTCTGGAGAATTTATCTTCCTTAAAAATATAACACACATTTATCTAATGCTGTCTTCTAATTGATCCAATATTCAATTGGAATTAAATTGAGTTATATGGTGGCATTTTCTATGGAGGAATGTTGTTTTGTATATAGATTTCTTATTATTTTGATTATTTTTAGTCATTTAATTTTTAATCCTAAGCAAGCAGAACTTGGTACTCAACAAGGCTTCTACTTATTGGCATATCAAAACACCAAATGATGAGATAACCGAAGTAATAAAATAAAAAAATCAATGAATATGTTAACAATAAAAAAATAAAATACGGAATAAGTTTAACAAAGAATAAACTATTTATCTCTTAAAATATTTGTCAACTGCATAAGTAAATCATATATAGTTAATAAACACAAATTAAGCACATTTTTATAACATGAAACAATGAATTTTCAATAAATCGCATAAACACTTCATATCGCACACTTATAATAAAATTTTTAAATAGAACATAATTTATTTGGTTTGGATATTATAGCTTTTGGACTTTTCCAATTTTTCATTATTACATCACTTATTGCGTCAGGTGTTTTGTCTTTGTTTGTGATGAAACCACTGGTGCTTGTGGTACGTTTGTCTAAAATGAAAACAATCAAAGCAAGTCAAATTTTGAAGAGAAACTCAAAACTTCATATTACATTTTCACGATCCTGACAACTATTCAATTTGGATTTATTGGGTACGGCAGTGTCTGTAAGTTGTCCTATTCTCTGTCTTTCAGAATTCCGAAAATTCCGTCTTTTTAAAGCAGACCCTGTGTCTAAACTTCTCAATACTTGATGTTCGAGACCAATATTGCTCTGCATTATAAGTTGGGCCCTCACACTAAAAATACAAAAAAATTATAATATTTATAGATTATTAGGATTTTCTAAAATCATAAATTACATTATCTCAACTATCATCAACTGGTACAAGTTTAATAGGTTCTAGAGGTGTTTTCACCTTCACTGCCTTCTTTTATTAGCTGCAATTCTATACACTTTTTATCCGGGCAGATACTATGGTGTAACTAGCATAAAAAAAACTTGTATTGGTTTTCTTTAATAAATAATACACCTTACATTTAATTCTTCTGGTGGTACACGGTGACATGTATTGTAATCACAAGGGACTAGTACAATATTCCCGCTGTTAGCAGCTTTGCACTTCTTCAAATATATGTACATAATGTAATTCTTCAAATGTAATTCCATCCTTGATACTCTCTGTATGATGTGTGATGTGAGTTATTGTATGGACAAATAACTTTTTCATTGGGACTGTAAAATATCGGTTAAGTATTATCTTTAAATTCTTTGGTCATACATTACTCTCTTAATATCTCCATTGTTTAAATTTCTGTATTATATGTTTTTAAGATATTTTAAAAAAT
This sequence comes from Rhynchophorus ferrugineus, assembly GCF_030347505.1. Taxonomy (NCBI): domain Eukaryota; kingdom Metazoa; phylum Arthropoda; class Insecta; order Coleoptera; family Curculionidae; genus Rhynchophorus; species Rhynchophorus ferrugineus. Next base: position 441,824 of record NW_027472680.1, read on the forward strand.
ACACTAATATAAATTGTTAATAGTTAAATTATAAACTTTTATACGTGAATAAATGCACTTAAACTTTGAAATATTTCAAGATAGCAAATATTGTTTATCATATTCTTTTGTCAAAATATTTTATGTTTTCATATTGGTTACATATACGGAAGATCAAAGAATAAACTAGAGATAACGAAACAAAATCGATTGTAACCTCCGATATATCGATAGTTACGTCAACCGATATTTTTTAAAATTTTTTAAAAGTATTCCATAAATATTATTAAACCTTCTAACTATTTTTAATAAACTATTAAATTTGGTACTTAATTTTAAAAGATTAGGTTCACTTCACTACTTAATATAAAAGATTTATTAATAAATTCGATACTTTAATGTACATTTTACAATATTTAAATAATATCAATCTTTTTTTGGGCCGTGCGCTGTGTGTATGTTAAATCGCAATTTAAAATACTGACTTTATTTCTAACACGATCTAAAAAAAAACATTTCTAAAATGTAAAATATAATCGAACAACACTTACAACAATAACATTTGCAGCATTTTTAAGAAAGTTTGGAAGAAATTTGAGTTATATCATAAGCGATTCACACATAAATAAACGCATTTAAAGTTTAAAATATTTCAAAGGAGCAATTCTTTTTTCAAATTTTTTAGCAATTTGTGGTAGATCACAGCGTAAACTAGAGATGGCGAATGAAAATCGATGTTTTCGATTGATAAATCCATATTTATATTTTTGATATTTCCTTCAATAATATTTTGAAAACGGATATTTCATTTTAAAAATTAGATGCACCTTGCTACTTAATTTTAAAGATTTATTAATATTACCATATTTTAATATACTTTTTACACTATTTACAAAACATCAGCCTATATACCAATATTTTTATTTTTTATTAAATCAACATCAAATGTCTACAAATTTTTTGTGAAAGATCGAAGTATTTTCTAGTAGCAGTAGCTGTTAAAAATATCTATATTTCATTCATCCTTTATATCCATATACTTTTTTAAAAGTTGACCTTGAAAGTGAAAGGAACACATAAAATTAAACAAATTAACTCGGCGGGAATGTGACACTAGAAGTTGGAAATATCATTCAACTTCTTCCATTCAAGATCAAAATGATATTAGGTCGACTGCACGTTGTCGATATGTTCCCGTGCCGCACCACCGAATGGTTCCAGAACAGTCTCCTTTAGTTCGTTGATCGAAACGCATTGCCTTGTCTTACCTGTCGGACCAATAAGGTAGTATTTTTGTCGAATAAAGGCCTCTTACTTAAACAAATAAGGTTAGAATATAATGAATATTTTAAAGACTAGAACATCTGTGCTGAGGTTATAAGAGTGAGTTAAATAAAAATTTCTGTATTAAAATAAATGGTGACAGTGACAAAATAGCCGATGGATTATCCCCTTCAAAAATGGTAAAATCAGACTGTGTAGAAACTTTGCTTGTCGTCTTATCAGAACAGAAGCTACAAATAACTGAACTGAATTAGCGTAAAAACGCTGTATGGCGTGGTAAAATTCCTTATCTGATGCTGCTAGTGCACAAGCTAGAATGGTTTGGATATGCAATTAATCTAAACTAAAAATTAGGGGTAAGTGATAACATTATAATTGTTAAGGCAAGTCAATCTGTCAAAGTTCGGTACATACCATACAGTACATACTTACTATTTGAATGTTAGCTATATATATATAATAGTACAGGAAAAATATGTAACAGACCTTATTCTTGGGTTTACTAACAAATAATTTCCGAGTTAACTTGCCTATAATGCAACAACTCCTTGAATTGGCGTCAATGTCCTGTATGAAATACTTTTATTTCTTGGTAAATAAAATACAAATATTCAACAAACATTATAATGGTCACTATCTTGATAATATACTGGGTGTTGCAATGGTGATTACAATAACAAACGTATTGTATCGTAACATCAACTACGTCAGCAAAATATTCTTCGAGAGACTCTAAGAAACTATATGATTTCTGGTCAAGGCGTCGGCCTTAGTATCCAAAAAGTGTACATCTCAGCATTCCCATCGCTCGGTCCTGATACCACGTCTGCCTCGATTAGCGAATGAGTCATCAGGTGCCCTCTATGTAATTGGTTAAAAATACCTATCTATATTTTCTTATAGCCCATCTCTTAGTGATTATGGAAAATTTCACTTGATTCATTTACCACAACGACCTACTTTGAGGCACTGTATTAAGTAACATTGAATACGTACTATATCTTTTTAATCTGAAGCGGCAATAGAAATAAAAAAATCTGGGAATATACGAATAGTTAATTTAAATCAAGAAATAAGTCATCCGTTTGTACTCAATCATTGCCAAAAGGCCCATGCTGAAATTAGTTGTTGGTTAAAAAATTTTAAACCAAATAATACTAATTGTTCTACTATACGACAAAAGAAATCTCCATAAAATCCCTATTCCTACTCTGTTTTGTGATTACAAGACATAGCATTTCATTATGACTGTGGTGCAGAAACATCTACTAGAGGATACAAACACCACTTAAAATCTGTCATTCGAGGTCAAAATGACGGCAAATCGACTGCTACGTTGTCGATATTTTAAATTATTATTTACATATAGGGAAAAGAGTGTAGGATTTACAGATTTGCGGCTAGCTGCATATTGAAATATTGCAGTTTATCTTAAGTCTACAATACGTTAACCTAATTCACAAACATACTAAATACATTTTTTTGTTAATTAGATTTTGCAAATACTAAAATATTTTACGAATCACTTATGATTCGGAACGGGACGGAATTAATACACCACTTATGGCCTTGGAACAAAAGAGAAACTTTATTTTGATCCCTGGTAATTTATACCCACTCGATTCAAGTCACAGCGCCCTCTACTAACTTTTCTTCCTCCTTTCTATACTGGCTCTTGTATCGAGACAAGTCATATATTAAACACTCCCCTTCAATTTAAATGTACTATATAACTTAACCTAACTAAGATTGTAAATAAAGATTACAAAAGTACATTTAAATGGCCAGAACAAAACTATTACATTGTACATACAAATTTGTTCAAACTTAAAGAACTATTTTATTTATACATCGCGAGAATTTTGACTTTAATTAATAATTTAATCAAATAAATCTACACAATTATGTGATAAACAAACGTAACGGTCAGTTTTCTACTTAAAAACAATTCTCTCTTTGAACAATCATATAAATAGTCGCTACAACACTGTCAATTTAATATCGATTTTATAGTTTGTTCTTGGGATGCCAAATATACACATGTATTTCTCTTCATTGAATTTCTTCCATGCCTCTGGGATGCTTTTATCAAATAGTATGAATCCATTAAAACTTCCTAGTTGATTACCGTACCAGTCTTCATAACTTGCTCCTTCAAGTCCACTTCCGCCTTAGATTAGTCCAGGGCCTTCTGGTATCACTGAGGTATCATGACTAATTCATCACTACTATCTCCATTTTCTGCTTCTAATATTGTACTCAATTTGGTTTTCTCCAGTTTTCTAACTCTATCACCTTTATTTATTACTTTCAACTCAATCATTCACTAACATTATTCTGCTTTATGAGCTTTCTTCTGATCTTTATCTCTATACTCCAAATCAATTATTAATGGGTGTTCACTTTTATTTTTTCTTTTCTTTTACCATTCTTCATAGTTCCCTTTGTTTTATTCTTATTTTCATCTAGACCAGATTCATCAGAATCAAATCCTAATATGTTTGTTATTTCCATTACTATCAGATTCATTATCACTCCATTTCCAGCTCGAAATCAGAATCTTTTTAATATAACCCTGAACTGTCTAAGTGCTGTTCGTCTTTATCATATCTTAAATATTTTTGCTTAGGGCTTTCTTCTATGTCTTCGGATAAAGCTTCAGCTGTTGGTGTCTTTTCTGTTGAAATAAGCAGACAATAGGCGACACATATCTCATGGTCGTCTAATTTCCTTTCTCTTGCAAAATTATCTGCATCGGTTTACTCACAGATTCTTGTTTGGAATTTTATCTGCTCATCTTATATATATTCTCTAGTCTCTCTATATATTTTCAAATTGGTCTGTTTAGATGCGATTTTGTAACTAACGAAACTTATATAAAACTGCCTTTTAATCTTCTTTATAGTACCCTTTAAATTATAACTAAATTATTTTCCACTTTTGCTGGTATTAATATTAATATCAATTTGTGTAATAATCTCCGCTTTTTCCATTCCAATAAACTGTTTAACTTCATAAAGACAGTCCATTAAATCCACTATATGCTCTTCATGTCATTTTGTATTCCAACCTTTAGGTGAATTTCTCATCTATACAATGCTCGATTTAATCGATGGTATCTTGTTTAGTTCGTATACAGAACTAAATTTAATTAATTAATAATGTCCTATTTAATCTTTCCGCTTTTCCATTACTTTGTGATGAATGGGCTATTGCTATATTCTAAATGAATTCCTTTTTTCCTCCAAAATAGCTTTACTCCATGCTGTTTTTCTAATTCATTAATGTATTGTTTGAAATTATCTTCAGCTTCGTTTTCTGTCTTAAGGATTTTTACTGGTAAAATGGGACAAATCATCTAGTATTTTCTATCCTTTATAAATATCTTCCTCCATCTTCAGATATTGGGTTTACTAGTCTATAAATATCTGAATAAATTAACTCTTCGATTGCACTTGTTCTTGCCTCTTTAAAGTAGAAAGGGCTCCTGGTTGCTTTAGCTTCTACTCTCATAGAACAAGATTTATCCTTCTTCTTAAGTCCCAATCGTATTGATATTTATATCAAAGTTCTAATATTTTGTAATTAAACTCTGCTAAGTAACTTTGTTCTCTATCCTTAAAAATTAAAAATTCTTCATTGGGTTCAATAGATTTCATTCTACCTGTAATTCTGTTCGACCCCTTGTTCCTAGTTTTCAATAATTCTCTGATCCTTGCAACACAGATGGTTGATTTTCTAAACTCTTCTTCATTACTAATTGCTACATTGATTACAATGTTTCTTTGTCCTACCGATAATTATGTTGGACCCCATGTTACTCGTTTTCACACTAGTTTCCCTGATCGTTGTAAATCATACACGTGGTTAGTTTTCTAAACTGTTGATTACTTCATTACTAATTACTACATTGATTGCAATGTTTTCTTCTATCCTACTGATAATTCTGTTGGATCCCATGTTACTAGTTTACTAGTGCTTCATTGATCCTTGAATATTATACACGTTATTGATTTTCCAAACTCTTGGTTACTCCATAAATATTTACTACATTGATTACAATCTTTCCTTCTATCCTACTGGTAATTCTGTCAATTCTCATGTTACTAGTTTACTAGTGCTTCACTGATCCTTGTATATTATACATGTGATTGATTTTCTAAAATCTTAATTACTCCATAACTATTTACTACATTGATTACAATCTTTCCTCCTATCCTACTGATAATTCTGTTAGATCTCATGTTACTAGTTTACTAGTGCTTCACTGATCCTTGTATATTATACATATGATTGATTTACTAAACTCTTAATTACTGCATTACTATTTACTACATTGATTACAATGTTTTCTTCCTTCTTACTGATAACTCAAGATCACATGTTTCTAGTTTTCTGGTGTTCCTTCTGATGGTCATTGATCTTTGAGTGCTCTAGTGCCCCGAAATTAATTTCCGTCTGTTGCATACAACCATCTTGTTACTTCCACTTTCCTTCGTGTATATATAATTATATATACACTATACCGAACTAAAAACTTTACCTAATTTACATTCCCCTGCACCCTCCGTCGTGACCCTACTACTTCTCATTTACACCGAGAACTCTGGGCCCATAACCTTTTACGAATCACTTATGATTCGGGACGGGACGGAATTAATACACAACTTATGGCCTTGGAACAAAAGAGAAACTTTATTTTGATCCCTGGTAATTTATACCCACTCGATACAAGTCACAGCGCCCTCTACTAACTTTTCTTCCTCCTTTCTATACTGGCTCTTGTATCGAGGCAAGTCATATATTTAACAAAATATCGCAATATAATATAGTTTTAAGCAATATAAATATAGTTTTGCATAGTACTAGTATTTGTATTAAAATTTTCAGTCTCGTTTTCTTCATTTTTCCGATTTCTAACATTTAAACTTTTAGGGCGCTTCGATTTCATTTGGATAATTTATCATATTTCACAGTAAAAAAAATAGAACATAAATGAATAAATGGGACTAAAATGTATTAAGGCAAATAATCTAAATTTGCCTACAATATAACGATTTTAAAAATAGTTTATTAAAATTTTTCTTTGTATTTCGAGATTTTGATTGTTTCTGATCTGTGGTCGGCGGCTAATTGAAATATTACTCCAAAAATATAAGGTCTAAAAGGATTAGTTTTCCAACCAATTGACAATGATCCTATTTCAATTGTTTAGTATTTTATTTCCGTGTTTGTTTATATTCGAGAAGCTACCCGGTCGTTCCGTTTTACCATTATCCCTCAAGTCGGAAAGAATTAAACAAGTTACATAATTTTAAGCATCTGTTGTTAATATGAATCGTTTATCAAAGTTAGGATACATTAAAATACTATCAGATGTTATAATTTTTTTAAATTTTTAAAAATATGTTCTTATTTTTTTAATATGGAATTAAGAGGTTTTACAATTTCATCGAAATTTTAAACAAATTTAGAATATCAAAAAGACCTACATATTTTTTTAAAATTCACTTTCATTTCATGATATACTAAATCTACAATGGATTTCATTTTCTTAGTTAGTCAAGTATTTTCGGCACTACCCCAGTTGGAGAATTCCATGGCGATATTCTAATATTCTCTAATCAAATAACTTTTAAATTTGATTTTTAATTTCTTGTTTTAGGTTATAACAGCACCCATAGGTTTAGTAATTGTGGGATACTCAAAATTTGTTTTTATGTGATATTTTATTTTACAACTGAAAGTCAAAGGATCACCCTTATCCCAAACAATGCCAAAACATATATACGTACATATTTAATTTTATTTTGTAAATCAAAATTTAAATATTTTGTTAAAAAATTGTTTCACGTAATTTGCTTCTTTGCATCTTTTGAATTGGATGAATATTTGGATGAGGATTGTCTTTGATTAAAAAAATAGTTGATAGCTTTCCCCGCTTATAAGCTATAAGAATTCAAAACCTGAAAAATATTCACTAGAAAATATAAATCCTAAATACCATCGAAAGGAGATTTTTTGAAAACATATTAAGAGATTTATGCTGTGAGAGTGTGTAACATAGGTTACATTTATTCCAAGTATATTAAATTTTTCTATTTCATTTTTACCATAAAAAAAGAATAATTCAAAATAAAGAAATTATTATTTATATTAACACAAATTATTTTAATAGCGACTGATTACTTTTATAAAAGGTTGTAATGCCGTCTGGGGATATTCGTTTACCATAAAGCTTTGGGGGTAAAAATTTAATCTAGCTCTATTACAATTTCGTCGTTTTTATCAATATTTTCTTCGTTAAAAGAAGCGTTGGGAGAAATTTTAATTTTAAAAGTTTAATAACAATTTCCGGAATTATATCTAATTGTATTGTACGTTCTACATTTAGAATATTTAAGTTTCAAGCATCAAACATGTTAATTACACTAACTGCATTATCAAAATATAAAGTATAGCCAGATTGAGTTGGATTTATTAAATAATATTTCATATTATTTTACTAATTTAATGTATTATTCACTTTTATTTAATAATAGAATTTGATAAAACTTATAATTCACCTATTGTCTAAGATTTGCAGACGTTTCTTCGTCAGAACAATGATTTAGTCAAAACAATCAATATATCAGATCTGACAAAAGGCTTGCCGGTGATAACGCCAAGTTGTCGTTATTGTGGAATATTTGTAATTTTTCCTATATATGTAGGGTACGACACCTGATCCATCTATCTGACGGAGCCGTATCTATGTTTCAAGAATACGGTCTGAATGGTTCCTTGTTTGTGGAATAGCCGCCACCGAAAGAATACGTTAGAATGGCATACAATAATGATTAGTTTTTAATTTATTTATACACTGATGCACTTATACACACCAAAGAAGTTCCTGTGGGTTGGTTCGCTTCGCTCTTCTGATTTCCTGCGTCTTGTCCAATAGCTGTATAGCTTCCACGTTACTGTGATTATGCAACCGTATTTCAAGGCGAAATCTTGGATCACTTCTTGTATCCATTTGATTTCGAGGTCATTGATAATTATTCGCAAAACTGTTTGATGTTTGGCGTATTATCAATATATGGCATTTGTCAACCCCATATGTGCATACCAATTATTGATCCAAATTAGCTTTATGATTGACTGATAAACCAATCTCTTTGATTTTAGATCAAGTGGAGGGTATATTCCAATTAACCAATGCAATTGCTTGACTTTGAGTCTAATCTGCTCTGCTTTTTGTCTAACATGAGCTTTTTAGTTTAACCTACTATCGAGACGTATTTCGACGTATTTAGCTGAATCTGCTTGAATCAGGCATCTGTCAAGTGATTTAATTATGTTTTTGTCATTTTACTTCAATTCAAAATTATGGACGGATTTAGAGCGATTAAGCAATATTTTTCAGTCTCTAGTCCATTTCTAGATTTTTTTACCGCTACTTGTACGTTATATACCGCCTTAGACAACTTAGACAATTTTTAATATGAAAACTGTGTCGTCGGCAAATGTTCCAAGTATTGTTTCTTCTGTTGTAGGGATACGTGGATCTTCAGCTGAAATAGGGTTGAGTGTAGAGATTGCTCGTTCATCTAAAACTCTAAATTTTTTCAAAATGTTATTATTCGAGGAGTCAACAGTAATTGGGCGGAAGCAATCTGTTCATTTTGTATATTAATCCCAAATGCCATACCCGGTCAAAAGCTTGTGAGACGTCCAGTAATATTGCAGGGCAGTATTTCTTTTCTTCGAATGCCTTTTTAATCACCGCTGTTACTCTATGCGCTTGGTCCATTTTTGAGAGGTGATTTCAAACTGCAAATTGGAAATCTTGTATTTCCATAAATTACTTAATGCGTCTTAACAGCAGTTTCTCATATAATAATGATATCGTAGGTAACAGCGAAATACGCTGGTAAGATCTAACTTGGTCTACTGGTTTATCAGGTTTTTTAAGCAATGTCAACATGATTGTTACTTTTCGTGGAAGCTCTTTTATTAACCAGCCTTTTTAGGATTGATGTTAATATAAATTTCTATGGAAACTTCCATAGGAAAAATCTGATTTACAGCAACATCGGCCTTATGAACAGGATTTGTATCTAGTGTAGATTCTATAACTCTCGGTTGGTATACGTTATAGGTTCTTGCATTATAAGACTAAACGGGTCTCTGCTAGTAAATGTGTTAGTAGGATTGGGTTTGTTTGTTTTTTTCAGATTTGTCGCACCTAGTACTAACAATACTGGAGTGTGATCAAATGATACTTCGCAAAATCTCTCGATTTGTATTTGATTTGAAGAGATGCCTTTCGAAATGTAAAAGTCCAGTAGGTCTGATAATTTTTACTGCCCCAATAAGTGGGTTTACACCCAGAGTAATAATTACATGTAGTAATATTTATTGCTGCGAATAGTTCAATGGGTTTTCCAGGTATTATTAATCGTGAACAACAGGCTGTATGTTTAACATTTTTTAAATTATTTAATTACCATATTGTTACTAGTAGTTTCCGTCTAACCTACGATTTGTCTTTATAATAACTTAAATCTAGGTATATAACTCTGGTGAAATAATGTTTATACGTGTCACTGCTGAATTTTTTAATATATGCACTTCACTACACAACGCTACACAAGATCAGGTGATTTGATTTTTTTGAGTCTGTGTCGTGTTCTTGTGATATCCAATAGTTGCAATATTTCAATATTCGGATGAGAATGGAATCTTTCCTCACGCTCCCTTGCAATTCTCTTAATTTCTTGACTGACTTGACTTATTTGATTTATGTTACTCTTTGCAGAACATCCCCATCATAATTGAACTCCATATGTCCATATAGGTTTTAGTATTTGCTTATATAATAGCAATTTATTATATACTGTTAACTGTGATTTTCTTCCAATTAGCCAGTAGATTTTCCTATTTTTCAATTCCAGTTCGTTTCTTTTCTTCTTTATATGTTACTTCCAGCGAAGTTTTGCATCGACATTCATTCAAAGATGTTTAGCATTGTTGCTATATTAAATGATACTGTTATTTAATCTTATTGGTGCTTGTACGGTTTGTTTATATTATGAACTGCACATGTACAGATTTACTTTCATTAATTCTTATTTTCCAAGCTTGTGTCCAATTATTGAAACTGTCACTTACCTTTCGTAATTTTCGTGAGGCTTCTTCAGTATTATCTCCGACAGCTATAATTGCAGTATCATCAGCAAATGTAGCCTTCGTAATATTTTCCATTTGAGGTATATCACAAGTGTAGAGCAGATAAAGCATTGATCCCAGTACACTTCCTTGTGGTACACCTCCTTTAGCTTCTTTTATTATAGAGTAAGCTTCTTCTAGTTTGACTCTGAACATTCTGGTTGTAATGTATGATTTTAATAGTTAGGTGTGTTGTTTTGGTAGTATTTTCTGTAGTTTAAGCACAAGGCCTTCATGCCAAACCTTATCGAAGGCTTGTGTTACATCTAAAAATATAGCTAAGCATACTTTTTTACTTTCGTAGGCTTTTTCAATAAGATCTGTTATTCTGTGGAACTGGTCAATTGTTGAGTGCTTGTTAAAAACCCAAACTGGTGTGTTGGTATTAGGCTTTTTTTCTCTATATGATCGGTTTGATTCTTTTCAACGGGAGTTTTTCAAAAACCTTAAATATTACTGGCAGCAGTGATATAGGTCTATAGGCCCTTATTTCGTTTGGTGACCTCCCAGGTTTTGGGATCATTATAATTTCCTACAATCTTCAAATGTCTGGGACATGTTTTAATCTAAATGCTGTATTGATCTAGTTGGTGAGTTTTATAATTCCCTTTCTTGGTAGTTTTTGCAGTAGTTCTCCTGTTATTAAATAGTAGCCTGGTGATTTCCTGGGGTTAATGTCAGTTTTAATAACTTTGTTTAACTCTTTCGACGTCACTAATTCAATCATCGAATTTTCAGCTTCTATATCCGGCAAAATATGTTCAATATTAGTTTCGTTTGGTTTGAAAGTATTTTCTAGATATTCAGCAGATGCTTCTGCTTTTTGGTGATTGTCACGTGCCTAATTTCCACATAGGTCTCTTATAGACGAACTGTGTAGACATGAACGCTTTAAATATTTTGGTGCTTTCCAGATTGAGTAATCAGTTTCTTTATCATGTGTCAAATTTCTCAGATAGTCATTAATGGTTTTGTTTTCAATTTCCTGTATTTCCCTTTTCACTCTTTGGGTTATATTGTTTAAATTATTTTTATTTTCAGGTGTTCTGTTTTGTTGCCATTTTTTTCGTAATTTACGTTTTCCAAGCAGCTTGTTGAATATCAACTACGAATTTTTCTGCTTCAAAATTTAATTTTTCAGTTGTCTTGAGGGGTACATTTAGTTAAATTCGTTTGTTCAATTCTTCAGCAAATCGTTCCCAGTCTGTTCTCTTGATTGTTAACGTTGGGTTTCTTTCTTGTCTTATTATATTTTCGCTCAACGTCAGAATCACTGGCGTATGATCTGAACTTAGCTCAAAATTTTTTTCGATCTTTTTATAGTTGGATGTTATGTTTCTTATTATGAAGAAATCTAACAGGTCTGGGGTTTTCTCTTGATCAGTCGGCTAATAAGTTGGTTTTCCAGTTGACATGTAACTACATCTTAGTTCAGCAGCTGCTTTATGCCGTTCATTGCCTTTAGTTGTTGTCATTCTGGATCCACATCTAATATTTTTTGCATTGGAATCAACTCCAATTATAAATTTTTCTCCCAGGTTGCTTAGGACATTCAAATAATTTTCCTTTTTTTGATTGTATCTTGGAGGACAATAAATTGCGGCTATTGCACTCTTGTATCTGCTCGATTTAATAGTTAGTGCTATTACCTAATTTTCTTCTTTACTGAGCCGGGGTTCTTGATGGAGGTAAATGTTCTTTTTTGTTATTATTATACTTCCTTCTCTTGCGGTGTTAGCTGGATGTATGGTATGATAAAATGCATATCCTCTAAATTTTATAAAGGACTCTTTTGTTAAATGGGTTTCTGATATTAGGCAAATATCTATTTTTTGCATATCTAGGAATACTTTTAGGGTAGCGTATATAAAGCGTAAAAATATTCGATCATTTTTTCTTGTTTGTCCAGCTTTCCTATTAGTTTAAGTAGCAATTCGTTGGTGGTTGCTTCATCTTCCTTTGTGTCTCTTTGCTTATTTTGACTGATACTTTGGGCATAAGTCATTTCACCATGAACGTTATTATATTTTTTCGGTTGTTTCTTTTCACTTATTGGTTCTTGAGGTTTAACTTGAGCTATTCTATTTCTCCTCCCTTGTATTGTTTTAGCAACTACACATCCTCTATAACTCGCCGGATGCGCTTCATTGCAGTTTGCACATTTCGGCTTAACTTCTTTGGGTCACACTCTGTGGTGATATGTTTACATGAATATTTTACACATCTGGGTTCTGTTCTGCAGAATTACTGTATGTGTCCATGCAATTGGCATCATTTACATTGCGGTATTAAGTTTGATTTTTTTAGAGGTTTTATTTTTATTTCAACCCCAAAAATACTTTTATACCTGTTCTAAAATACCAAAAATGTTTTTTGTGTCCGTATCTTATTCAAAGGCTAACATAAATAGACGTAATGGCTTCTTGTGGACTAAAAATTCTCCTTTGTTAATTTTGGTTTTTCCTTTTTTTTTTAACTATTTGTCGCATTTAAACATTTAAGTCCATTTCGGTGTAGTTCTGCATTAATTTTTCATTTTTTGCTGTTGATGGAGGCGCTTTTGTCATAGTTTTGATGCCTCTGTTTTTTTGTCGTCATAAGAGTGCCATTACAGTTTCAGCAACTGTAAACAATCTGTTATTTTTGTGAATATTGTACGACATTCGGCGTCGAGTTTTATTTGTCCATTGTTTAGTACCGTTGCTTTGAATATTATATATTTGGACCTCATCGTAAAGCAAGTCAAAGTCGGTAATATTACTTACGATACTTGGGGGTAACCTGGGCATTCTAATTTTTTTATTTTGTTCATTATTTTGTTTTACTTTTATTTGCTGTGATCCTGGGGAATTATTTGCTTTTATTTTTTTACTTTTAACCGTTATTCAGCCTATTTCTGTCTGCAATTCTTCTTCATCTGTTTCGTATGTAACAATTGGACTACTTTTGTTGGCTTGGTGGTTTGTCCTTGCCTTCAGAGCTTTGTTTATTTAGTTGTAGCTTTAGGGCATTTATTTGTTTTTGAATATTAGTTAATGCAATTTCGAGAATCTCTGTCTTTTTGTACAAATTGTACAATTAAAAAGAAGTGGCAATCCCCTCTAGTTCCTTTACACTTTCCTTCAAATTTAAGAAAAAACATAACTGACCCTAAATGAAACGGTCTAAAATATCGCACTACTAGATCGAAAGTTATGGATTTTTAAATACATTAGGATTGATAATCAATTTATCATAAAGATATAAGTTGCTTTTAATATATCTTAATATTAAACTTGAAAATCCGTTGTAGATCCTTCAGGTCTCTCCTAAAACGTTCTCTGAATAACAACAATCTAAATTCCGAAATTTAAATAAAATTAATAATTAACGATATTTAAGTTCAAAATAGCTATTCATTTCAAAAATATACGAAATATCAAATACCTGCATAACTAGACCTTCAAAACTCTTTTGATTTATTTGTAATATAAATATTGTAAGATCAATATCGTATTAAAATGGTACTGATAAAATAGTTTGATTATGGCCAAAAGCATACCCTTAATCTAGTATTATTTTATCAACCACCTTATAATACACTAATATTAATGATTTACTGAATTCCTTATTTGGGATTTTTATTAATTAGACCTCATAAATGAAATTGACATTACTGCGATAATTGAAATTACAATTACTAACATGTTTAAATGTACTAGGTAAGCTAATACATATTTATCTCAAAATATCTACGTTTCACTTATGAAATTAGGAAAAATACAAAACAACAATATTACAATAAACATAATTTATTTAAATATAAAGGACAATAGGAGAATGTTATTTTATTTATGTTGCAGCCACTTCATCGATTTTCTATGGGCTATTCCTTAAGGATCTCAGTTATATGGACACACTAAGATTGTGGTAACATTGGCCAATAACTGCAAATTTATCATCTTTTTTCTAATTGGGGTAGATGTCCATATACCTTTTGGGTTATATAACACTACACATCCTGTATCTCTCAACTCATTTGCCCATGGTTCTACACTTATGGCGTCATTTTCATTTCTATTAGCTGCAGATTTAAAATCATAAGCTGCTTTTATGTTTTGTAAATAATTATGAGTTACTAAATCTATTCTTCTTACATTAGTAATATCCACATCGTCTCTTAGATCATGCTTTATAATATTAAATAGTATTTTAGCTGCTCATTTGGTTACAATTTATTCTCTATTTGTTTTCGAGAGCTGCAGGAGTTTAAGGTATTTTCATGTCCAAAATATGTTTTGGTGAATTCCACTTCATATTCTTCACCTTTGTTCTAATTTAATACTAGCTAGGCAATGTGTATTTATCTTGTTTCTTCCTTGAACTTCCTTGGACACTGAAATATTATGCTAGCACAATATAAAGAAATATAGCTTCTTCTCTCTTGACACGAGGTTGGGGTTTGCTCCATATGATTTTCGCATATTTGAAATTCTTTAAAGGTATTAAATTTCAATAACTCCTCAACGTTTAAGTTATGAGTTGACTGTTGATTCATTAGAAGATTCGCTTTCATGGTAGTGTGCTCGCATAACTTACATGTGTAAAGTATTTTTGTTACTTTGGTATCTTCATTAATAGCAGGATGCTTTGTTTTGGATCCACGCTATTTCAATATTTGCTTGCTGCTATATTAATTTTCACAAGTAAAATATTTAAAAATGAATACACCCTTCAGATTTAATGCAGATAATTTTTCTAAAACATAAAATTATCTTAAGATTCGGCAGGAGAGTATCTTGATATGGACATTCAAATTAGTGCAGGTATATAACTTCGTACAGTTTTCAAAATAGAAAAGCTTCTTTTGTTCCATATTTTGTCCTTCCATAGCAATTAGATTTGCTTTGATTAAATACTTAATTCTACTATTATAATATAAAACAAAGCAATATATATAGAAAAAAGTTAATAAATAATATAAACTAAATATTTCAATCAAAAACTAAATAAACTATATTTCAATACAATCGTATATTAAACTATCTAAAATTATAAAAAAAAGACTTATTAAGTAATAATTTGGTTACCAAAATTTTGCGTTTGCACTCGAAGAAGCGCACCTTTCCCCACTAAGAACACAAAGCGAAATTCACGTAACAACCTTGGCGTGACCTTTAAATAAAAAACAATTTTTTTCTGAACTAAATTTATTCAATTAAATTCATTTAAATATACATATAAATATAATCTATAACAATAAATATAAATTTATAATGTAAATTTATCTACATTTATCGAAATTTATCTAAAAATATAAATATAATATAAAAAATATATATCTATATATATATATATATATATATATATATATATATATATATATATATATATATATATAGATATATATATAATATATATATATATATATATATATATATATATATAATATATATATATATATATATATATATATAATCATAAGCAAAAAACTTTGGTGCATAGCAAATTAAAATTATCTCTTCCATCTTTCCGTCAGTACTTTTAATATTTTATCCGAAAGATCATTATGGAATGTACAATTGAAGGAGTTTTAATTTACTCTTTTTTAACATTTGACAAAAATTTTGTTATATTATCGACATGGCAAAATCGCTGAATAATTTAAGATATAGCTCAAAGACCTACTGACTACTTGTTGTATATTAAAACAATTTTGTTAGAGTTTCGGACTCGATATATTGTCTTGTCTCTATAAAATCAGTCTCAATTTGTGGGTCTACTGATTTATTCATAATTGTATGTAAATAAAAATCACACTTCATTTCTTTTTTAAAAAGTTTCACTAAATAACCTGAGATATACACTACGGTACAACGTAAAACTTTGTTTGCTCTTATAGGAACATCTGGACTGAAGTTATAGTCAAGTAACTAACAGTAAGAATGAGCAGAAAGGGGGATATTGGCTGAATTAATACAAACTGTACCATTACTTTCTGGAGTTTGTTCAAGTGTCGATGATACTTGTTTCGAACACCCTGGTTGTAGGCCTGGAATGATGGAAATAGGCACTACAAATATAGTAAGACAATTTTGAAATTAATGGTAATAATTATGAACAGAAATGTGACTGACTCCTTCAATATACCTTTTATATAATTTTGATTTTGATCCACTTCTATTTGTACATGTTCTGGGCTCGTGGTATTATTTTCACCATCACTAAATTGTTCATAAGTACTTAAAGGAAGGTTTAAATGTATCGCAAAAATGTCACGCGTAGTAACGATAATAAAACTGCTTCATGTTTAACCAACCAGTTTAGGATTTTTAAAGTTTTCTACTCATTTCTTAAGGATCGCTTTTTTAACGGAAAACGATGATGCATTTTCTAACTGTGCATCCGGGCACACAACACTTTCTAGAACGGGAATGCATTTCAGCTACGAACTTTCACCTAGTAATAAAATAAAATAATAATTTAATATATAAACGTTATAAAAAGCTGACCACACTATTCTCTACATTAGCATGGCGAATAAAACAAGAAATATGTTAAAGGTAGCGATATCTACATGTTGGACGTGGCGAAACATTTCGCCAAAATTTCCTAAGAAGTTAAATTTCTATTTCTCTATGAGTATATTCGCAAAATATTACCAAAACACCCACCTACGAAACTTCCTGCCCTCATATTTAACATAATAGTTTGGAGAGCATAATTGTATTTGTATCCGGTAGCTTCCAGAACAATCTCCGTTAGTTCGTTAATTGAAACATATTGCCTTGTCTTTCTTACCTGTCGGACCAATAAACTAGTGTTGTGGTCGAATAAAGGCCTTCTATTTATCCGGTCAAGTGTGTGTGTTTAGAAAATAAAGCACATTTCAAAGACTATAACATTTGTGCTGAAGTTGTAATAGTCAGTTAAATAAGAATTACTCTATTAACATATGTGGTGACAGTGATAAAGTAGCCGATATACCATCACCGTCAAAAATGGTAAAATCAGACTGTGTAGGAACATTGCTTGTCGTCTAATCAGAACAGAAGCTAGAAATAACAGAATTAGCGTAAAAATGCTTTATGGCGTGGTAAACTTCCTTATCTGATGCTTCTAGTGCACAAGCTGTGCCGTCAACTATGATGTCAAAATTTGTTTGTCAAAAATCGACATATTAGGGGTAAGTGATAACATTATAATTATTAAGGCAAGTCAATCTATCAAATTCCGGTACATTGTTACTATTTGAATGTCAAGCTATATATAATAGTACAGGGAAAGAATGTAATAGACTTATTCTTGGGTTTGCTATAAGTAATCTCCGAGTTAACTTGCCTATAATGTTAATTAATACTTTTATTTCTTGGTAAATAAAATACAAATATTCAACAAACATTTTAATGGTCACTATCTTGATAATATACTAGGGGTTGCAACGGTGATTACAATGACAATCGTATATCAACTACGTCAGCAAGATACTCTTTGAGAGACTCTAAGAAACTATATGATTTCCGGTCAAGGCGTCGTCCTTTGTATCCAAAAAGTGTACATCTCCCAAACAAAAAGCATTCCCATCGTTCGGACCCGTTACCACGTCCGCCTCATTTAGCGAATGAGTCATTAGGTGCCCTCTATGTAATTGGTCAACAATGCCGATCTATATTTTCTTACGGTCCATCTCTTAGTGATTATGGAAAATTTCACTTGATTCATTTACCACCACGACCTATTTTGATGCACTGTATTCAGTATCATTGAAAAATTCTGAGAATATAAGAAAAGTTAATTTAAATCACGAAAGAAAAGAATTTTAAGCAATTTCAAAGTACCGTCCTGCTTTCTTTCTGGGCTGTCATTATTATAAAGTCATCGGTTTGTACTCAATCATTGCAAAAAGCATATTTGAAATATGTACATAATAATCGTTGTAATAACAAAGTAAAAATAAACAAAAACCTTGTGTGTGTTCCTTATTTATTTTTTGAAGTCGGTTTAATTTTCTTGTTAAAAACATTATATTATTCTCTTTTTGGTGTTAGATATTTGCTCAATAAATATGCAGTTATTATATTAAGTATTACATAGGGTAGGCCAAGTAAAGTTGCAGCTTGTTTGAAGAAATATAGGAATAAAGGAACAATGATTGAAAATAAGAAATGCTTCAGGCCGGTACCTAACCTAACTGATTTGACAAATGCATTAACCAAACTAGATCAACCACGAAAAGTCGTTGTTCCCATCGGGAATCGAACACGCGATCTCCACGTGTGATCTGAAGACTCTAATAACTATACCATAGAAGCAGTTGCCTGCAATATTTCTACGGCTTCTCATACGATATGGTTAGTCTTTAAAAAGCAAACTGAACGAATTTGTACGGATAATTAACATAGAATAATTAACCTAGATATTATAGACAAACGTTTGTGCATTTTCTATTTTCCCTTCCCTTTTCCAGATCTTAGGAACCTTTAATTTACTTAATGAACTATCCTTTTCTTGGGGTCTTGGAGTTTCTGTTTGGTCAGCTGATTAAAGTCCTTGTTGATGTGGAACCCCTGTTTGGTGATGATAAGGACTTGGTATAGGAATTTTGCGATTGTACTGCGGTGAATTTTTTGAAAAGGGATGAGTGAAAAATTCCTTTTGAACCTTTGTGGTAATGCATTTGAGTAATTCTGTATATGACGCGCTCAAATTTTTTTCTCCCCTCTTTCTAAATTTGTTCATCCCTTCATGACCGATGTACTTGGACTACTTTAACCCGTCTAAATAAAGGAGTATATCTTTTAGAGCAGAACCATAATTATTGGAGACAATTTGCTTTTTCTACAGGTGAGAGGATATAGGATTTTCTGTGGAATAAATTGGCCTAGGTTTTTTCTGGGTTGATTTGCAACGTCCAAAATTTTAACAATTTGACCTCAGCATTTAATTGTCCTACAAAAACTTCAATGTGAGAAGATTTTTGTCTTCAGAGATATCGGGCTATGTATATCTGGATTGCGAATCCTTCACGCCTTAAACAAAATCTAAAGGGCCGGCTTGGTTGGCACAGTGGTCAAGGGCGACAGGAAGGCCCTCTTACTGTTGCGATAGTAGCCGTTTCGAATCTTGCTGGGTAAATTTATGTTCTTGATTGTTTATAATCCGAAAAAGAAAATCTGTGACTACGATTAGTCACGCCAGTAACCAAGCTGGGTAAAACCGGATTTATTCTGGAATCATCTCTAGGACCGTGGTTCGGAGTGGGGAACAGATAAACACTAGTTAATAAAAAAGAGACGTTCAGTGTTGTACGTACTATGTACATAGATATGTAAAATATTTTCTTGTCAACCCAATATAAACCCAAAAATATCTGAAAAATATGTAAAACATTATTTAAAAATGCCTATATTGTATTGTAGAGTCAGAAAGAATTACAAGAAGATAAATCAAATTGTAGATATGTTAAGTTACTATGCTACAAAAGAGTGGAAGTTTGAGAACAACAACGTGAAAACGATATGGAAAGAAATGAGAAAGAGCGACCGGGAACTATTTGATTTTGATATGGGTGCTTTGAATTGGGACATGTACTTTTACACTTGTATCCGAGGTAAATCTTACCTAGACTGAAATTCATTAATCATTGATGCTAGATGAACGATTATAAATATCGGTTATATGACAGAAGAACTAAAAAAATCCAAATTAGATGTTATTTTTGTTATTTCATTTCAACTCATATATATTTTTACATACTAATTACACCCAATTTTTCAATTATTTTTATATCAATTCATTTATTCATCATATAAGGTAACAAAAATTGGACAATTTGTATTATGATGTGATGGGAAATGATACAGTCATACTGGACCCAATAGTGATTCTTAACTAGTGCTTTTCAAACTTTTCTATAATGTTTCGTCAGTATTATGTTCCAAATAAAAAATTATTTAATACTATAACATTTCTATTTCCTTATTAGAACAATATATATAAATCAAGTAATACGTGTTAAACTGCTCGTAACACCTAATAACATTTCTAACCTTTCTAGCTAAAGAATTTTAGCCTTCTTTCTATTGATAAATTTACAAATGAAGGTTTCTGAAGGAATGAAGAAGGCTATGCTGCCGAAAAAATATTCATATTTTTCAATGTTCATGGTTTTATATCTTTCATGATATCATGTTCATATATGATATCAAGTAAATTAAGGATTTCAAGCAATCTAAGGAGATTAGATATGTTTTCCGAAGTGAACAAGTGATAAACAGTGAAGGGAAGTTAAGTTCGGTTTTCGATGTGGTCAAACTGTGGTATACTCAGGTTGGAGAGCCATAGCGAGCACACCGAGGAGGGGGTATCCCTTCAGAAAATGGGAATATGTGCATTTATAACGACTTAGCGTAAGTGGGTTAGGCATAACTTGGCAGGATCATTAAGTATGAGCGTCAATTATTAATGGATGATCACATGAATATGCTTGAATTGCGTTCAGCGTAGTATAGAAATCCGTGCAGAATAGCTATTCACCAGGCCCTTCTTTCAATAGCTATCGAAGCTATCTCCAAACGGCAAACCTGTCAGCAGTAAAAATTATTATGTGTTTTGGGGTGCTGAAAATTAAGGAACTCGAAGGGCCTATAACGGACATGTTAACGCTCTCATTGCGTTTTAATCCATCGTTATTTGGGTAGGGATGTAAGTTGATCGGAAATCTTCACCGAAATCGTGTTTTCTGTATACGCTGATCTCTGTGTCATTACAATTTTAGTATATGGCTTAGAGTCGCGACAACAAACAAAAACTATCTTGGAGCATGGTCGTAAATTTATGTTTTTGATTGTTTAAAAAACGTGATTGTCCTAGGCAAGAGTGTAAAATCAAGAAAACAACAAGGATAATAATCCCAGTCACGCCAGTAACTAGGCTGGGTAAGACCGGATGTCTTCTGGGATGATTTCTAAAGTTGGTCATTCGCCAGTCGGTACGCTTAATGCTGAGGACCGTGGTTTGATGCCCACGCCAAACTGTAGTACCAGTCCAGATAAACCCATAGTTTGTAAAAGGAGACTTTAAAATGTATTTTTAAAAAAGCGAGAATAATATATGCATAGACGGAGTAGCCTCGACCAAGTATTGTAATGCAAGCGGATTAATCTGCTATGATATATTAACATCTATCGGTTTCACGGAGTTTAATTGGTGGCATTACTAAAAATTCACAAATTTTCATGTCTTAAGATCCATACAGGTTTACTATTACTTTAACCGCTTAACCAATAAATTTGTAAACAAAATAGTTAAAATAATATAAAATAGAATTAATAGTACGTTTCAATATTTTTAATATATTAGGCAAAATCCATTCTTGGAAGACATTCAGTTTGAGATGATTGACGATGATAAATGTATCATGCTATGGCTAATATTAACCACAAAAACTCGCTGGAAAGCTGAAATTCTTAAATACACCAGATCTCATTGTAAAAAATAATAAATATAAAATATAATGGGGCGTACAGTGTTCACAGATCAATTGATTAACTTCAGTTAATGTACAATGGTTAATAAAACAGATAAACGAGTAACATTGATTAATGTTTCCACACGGAAAATAAACATCCAAGTTCTTGCATCAAGCAAGCATTGGCAAAGGAAAATGAGCTTGGTCTCTACGAACATCTACTAAAACCATGCAAAAAGCATCTTTGTTAGTAACAACCTTTACATAATACTAAATCGAAAACCTGAAAAGAAAACTGGAAGAGAAGAAAGAATTTTGATATTTGTATCATTTTGATACTTATATTATCAGGTATATATAAATGTTTGATTTAGAAATAGTGAAAAAATCAACAATCAAATCAATAAAAATAAAACGAATACTTAACAACTGGATTCCTATAGACGAACTTCGATTATATCGAAGTAATCTACTTTCAAATATTAATTTTTTCCTTAGAAGATATCCGGCTTAGTTGATCAGTGTCATCAACTAAGCGGTTTCGGGTTTTACTGTGTAACATGTCCACTTTACTCGCTTTACCAATAAACCATTTTGTTGTAAACGAAGTAGTACTATTCAACATCTCTAGAATATTAGTTATGGTGTAAACCTTAACCTATAAATTGATTCTGGACATTGGTAATGAATGACATTAGAATTACAGGTTGGCCAACTAAAAAATAATTAATATTATAAATATATAAGTTAAAAAAAGTTATAAATATTTAATCTTTACGGATTATATAATTGTTGTATATTATATAAAATTAATTATATATGCTTATTTCAAACATATTTAATTCCAACAGTATACATACCATCTATTTACAAAGACGGTTGGTATCAAGTACTCGGCCATTTTGACATTGTTTTAATCGTCAAGTTAATTACTTGCATCTTGCCGGGTTTTTCACACAATTTGTGATTTCGAAAACAGTTATAATGTCATCTAATACAGGAGGTAACAATTTAGAACAAATACTAATATTGGAGATGGTATCTAACGAACCATCTCTAGGAAACGTTAGAGATTTACCTTCTGGTACTACTACGCAAGTGCAAGAAGAGGTGCCAACGCCTGTTACTTATACCTACGGATGGATTAACGTCGAATCATCTAATATTCCTTATATTATCGTTGATGATATTTATGTTAGTGTCAGAATATTAAACGACAAAGTGCTCTCAAGAATGAAGAGATTCTCAGTTGAAGTGTATAACTTATTTTATATGCAGTGTAGTGTTATGAGTAAAGTGGAAGTAGATCTGTTCAATATGATTAACATTGCACATGGTGATTCTTTTGGAAGCAGTTTTCGAGAGGGCCGTGAATACAAATTGCAGTTGTTTGAATTTTTAAGATTGTATTGTTTTTTAAAATTTTGTGAATATGTTTTGTACAATCTTATAAAACATATGTACGAACAATTTCCTAAAGAGATATGCGGCTTTTTACAGATAACTGCTAAGTATCACATACCATTTATAGTGAGAGACAATGAAAGTTACACGCCTTTGTTTTACTTTGAAGGAGATTTTTCCTTTTTGGAAGACAAAATTATAGTGTGCACTAATTGGGAAATGGCCTATTTTAAATTGCTATTCAAACTTCAGAAACTTAAAATCAAATTTGGAAAATATGACTTGTGTCGAATGATTAAAGTTGATGATTTGTTACCCTTCGTTGAAGGGGTTGTTGACACAAAATTAACATGGCCATTATCCGATATGCTCTGGATGAAGCCAGATAATAACTGAAAATCAAATATTTATTCTTCAACAATAATTAAAATTGATGTTATTTTCAAATTTCTATATTTTAGTTTATGTTTGAGAACTTTCTCTAAATATTTTGTTGCAGAATACTTATAATCCTAGTTATAGTATTGTAATCATGTTTAAACACATTAATATTTAATAAAATTTTGATTTAACGAATCATATTCGTTTTAATTTTTATTGTGCCGTTTAATAATAATGAATTGAATATATTATTTGTATATAGTTTAAAAGTTGTTTTAAATAACATTAATTGATAGTGTTTATAGTTATTTAAAATTAAACATTTAAACCTCTCTATTTCGTTTAATATTTGTTTTTTTCCCTTGTTCATTTTAAATTTACTATTCATACATTTAGCCTATTTTTTAGTATGTGTCTTTTTTACCTGTTGTAACTATGGTATCTGTATGATTATGTCCCCAAATAATAGTCCGCTAACTGTTTCTTGTACTATATTTTTTATGTACGCCAATCTATATCGAAGGCCCATCTAAGAATATAACTGAGCTTATTTTTTAGCTTTCTTCTGTTATTACAGAAATAATTTTTATGTTTCTAAACATTACAAATTCTTAACATTTATTTTTCATAGAGGTGAATTTTACAGCAGATGAAATTTGTGCCATGATGGTCTAAAAACGAAACATCCGTAATATATCCGTCATAGCTTACGTAGATAACGGAAAATCATATTTAACAGACTCCTTAGTATCAAAAACTGGTATTATTGCTGGTGCCAAAGTTAGAGAAATACATTTTACAGACACCAGAAAAAATGAACAAGACAGATTTATTACGAATATGTAGAATAAGAACATGTAGTATTTTGAAATATTGAACGACGAAATTTACAAACGACTGAACATGTGGGATAATTTTGATTAGTCATTCTGAAGCTTTATCTCTTTAAAATAAAGCTGGGTATTTGTTTTAACAAAAATACTAACTAATCTATTTTTAGCGCCATATTTATGTATTTTGAGCTCGAAGATAGGGATTTTTTCACAAATAATATTGATTAACGCGAAAACGAATAGAAAGTTTTTTGATTAATTTGATTGGTTCCTCTGGGCACATAGATTTCCGTTCTGAAGTAACTGCTGCCCTTCATGTAACTGATGATGCTCTTGTTGTAGTAGATTGTGTTTCCTATAAGTAAATTCCTAAATAATTATTTGTATAATAAATAAAATAATTATGTATGTAATATTGGTGTAACTTCAGTGTATATTAATTTTACTAAAGAAACATGCATAATGCAATTCAATGCAGATGCAATAACGCTTATCTAAATATATTTCTGTGGTAAAGACAATTTATTAAGAACTACCGAATTAAAGTAGGAAACATTGTAGTGTCTTTACAATCTTTTAATTAATCGTGATATCATCTCCAACCGCCCTAGGCCGACATTTCTACAATTTTGGTCCTGTTTTTTCCGGTAAAGTAGCCATCGCCATGAAGGCCCCCATCCTGGGACCTAACTATGTGGCCTCAAGAAAGAGGATTTAAACGAGAAGACAATTCAGGGAGCCATCCTTTTGATTGGTCATTATATAGAAGCCATGGAATATGTCCCATCTGGAAATATTTGCACTTTGTTCGGTCTGGATCAATTTTTGGTTAAGCCCGATACCATCTCCACATTCACAAACATGCAGAACTTGAATGCCATGAAATTCGGCGCAACTCTCGTAGAAGGTGTAGCTGTGGAACCCAAGAATCCGGCCGATTCACTAAAACCTGTAGAAGGTACGCAAATATTCGCTTTTATTGTGTGATTATCACTAAGGTCTGTGTGATTTGACTTCAGGTTTGAGACGTTTGGCTAAGTCTGATCTTATTGTACAATGTATCATTGAAGAATCTAGCGAAAACATCATTGCCGTTGCCAGAGAGGTCCACTTAGAAATCTGTCTGAAGGCCTTGTAGGAGGATCATGCTAGAATTCAAGTTACTTAATCCGACCCAGTAGTGCCCTTCGTGTAACTGATGGTGCTCTTGATGTAGTAGATTGTAAAATGTAAAATTTGTATTTTAGGAAAGATGAATATGAAGGCCTTCTCTCCACACTGTGCACTAACTTGAAATATGATAACAAGGATAAGGATGGAAAACAATTTAGGCGGACATGGTTACCTGTTGGTGAGACTTTGCTTCAGATGATTGCCGTTCACTTACCATACCCAGTAACTGCTCTGAAATACAGAATGGAAATGTTATAGGAAGGTCCACAAGATGATGAAGCCGCTCTTGGTATGTGTCACCTGTATGGATTTTTAAAACGCGTTAAACTTTGGTATTAATTTTTACTTGATGATGTGTAGTTTAGAACTCTAGGCTGATTCACTTTGAATGATTGGTATAAACTAAACAACAATTACCAATTTTTTATTATTTTTTTAATATTTGCGAATGACTATACTTAGCTTTGTTTGTTTTTAGGTATTAAAAATTGTAATCCTAACGGTCCTATGATGATATGTGTCTAAAATGGTGCCCACTTCCCATAAAGGTTATTTCTACGATTTTGGTCCTGTTTTTTCCGGTAAAGTAGCCACCGGCAGCAAGGCCCCTATCCCAAGAGCTAAATACGTGGCATCATTTAAGAAGATTTAAACGAGAAGACAATTCAGGGAGCCATCCTCATGATGGGTCGTTATGTAGAAGCTATTGAAGATGTCCCATCTGGAAATATTTACAGGCTGTTCGGAGTGGATCAATTTTTCCCGATCCCATCCCCACATTCACAAACATACGCAACTTGAATGTCATCGTAGTACGTGTAGCTGTGGAACCCAAGAATCCGGCCGATTCACCAAAACCTTTGGAAGGTACGCAAATGTTCGCTTTTATTGTGTGTTTATCACTAAGGTCTGTGTCATTTGACCTCAGGTTTGAAATGTTTGTCTAAGTCCGATCTTATGGTACAATGTGTCAGTGAAGAATCTAGCGAGAACATCATTGCCGGTGCCAGAGAGCTCCACTTAGAAATCTGTCTGAAGGCATTGGAGGAGGATCGATCATGCTAGAATTCAAGTTACTTAATCCGACCCAGTAGTACCCTTCGTGTAACTAATTGTGCTCTTGTTGTAGTAGATTGTATTACGGGTAGGTAAATTCCTAGATAATTATTTATATAATAAATTAAATAATTATGTATGTATTTTAGGTGTTACTTCACTTTGTATTAATTTTACTAAACAAAAATTAAAATTTTAAATAATGCATATATAAATATATTTCCGTGGTAAAGACAACTTATTAAGAATTTCTGAATCAAAGTAGGAAACATCAAAAAAAGGATATTGTAGTGTCTTTACAATATATTATTTAATCGTCATGTTATCTCCATCTGCCCTAGGCCGACATTCGTTAATGTTTGGTGGTACTGATGCTGCTAATTCGCTATAAATTGAGAAACAATTTTGTAATAATAAATTATTTGCAGGTGTGTGTGTACAAACGGAAACTGTCTTACGTCAGGCTATCGACGAACGTTTTAAACCAATCTTGTTCATGAACAAGATGAACCCGTACTCTTTTGCAATTGCAGTTGGACCCTGAATAACTTTACCAAACTTTCTAATGTTAAACAGTCTATGGGTTTAGAAATATTTTAACCCAAAAACAGGATAATGGTAACAAAAGATCGTTTTGCATGTATATCTTGAATCCCATCTACAAAATTTTTGACCTGATAATTAACAACAAGTAAACATGTGTTTAATTATTTAAACAAAATTAATTCTTCCAGCACAATTAGGTCACTATAACAATTTATCGAGAATGCATTATATATTTGTAGTTCTTGGGTGTAACTAAAATTTTTATTTTAGTAAAGAAGAAAATGAAGCCCTTCTCTCCATACTGCGCCTTAACTTGAAATGTGAAGACAAGGATAATGATAGAAAACAATTTAGTCAGACATGGTTACCTGCTGGTGGGACTTTGCTTCAGATGATTGCCGTTCATTTTCCGTCCCCAGTAACTGCTCTGAAATAGTGAATGGAAATGTTATACGAAGGTCCACATGATGATGAAGCCGCTCTTGGTATGTGTCACCTGCATGGATTTTTAAAACGCGTTAAATTTTGGTATTAATTTGTACTTGATGATGTGTAGTTTAGAACTCTAGGCTGATTCACTGTGAATGATTGGTATAAACTAATCAACAACTACCAATTTTTTATTATTTTTTTAATATTTGCAAATGACTATACTTTGCTTGTTTTTGTTTCTAGGTATTAAAAATTGTAATCCTAACGGTCCTATTATGATAAGTGTCTTAAATGGTGCCCAGTTCTCATAAAGTTTATTTCTACGATTTTGGTCCTGTTTTTTCCGGTAAAGTAGCCACCGGCAGCAAGGCCTCTATCCCAAGAGCTAAATATGTGGCAACATTAAAGAAGATTTAAACGAGAAGATAATTCAGGGAGCCATCCTCATGATGGGTCGTTATGTAGAAGTTATTGAAGATGTCCCATCTGGAAACATTTACAGGTTGTTCGGAGTGGATCAATTTTTGGTTAAGCCCGATACCATCCCCACATTCACAAACATGCAGAAGTTGAATGTTATGAAATTCGGTGTAACTCTCGAATGTTATGAAATTCACGTGTATCTGTGGAAACCAAGAATCCGGCCGATTCACCAAAACTTTTAGAAGGTACGCAAATGTTCGCTTTTATTGTGTGATTATCACTAAGATCTGTGTCATTTGACTTCAGGTTTGAGACGTTTGGCTAAGTCTGACCTTATGGTACAATGTGTCATTGAAGAATCTAGCGAAAATATCATTGCCGGTGCCAGAGAGTTCCACTTAGAAATCTCTCTGAGGCCTTGGGGGAGGATCGATCATGCGTGAATTCAAGTTACTTAATCCTGCCCAATAGTGCCCTTCGTGTAACAAGATGGACCATACCCATTTGAAATTGCAGTTGGATGCTGAATAACTTTACCAAATTTTCTGATGTTAAACAGTCTATGGGGTTAGAAATATTTCAACCCAAAAACAGGATAATGATAACAAAAGATTGTTTTGCATGTACATCTTGAATCCCATCTACAAAATTTTTGACCTGATTATAAGCTGCAAGTAAACATGTGATTTATTATTAAAAAAAAATTAATTCTTCCGGCACAATTAGGCCACTATATAGTTTACCAAAAACACTTTTATGAAGTTATTAGGAAATAAATATATTCTTGGCAGTGCATTGGAAGAAAATTATAAGCCTAGGTATTAAACACTTTCATGTTACCTCTATCTTTATATCCTATGGTGACAAGCTGTTATATCGAGAATGCATTATATATTTGTAGTTCTTGATTGTAACTAAAATTTTTATTTTAGTAAAGAAGAAAATGAACCCTTTCTCTCCACACTGCGCATTATCTTGAGATGTGAAAACAAGTATAAGGATGGAAAACAATTTAGTGGGACATGGTTACCTGCTAGTGGGACTTTGCTTCAGATGATTGCCGTTCATTTACCATCCCCAGTGACTGCTCTGATATACAGAATGGAAATGTTATACGAAGGTACACATGATAATGAAGCCGCTTCTGGTATGCGTCACCTATATGAGTTTTTAAAACGCGTTAAATTTTGGTATTTATATGTACATGATGATGTGTAGTTTACAACTCCCGGCTGATTCACTGTGAATGATTGATATAAACTAAATAACAATTACCAATTTTTTATTATTTTTTTAATATTTGCAAATGACTTTATTTTGCTTTTTTTATTTTTAGGTATTAAGAACTGTGATCCTAACGGTCCTATGATTATGTGTCTAAAATGGTACCTACTTCTCATAAAGTTTATTTCTTCGATTTTGGTCCTGTTTTTTCCGGTAAAGTAGCTACCGGCATGAAGGGCCCTATCCTGGGACCTAACTATGTGGCCTCAAGAAAGAGGATTTACACGGGAAGACAATTCAGGGAGCCATCCTCATGATTGGTCGTTACATAGAAGCCATGGAGGATGTCCCATCTGGAAATATTTGCACTTTGTTCGGTCTGAATCAATTTTTTTATGAAGCCCTTCTCTCCACACTAACTTGAAATATGAAGACAAGGATAAGGATGGAAAACAATTTAAGCGGACGTGGTTACCTGTTAGTGAGACTTTGCTTCAGATGATTGATGTTCACTGGCCATCCCCAGTAACTACTTAGAAGTACAGAATGGAAATGTTATACGAGGGTCCACATGTATAGATGTTTAAAACGCGTGAAATTTTAGGTTTTATTTGTACATAACGATATGTAGTTTACAACTCTATGCTGATTCACTGTGAATGATTGGTATAAACTGAGCAACAATTACCAATTTTTTATTATTTTTTTAGCATATGCAAATTACTATACTTCCCTTTTTGTTTTTAGGTATTACGAACTGTGATCCTAACTGCCCTCTGACGATGTATGTGTCTAAGATGGTACCCACTTCTCATAAAGGTCGTTTCCACGCTTTTTTTCCTGTATTTTCCGGTAAATTAGCCAAAGGCATGAAGGCCCCTATCCTAAAACTGAAATATGTGGCATCAAGAAAGAGCATTTAAACGAGCAGACAATACATAGAACCATCCGCATGATGCGTCGTTATGTAGAAGTCATGGAAAATGTCCCATCTGGAAACATTTACAGTTTGTTCGGTGTGGATCAATTTTTGGTTAAGCCCGATACCATCACCACATTCACAAACAAGCAGAACTTGAATATCAAGAAGTTCAGCTTATCTTCCGTAGTACGTGTAGCTGTGGAACCGAAGAATCCGGCCCGTTCAGAAAAACCCGTAGAAGGTACGGAAATATTCGCTTTTATTGTGTGACTATCATTGTCTGTGTCATTTGACTTCAGGTTTGAAACCTTTGGCCAAGTCCGATCCTATGGTACTATGTGTAATTGAAGAATCTGGCGAATACATCATTGCCGGTGCCGGAGAGTTCCACTTAGAAATTTGTCTGGAAGCCTTGGAGGGGGATCATCATTCGACCCTACTGGGTCTTACTGTACTACGTGTTAAGGTATACTACTGTATCTTACCGTTAAACCGTCAGCGAAGAATCTGACCAGATGTGCCTGTCAAAGTCGCCAAACAAATACAACAGATATTGGCCCAAGTATTTTAGGTTCCAGGCTTTTAAATATATGCCGTATGGATTTCTATCAACATGTAGTCTATAAGATGTAGTTTATAAGGCTCTGCAATATAAAAGCTTGGAGTCTCATCAGTGAATATAACATTGATTAAAAAGGATTGAAACGACATGCTAATCAGCTAGTGGGATACTCATAAATTATTTAGACGGATATATAATTAGAGAATGATATATATTAGGTGAGTTAGTGTACAGTTCTTTTGGTTTAATTTTAAAATATTTCTTCCGTACTCTAGAACAAATAAAACACGCACTATATAGAATTTTGAACGAAAAGTTGCAGGCGTCTGAAAATTTTGAAGCAAATGTGCTGTCTGGTATCTAGTACACTAAGAACAACGTTACTAATTATGTTCCTGTTTTTGTCTAGATGAATCTTCCACTGGCTTTTGGTTTATAGATCATACCAATTAATAAGCAAAAAAATGGCAACGCCCTCTTAATTTATTTTTTCAAATCATATTTAATGGAGTGAGTTTTATTCTTAATTCTATTTGCAGGATTCCAATGGGCAACAAAGCAATCCATCGTGGTGGCGGTTAGATCATTCCTACAACCCGTCGTATGTTGTCTTTATGCTTGCCTATTAGTCAATATCTTAGTAGAAGTTCAATAGTCTGGGCAGACGTCCAGCCCAGACTCATTGAACTTGTTTGTCAGTGTGAAATTCAGGTAAATCTTTTATACAATTAAATTTTCACTCCATCTTAGAAATACGTTCCATATCTCAGAAAGCGGCACCAGATGATACAGCGTTGTATAAGTAGCAATTTTGAATTGTTTACATTATTATATCCCGGTTGATTTAGGCCTTCTATCCATTCTCAGATGATTCTCTAGAATCGACTTGTTGTAGGTATTTGAGTAATTAAAGTACTGGATACAACTTAGTCCATGCATATTTATACTTTAAAAACATCTCGATTAAAGCCACAACACAGAAATGAATCAAGAGTGAGGGATCTTCATCTTGTCCGGGTGGTTTTATCACGAGCATGCGCCGTAGCGTTTTTACGATTTTATATACAAAACAACTACTCTTAACATTTAATTATTCAACAATATATAAGCCGATTCAGTATATAGGCGCATCCACCCAATTATTATATGTCCAACTATATGTGTTGTAACATTCGCAAGATATGTTATATTAATGGTATATTACTTTCGATTCTAAAGAATTCTTACTTTTTGGCCATTTGGAATAGCGGAACTAATAAAACATTAACGATCGTTAACAAAATTATTATATTAACAAATGTTTTATTAAAAGATATCCAAAATTACCTGATTTCTGCTATAGATTTAATTGGCTGGTTTTCACAATGTGTCAACATGCTTGTTGAAAAATATGATTTATAATGTTTCGCATTTATAATTTAATTTTTGGAGATATTTCTTCCAGTTTAATATGTTTAAAAAATATACCAAAAACCATACCATAAGTTATGTATCTAATATTTGACCGAACTGCTTTATTATTGAATTTTCCGTTTTAATATTATAATTTTTCTGGAAACATAATTATTTATCAGATTATTTATTTATTATAAAAGCTAGTACTGTACTAATATACGAAATTCTTTTTTAACATATCTAATATTTTATTTTGTTGTTTTTCAGGATACACATAAAATAAAGAAAGTTTTCCAGATCTCAGTCAATACTTGGACAAAATGTAAACGCGTCGTTAATGACAATCCATTTTTTTCTATAGTACAAATAAAAAGGGCGTGATCCACGTTCTCATCAGAGAGTAGACGGCAGACTGCATCTGCTTTTTAAATCCCAAATATAACAACTTGAGGGAGTCCAAACTTGCTGGAGAAAGCGAATTATAGGAGAATTGGGGAATTGGACAGTAGGGGTTGACAGTACTTTGGTTGAAGGCTGCAATCCGACGAACTGTAGCATTTAAAAAGGATGAGCAATTTAATATATATTTGGGTATACATGTATGCTAGAGCCTGGTCTGGAATAAGGCGTAAAATACAGCTATAAGAATCACTCGCTGTTCGGTGAACTTGAGAGGACAGTTTTGTCCATTTTTAAGGTCCACCCGATAGAGGTGCGGTGGGCGTGGGTAGAAGAATGAGTCCATAAAGATACCAGATAACTGAAGTAAGGTAGTACATTCCATCTTACCGTGAACTTGTTAGGTTTATTAAGTTGTCTTTTTATAGCATTCATATGAATCGTAAAATTCAATTAATGTTATCAACGTTTTTAGTATTTAAATTTCAAACGTTAATTCATCAATAAACTATTATATTTCTTGTCATAGATTTTATAATTAATTAATAAATTTTTTTGGAAAAATGACTTGTTTTAATGCATCCATTATAATATTTTTTAGAACCGATTTGGTGAAGGTAATTGGGCAATTAAAATACTGAATTCAGCTGAGCCGCTCTGTATTTATACTTTATGAATAAGTCGGTTATGGCCACATCACAGAATTAATTAAGATGCCGGAATCTTCATCCTGCCCGTGAGGCTATAACTCGATCTTGCTCCGTAGCGTTTTACATATTTATATTTCAAGGCAGCAAAATACTTATTTATGCAATCGTGCTTAAAAGCGCATTTACCATATAGGCGTCTCTAATCAATTATTTGTGTCTAAAATTCGGCCACCCTGACCTCGCAAAACTTCACTCCGACCTGCTCTTGGAATATGGTGGTTGTTATTCTGGTTTTTCTATAATGGAGACATACTCTTAACTACTTGATCTTTTAAAATTTCTTACCTTGTTGATGATTTTTTCTTTATAGTTCCATTTCATACTGTGTACTTTCTTTATACTTTCCATACTGTGTATTTTATAACTTCTGTGAAATCAATTTTTTTACTTTTTGGGGTGACCTGCAGATTATTTCTTCGGTGAGGTCTGACTGCCAGACACCATTTTAAATTCTCTTAATGGTCTGGTATATTCAATGATTCTTTTTCTGTTTTCTTTTTTTTATGATCCTTATAATATACGTCTTGCTCGGACAGGAGTTCGGTGGTACTATGAACTTAACTTAAATATTATCTATATATTTTGATCAAACGATGATAACTCTATTCCTAATTTTTGAACTATTCTATACTGCTGGCGTAAAAACTTTCTGTTCGTCAGACTGCATGCATCCCATGTGATGGAGGGCTGGCTGTCATCATATTGTCGTCCGTAATGTAGACCTTTCCACGTCTGTTGTGGTGACTACCGATTGGTTGGCTACTCCTGTGCTGGCAGCCTGGCAGTAAACGTTCATGGCTACGTCGCTCGTGATGGCCCCCAGTTTTTGGTACCCTTCATATCATCAGCTAATTTGTTGTCACGTGCATTGGTTGTTCTTATCGTTGGAGTACCCCACATAGGTATGCCCCTTTTGCAAGCCCTCTTTACTTTCCTAAATATAACTATATATTTGTATTAGATATCGATGTTCTTTCCAGTTGCTCTATGTATTTGTGTTCTGAATCGCATCTTAAATTAATGACTTTATGTCTAACATGATCTGAGAATAGAATATATATTTTCATTGTGTAAAACTATTGAACACTTGTTACCTCCTAATGTCCAACCTCTTTGATAAACTTACTTTGAGCGGAAAGACAAAAAATAATTTGAATTCATTTAGTGTTTAATATCTTACTATGTATTTTATAGCTTATCACTTTTGGCGCATAAAAAATATAATACACATTTATTTAATTTTTAAGCATTTAATTTTTAATCCTAAGCAAGCAGACCTTGATACTTAACAAGGCTTCTATTTATTGGCATATCAAGACACCAAATGATAGATAATCGAGGTAATAAAATAAAAAAATTAATGAATATGTTAACAATAAAAAAATAAAATACGGAATAAGTTTTACAAGGAATAGACTATTTATTTCTAAAAATATTTGTCAACTGTATAATTAAATCATATATAGATAATAAACATACATTAAGCACATTTTTATAACATAATTTATTAGATACGGCAGTGTCTGTAAGTTGTCCTATTCTCTGTCTTTCTGAATTCCGAAAATTCCGTCTCTTTGAAGCAGACTCTGTGTCTAAACGTCTTAATACTTGATGTTCGAGACAATATCGCTCTGCATTATAAGTTGGGCCCTCACTCTAAAACGTTATCCCAACTATCATCAACTGGTACAAGTTTAATAGGTTCTAGAGGTGTTACCACCTTTTCAACTTCACTGCCTTCTTTTATTAGCTGCAATTCTATACACTTTTTATCCGGGCAGATACTATGGTGTAACTAGTATAAAAAAAGTACTGTATTGGTTTTCTTTAATAAATAATACACCTTACATTTAATTCTTCTGGTGGTACACGGTGACATGTATTATAATCACAAGGGACTAGTACAATATTCCCGCTGTTAGCAGCTTTGCATTTCTTCAAATGTAATTCCATCCTTGATACTCTTATGTGATGTGAGTTATTGTAAGGACAAATAACTTTTTCATTGGGACTGTAAAATATCGGTTAAGTATTATCTTTAAATTCTTTGGTCATACATTACTCTCTTAATATCTCCATTGTTTAAATTTCTGTATTATGTGTTTTTAAGATATTTTAAAGTATACACTAATATAAATTGTTAATAGTTAAATTATAAACGTTTATACGTGAATAAATGCACTTAAACTTTGAAATATTTCAAGGAAGCAAACATTGTTTATCAAATTCTTTTATCAAAATATTTTATGTTTTCTTATTGATTACATATATGGAAGATTAAAGAATAAACTAGAGATGATGAAAGAAAATCGTTTGTAACTTCCGATGTATCGATAGTTACATAAATTATTCCATAAATATTATAAAACCTTTAAATAAACTATTAAATTTGGTACTTAACCTTAAAAGATTAGCTTCTCTACACTAATTAAAATAAAATATTTATTAAAAAATTCGATACTTTAATGTACATTTTACAATCTTTAAATAATATCGATATTTTTTTGGGCCGTGCCCTGTGTGTATGTTAAATCGCAATTTAAAATACTGACTTTATTTCTAACATGATCTGTGAAAAAAAACCTTTCTAAAATGTAAAACATAATCGAAACATAACGATTAATATACTTTGAAAACGGATATTTAATTTTATATATTAATATACTTATTAATATACTTTTTACAGTATTTACAAAACATCGGCCTATATATCAATATTTTTATTTTTTATTAAAAAATCTACATATTTTTTGTGAAATATCGAAGTATATTCCAGTAGCAGTAGCTGTTAAAAAATATTTATATTTTATTCATCCCTTATATCCATATACTTTTTTTAAAAGTTGACCTTGAAAGTGAAAGGAATACATAAAATTAAACAAATTAACTCGGCGGGAATGTGACACTAGTTGGAAATATCATTCAACATCTTCCATTCAAGATCAAAATGATATTAAGTCGACTGCACGTTGTCGATATGTTCCCGTGCCGCACCTCCGAATGGTTCCAGAACAGTCTCCGTTAGTTCGTTGATCGAAACGCATTGGCTTGTCTTACCTGTCGGACCAATAAGGTAGTATTTTTGTCGAATAAAGGCCTCTTATTTAAACAAATAAGGTTAGAATATAATGAACATTTTAAAGACTAGAACATCTGTGCTGAGGTTATAACAGTGAGTTAAATAAGAATTTCTTTATTAAAATAAGTGGTGACAGTGATAAAATAGCCGATGGATTATCCCCTTCAAAAATGGTAAAGTCAGACTGTGTAGAAACTTTGCTTTTCGTCTTATCAGAACAGAAGCTGGAAATAACTGAATTAGCTTAAAAATGCTGTATGGCGTGGTAAAATTACTCATCTGGTGCTTCTAATGCACAAGCTAGAATGGTTTGGATATGCAATTAATCTAAACTAAAAATTAGGGGTAAGTGATAACATTATAATTGTTAAGGCAAGTCAATCTGTCAAAGTCCGGTACATACTATACAGTACATAGTTACTATTTGAATGTTAAGCTATATATAATAGTACAGGAAAAATATGTAACAGACCTTATTCTTGGGTTTACTAACAAATAATTTCCGAGTTAACTTGCCTATAATGCAACAACTCTCTGAATTGGCGTCAATGTCCTGTATGAAATGCTTTTATTTCTTGGTAAATAAAATACAAATTCAAATATTATAATGGTCACTATCTTGATAATATACTAGGTGTTGCAACGGTGATTACAATAACAATCGTATATCAACTACGTCAGCAAAATACTCTTCGAGACTCTAAGAAACTATATGATTTCTGGTCAAGGCGTCGGCCTTTGTAGCCAAAAAGTGTCCATCTCAGCATTCCCATCGCTCGGTCCCGATACCACGTCTGTCTCGATTAGCGAATGAGTCATCAGGTGCCATCTATGTAATTGGTTAACAATACCGATCTATATTTTCTTATAGCCCATCTCTTAGTGATTATGGAAAATTTCACTTGATTCATTTACCACAACGACCCATGGCGACAAAAAGGCCCATGCTGAATCCAACAAAAGAAATCTTCATAAAATCCCTATTCCTACTCTGTTCCTCCTGTGTTAACCTCTCTAATGATGACTGTGGTGCAGAAACATCTACTAGATGATAGAAACACCACCTAAAATCTGTCATTCGATGGCAAAATGACGGCAAATCGACTGCTACGTTGTCGATATTTTAAATTATTATTTACATATAGGGAAAATAGTTTAGTGGGGGATTTACAGATTTGCGGCTAGCTGCATATTGAAATTTTGCAGTTAGTCTTAAGTCTGCAATACGTTAACCTAATTCACAAACATACTAAATAATTTTTTCTGTTAATTAGATTTTGCAAATACTAAAATATCGCAATATAATATAGTTTTAAGCAATATAAATAAATATAATTTTGCATAGTACTAGGATTTGTATTAAAAGTTTGAGTCTCGTTTTCCTCATTTTTCCGCTTTCTAACATTTAAATTTTTAGGGCGCTTCGATTTCATTTGGATTATTTTATCATATTTCATATCACATCATAGTGCAACCAGCAGCAAAAAGAACATAAATGAATAAATGGAACTAAAATGTATTAAGGCAAATAATGTAAATTTGCCTACAATATAACGACTACTGTGTGACTATAACTAAAATAATTTTAAAAATAGTTTAATATTTTTCTTTGTACTTCGAGATTTTGACTGTTTATGATCTGTGATCGGTGGTTAATTGAAATATTACTCCAAAAATATAAGGTTTTTTTTTGTTCTGGCCTAAAATCAGGCGGTGGAATGCATGACGCATACCTGGTCGCGGAGACTTGCCCTGGAGTGACAAGTTGGACCGGGTTATGTGGGACTGTTGATGAATGATGTTGTTTTCCTTTGTGAAAGAGTTGAGAGCGTAGAGTATTGCCCTCTTGGCAAGCTTCGAAATGGCGCTGAGAAGGCTGATAGGCCTGTAATCAGATGGAGATGATTTTGCTCCTTTCTTGGGTATAACCGCTTTATGTGCGTGTTTCCAAGACGCCGGGAAGTGTTGCAGTCTCATGATGGAGTTAATGATGTTTGCCAGTTCTGCAAGCTGCTTATGCGGGAGCTTTTTTAACTGGGTAATCGACATTCCATCGAAACCTGGAGATTTTTTGGTTTGAAGTTTGGCGATCATAGTCTGTAGAGACTTTGGAGACACAAAATGGTTGAGAAGAAAGGCGGGGGTTACTGGTCTTTTGACGGAGTTGGATTCGTTGATGACAATGTCAATGTCTTTAGCTTTAGTGTTCTGTGCGGGTGGGAGGCATTTCATTTGAGCTTCGTAGGTCTCCGCAAGGAGCTCGACTTTTTCTTGGTCAGTGACTGTGAAATTTCCTGTAACCGCTGACTTCAGGGGAGGGATGACATTGTGCGTCTTCCCCACGAGGCATTTGGAGACACGCCAGAAGGAAAGGGGGCCATCCAGCTTTTGGTCCGCGAGAAATGAGTTCCATTTCATTGCTCGCCAAGTCGAGACGGCCGCCCTTACCCTCTTGCATGCTCTGGGTGAAGCAGCATCAAGGGTGAATCGAGCTAATCTGCATAAACCGTTTTTGATGCGAATTTCACGTTTAAGAGAAGCGGGAAGGTTGTTTTTCCACGGCTGGGGTTGTGATGAAATTTTGACTGTGGCAGATTCGTGAGCAGACTGAATATCGCGAGTTAGCTTCAGTACGGCTTCCTCGAGGTGTTCTGGTGTGTTAATTTTCGGAATTGGATCGAATTTCAGGAGAAGAGATTGGTAGTTTTTCCAGTCGGTTTTTTTCCTGAATCTTGTTAGTGGGACTTGAGTGGTGGCGCAGATTCCGAGTTTGAGAAGGACCGGACGATGATCAGAGTCTAGTTCGTCAAGGACTCGAACTTCGGAATCACGATTTACGTCTTGAAGAATAAAGAAATCAAGGATTCTTGCTGCGCCTTGAGAGACTGTACTAGGGTGATGGGTGGGTTCATCTGGCAAGGCAAGCCCAGCCCAGATCTGCACTTAGAGCTACGATGGCGTTACCTGCGGGATTCGCTCTGGAACACCCCCAGATGGGGTGGTGGGCGTTGAAGTCGCCACCT